>NW_022157123.1:0-366469 GCF_007821495.1 Lachnellula hyalina | reverse complement strand
GCATAATAGCACCAGCACAACATCCTTTTATCCCCACACTCCCTTCCCTTAACAGTCACACCCCTCATAAAAATACTCTGGCCACAATACCAGCAAGTACCTACATGTCTGTAGCACGTTTGTCTCATTTAGTAGAAACTCCTGTATTGCAGCATATATGACAGAATGATTTTAGATAATCGGTTTGATTCCGAGCTATTAATCGGCACATCCTCTGGGTATATCTATTTCATTCTCATTAACACGCTGTTTCTACCTATCTAAAACAGTTCCGCAAATACTCGCTTAACCGAGAGGGGGGTGGTCACCCAAATAGGCCTCAGCCTCCAAAACATTCCTAACTCCGCAGCCCAGGGTATTTTATACAAACAAGAAAGAAAAGAAACGTTGATAATTTTATACAACGCCATTCAAGAACTGGCGCACTCTAGTGCAGTCCCATCTCTTCTCTCGGTCCCTTTCTAGCATGCCCTTAAGGACAGGCGCCATTACGTGACCCTCGAAGTCCGCAGGCAGGTCGCCATGTGCCAGCTTACCCAGGACATCATGACGTTCGGATTTTGTTCTAAACTCGCATAGCATTTCGAATACTATCACACCCAGACTGTAGATGTCGAACTTCGGACTTGGGCGGTCGTCTTGTGCGCAGTAGAATCGTGTTCCAGGCTGGCGGGAAGCTGCGACTGAGGAAAGGACTGTTGCGAGGGGAGAAATCTTAAATGGCTGAGCGGAGGATGTGGATGCGAAGCTATGAGAAGCCGAGTCGTCGATCTTTGCGTTCAGGCCAAAATCGCCAATGTGAGGGATTATGTAGATGTGTTCGTCGGATCCGCTTTGTGGACATTGAGGGCATGTGGTGATGTTGATAGCTCCTTCAGGGGGCACTGGTTCTTTGATGACTGAAAGGAATATGTTACCTGGCTTGAGATCGCGGTGGACGATTTTTTTGCTATGGATGTACTCGATGCCATCGAGGATGGCTAGAGCGATGCGAGCAGTTGTGGATGGATGATAACAGTGGCGGATCTGCTCGCTTTGGTTCCATCTTTGCTGTTCTGGCCACATAAATTCCTCCACTAAGACGTCCAAAAAGTCAGTGTTGCCTGCTTCAATGTTTTTGGGTGGCAGAAGGCACGGGAAACAAACAGTGCGACGTTCTGGAATATATATAAAAGACGGCTCATTTTTCAGGAGCAAAAGTTTAAATCTTGGACTTGAAGAAATGGGCGGTGCTTACGGGTTATTGGGTGTAATTCCATTTGAATGAAGATAATAACGTCGTGCTCGTATCCAGAGCTCTCGATTTCTTCACTCGATCTAGGCACCTCTTCAGTGTCATCATCGGACATCTCACTTGGCTTTCGAAATAACGACTTCTTCCTGGCGCCAGAATTCGTCCCAGTGGAAATGTTGCTAAATTCCGCAGCGTCTGTTCGATTTGAAGTGGTTGATGTTTCGAAGATGATCATACCGTCGTCGCTAGACGCCATGAGAGAATCTTGCCTTCTCTTGTCATCTCTCTTCAGATTCTTTTCATGGTCAAGTTGAAGGTTTCGTAGTCCAGACGCGATATCTTCCTGGGTCTCTAGTCTGGAAACAGATTGCGCCTCCTCCGATGTTTCAGAAAAGCCTCCCCTATTACATCTCGTGAGTAGGAAAATGTCAAAAGCGCATCATAGGAGAAACTCACGCAGAACTTCTATTGTAGGCCTTATTACTAATGATGTCTTGATTTGTTCTTGCTGCGGGACACCTCTCAATCCAACTGTCGAAGTATCTTACCACATTCCGTTGTTTTAGTTTCGCTAATGCACGAAGCTCTCTCAATAGTAAATATTGGGCATCAAGCTCGCTCGAGATTGAACACAACTGAGCCGCCGTAATTCGTATCTTCTTGATAGCATATTCTTGGCCGTCGAGAAGATGCAGAGCAGACCAGACTTCCCCAAATCCTCCTTTCCCAAGACGACCTCCTTGCTTGAATTTTGTCGTGTAATTGGAGTTTGTGGGACCCTGCTCAGCGGATAGATATGCTTGCTGTGGAATAATGTTTCTGCCAAAGGGTTGAGTAATGAGTGCTTGTGCTTCCGACCTCTCGAATAAAGATGAAGCAGCATCATCGGAGCGAGAAAAGAAATTCGAATCCGTTGTGGTTCCGTAGGTGCCGTGATTATACGTGTTGTTAGGCTGTTGTGCAGATCTTTCAAAAAGAGAAGACATTTCGTCACTACCAAGAGACCCTAGATGCGACGTCTCAGGGTCTCCTGCAATGGCTCTAGGGGCACCTTGTTGAAAAAGGTTGGCCGACTGTTGTGTAGTAATAGTTGACTGCAGTACCGTATCGAAAGACTGTGAATAGCGACGCAACTCGTGAAAACTCAAAACACTAAGATCTTCGGAGAACCATCCAGCTTGTCTCAGTTGTGGTGACATCTGTGTGAAAACAGCCTCTGCCATATGAAGAACTTCGGGGTGATCTTCCGCAAGGTGGTCTTCAGCACGGCGTCCATCGTTGAGAGCGGCGGCAGCTTGCTTTCTACAACGAGCTTCGATGAAAGAAAGAAATAATATATCTCTATGGGGTAATTGGGAATTCGAGGCCAGTGTCCGGACAAGAGTCCTTACATCTGTATTTTGCGGAACATTTCCTATCACGGGCTCACCGGATTCTTCAATAAAACTTGTTTCAGACAAAACCTCATTTTGAGACTCCGGAGCACTTGAATAACTTGCATCCACGTGTGAAGCCCCATCCTCACCAAAAGTAGTCCCAGGTACCGAAGACATCACGAGAGCTCCGAAGAATAGAGCGTATGTCTTGGTGAAGAACCCATGAAACGAAATGAGTCTGGGCAAAGAGTTGAATCGGCCCAGCCTGCCAAAAGAGAGGAATTGAAAATTGCTATAAAAACAGGAAGGCGCTTATGACTGGAGGACTTATGAATGCTTGAACTCATATAAACTTGATATGCATGTCAAGTGAAAGGCTGAAATGTCAAAGGCCACGGGGCCTTTGGATATGAGTATGACTCTTGGAGGTTCGACTGCCTTCGAAGCTACCACCAGCACCAGCCACGAGTACGAGCCAGGCAGAAATCCTTTGTGCCTGATGTCCAGGGTGCAACTGGCAACTTTCATCCCATTCATCCTGGGTATTCATTCCATTCAAAAAACACACCCTGGGAATCTGATACATTTTGAATACCCGCATTCACCGTCAATCGGTTTATATTTGGATCTGATTTGTTACTGTAGCAAAGGATCAATTTTCTTTGGTCTCGGGATTTAAGGCGAGAGTCGCGTCCTTGGCAAGTCGCCAACGCGTTAAATACCTAGGTACATGTACCCAGACGCGGTCACGAGACACATGAAATGCGCGAAACACCTAGTACGATCAGAAAGTCTTTTCATTTATGGATGAAGTATCTCCAACTTATTCAAGATGCCTCGCAAACTTCCTTGGGCAACGAGTAGCTCCACAACTCTCGTGACCAAAAGATCTGCCACAGCTGCGAGGTCGACTCCGAAACGGCAAAAGGTCGACACCTCGACCCCGGGAAGCGATGTAGATGATGGCCCTGCTTCATCGAGGAAAGAAAAGTCGATTAGGCAGGGTAAGCATACCTACTCTGTCGATGCACGTAATATTGAACTCACATGTCTAAGTTCGCGCCCCTTCGAGTTCACCTCCTCCAGAGCCACCGACAGAAAGGTATAATCATTGCAAATTAGCTTTGGGCCAGCTAACGTAGAATTAGATTCATGGATGAGGGCATCGAGCAAGACGACAAGTTCCGTATGGTAGAAGATGAATTCCTTACGACTGCACAACGGTTCACCGTCCATCTCCACACCGCCGAGTACAAGCGTCAACAGAAGAGTGTAAAGGCTCAAAAAGCCGATGAAATCAAGTCCATATCACGTCCAGTCACTGGAAGAATGCCTGATCAAACTAGGCGAAAGGTTGAAAGTGTCAACCGATCAAAGACTCAGAGGAATGCCCTTGAAAATATCCTGAATCAGAAACCTGGAGATTCTAAGGACTCCGATGATAGCGATGATGCTGTAGATCTTCCATATGTCGGCACCACTCTGCACGGCTTAATGGATAGTCCTCGTAAGAAAGCTGCATCCTTGGGGAAGATTACATCGATTACAACTACCACTACCACACGAGCTGCTGCCGGCTTCCAAAGGCCATCATCGCTGTTGAGGTCTTCTCAATTGTCTGCCCCAGAACCACCCAGAGTTTCCCGGGGTAGGAAAGCGCCTCATAATGGAACCGAGAGCTCAACAGCGTCATCGGACGAAGATGATGATGACCTCGATGCACCAATACCGGCCCCAAGGTTACCTGCCCTCGATTCGAAGCAAACCTCCAAGCATAGCTTGCTGTCCAGTTCTCGTTCAATTCCTACCACTAATTTCAGGAAAGGTACAGCAAGTGTTGCCAAATCAGATTTCAGTTCCTCGCCCAACAAAGTGGTTGCTGTTGAGAAGTCATCATCGGGACGCCCTTTTCAGGAGGCCAAGGCTACGACTGTTTCGAATACTGCTAAACCTCGGATGTCCCGGGTGGAATTTGCTAGACAGAAATCAAAGCAGCAAGAGCTCGAGCAACAGAAAAAGAAACGTGACGTTATTCCTATGTTTCTGTGAAAGCATTGGGGTTTCAGACATCACCGCGACGGCCCGTGATTGGGGAATCAATACATATACGAGTTTTATATGGCCTGGATAATCATGCTACGCTATGAAGTTTCATGCCTTGAAAGGGGTTTCCGTCGGTGGCTCTGCTTGCGGTGCAATGCGAGCCAAGTGTCGTCTCTGTCCACTCTTCCAGTCCACAAGCGCCGAGTGAAGCGTCACCCGGTTGTCCCACACTACTACTGTTTTCTCGGCCCATTTTACGCGTGCTTGGAAATCCGCTCCGTAGGCGATGTGATCATACAAGAATTTCTGCATAGTGTGGTTAGTCTCCAAGTGCTCTTTGCTTTAGGTGGATTCTGCTTACTAGTAAAGCATCGCTCTCTTCTTGTTTATATCCGACAATACTTCTAGTAACTGAGTGGCCATCAGCGGTGTATTAACATGCAGTGCCGTTTGTACTTACATTGGGGGTTGACATATAAGGCCTTTTCTCCTGTTACGGGATGGGTTCTAATGATTGGGTGTTCACTGACTACCGGCTCTCGGCGAACGGCTCCTCCTTTTCCCCTTGAGGCGTTGACTTGCTCAATGCCAGAGTGGGTAGCCTTCAAACCATGGAGCCTCTCCTGGAAACCTGGACTTAGACGATTGTATGCCTCGACTTGGTTCGCAAAGAGAGTATCTCCACCAGTCTCCGGTACATCGAGAATGTAGAGGAAAGTGGTTCCTGGTGGTTGTTGTTCATACGATACGTCCCTGTGGAAGATTCGTTTCAGCATTACTTCTTCGGAAAAGTCTCATGCATGAAGGGAAGGAACTTACGAGTGCCACGCCACAGAACTTGTTCTTGTTTGGAAGAATGAATCTGCGGTCTTGTCTCCGGCACCTCTATGTACAAGATGGACTTCTGGGAAGCCTTCTGGAGCGCCAGATGTTGGGTGGATATGTAGACGTCCAAAATACCTGCCATAGTCGAGAGCCTCACCAATGGGCAAGTCGGCAAAGTCCTGATCCCGGAAAGCCACAACCTTACGCTCAGCGACGAATCGGGCCAGTTGATCCTTACCGGCATTGCTCAGCTTGCTGAGCTGCACTCCCGTCACTTCAGTCCCAATTGTTGGAGTAAGATCATTGATAGTAACTCCTTGGGCTAAGAGCTCAGGATAGGTCGTGTCGGCATCTAGGCCATGGTCCCTGTGCTCGAACTTCTCAAGTGGTGGGTATTTCTCATTGCCCCAATTCGGGAGGTAATTCTTGTACTACAGATTGGTCAGAAAGATGAAGATAGGAAAATTTGATATTGCTCTTACCTTGGCAGCTTGGTATTCATCAGTTCCTTCCTCTTCGGCCTTCTTCTCGTAGCCAATGGGGGCCAGTTCTTTATACGGGCCAGTATTACTCGTCAACTTGACCTGCGGAGTCTCGACAGCACGAACTGGGAGAGTAGTAGTTTCAGTTGCAGAGGGAGCCATTTTGTTTGATGTAGTCGAGTAAGAGCAGTCACTCAATTGCCAAAGGTCCGGTTCCCTGTTGTGGCTACCCAAAGCCCTTTATATGGGCGTCTGATGAATGTCGTACGGGATTGCGTCAATTCATCGTCCTGAATGACCCAATAACCCCTCTTCTTCGTCACTTCATTGGTGGGGAGCATTAGAGATAACACTCGAGAGGGGTCTTTATCAAGGTCAAAGAGCATATCACGACCGCGTATCCAGATTGGGTTGTCGGCAGTATGAAGTGTTATTGGTGGAGCTAGGAGATGGTGCAATCATTCTTAAATATCACAACATAGAGGACATAGGTGGTGGTGGTCAGGAATAGTTGGAGATAATTCGATCTTACAAATAGAAAATGAAAATAGACTCTCCGTCCTACACACTTGATCCCTGCCAGACCCTCCCTCCCACTCTATGAGATGTTGTAGCTGGTGTGATCACGTGAGGCTTACCACGTGACTATGACTTTGCTTTCCTGCACCACAATACCAACTAGCTAAAACGGATAGAAGGGTAACACTATACTTCTATTCTACTGGATACAAAGAAGATAAATATAAATAAATTGTGGCTTGACAAGGTCCCGTGCGTGGCGTTGCTGAGAAAGCGATTCTCTCGGTTGAAGTGCGGTCATTATCAGAGGCGGGGAAATAATTTTTGAAGTTTCTTATCAATCCCACCACCGAGGGGAAAGAGTCAAATCACCTCTTCATACCAAGAGCATCCAAGAAACAAGACACCCAGAAACCGTCACGATGTCTGCTATGGACCTTGACGCTCCGGTGTCTATTGCTCCTCAAATAAGAGGCGAACAGACAAATGCAACGTAAGTCATCCGTCCCTCTCTGCACTTCCCCGCAGCACTCGCTAACAGCGTCCAGAATTCTTTGCTGCAACTGTGGCGCTCCTATCGATGGCACGATTTCAGCTGGTGCTCTCTGTTACGACTGCGTGAAGACGACTGTCGATGTATCCCAAGGCATCCAACGCGAGGCCACCTTACATTTCTGCAGAGATTGCGACCGTTGGCTCTTGCCCCCCGGGAGTTGGATTGTGGCGGCACGCGAATCCAGAGAACTCCTCGCCCTCTGCCTAAAGAAACTACGAGGTCTACACAAAGTCAGGATTATTGACGCAAGCTTCATTTGGACGGAGCCGCATTCTCGGAGAGAAAAGGTCAAACTCACCATCCAAGATTCGGTATCTGAAGGCGTCGTTCTGCAACAGTCTTTCGAGGTGGAATATGTCGTTGCCTACCAGCAATGTCCCGACTGTGCGAAATCCTACACTGCGAATACTTGGAGAGCTTGCGTACAAGTCCGACAAAAGGTCCCTCATAAGCGAACTTTCCTCTTCTTGGAACAACTCATTCTCAAGCACAGCGCACACAAGGACACGATCAATATCAAGGAGGTAAAAGATGGGTTGGATTTCTATTACTCAGCACGAAACCAAGCCGAGAAGTTCGTCGACTTCTTGACTTCGGTTACACCAGTTCGATCCAAGAAATCCCAAGAACTCATATCCATGGATATCCACACATCTACGAGCTCCTACAAATTTACATTCTCGGTGGAATTGGTACCGATATGCAAGGATGATTTGGTCGCGTTACCTATAAAATTGGCAAAGCAGACTGGCAACATTCTCCCTCTTGGTCTTTGCTACAGAGTAGGAACCTCTGTAAACATTCTCGACCCAAGCACTCTCCAAACAGCCGACATCAGCACCCCCATATATTGGCGTGCTCCCTTCCACTCTCTCGCAAACGTTACAGAACTTACTGAATTCATCATCATGGACATTGAGCCCACCGGTGCATCAAAAGGAAAATGGTTACTCGCCGAAGCAACAGTAGCCCGCGCCTCAGATCTCGGCTCAAATGACAGGACCTATTACACCCGAACCCATCTCGGAAACGTCCTACACCCTGGTGACTCAGTGATGGGCTATATGCTAACCGGCACGAACTTCAACAGCCCGCAGTTCGACGCCCTCGAAGAATCCAACACGTACTCCTCGCAGATTCCCGACGTAATGCTCGTCAAGAAGTTCTATGCACGCAAGAAGAAGTCCAAGAACCGTAACTGGCGCCTCAAGCGTATGGCTAGGGATGACGGGGACTTGTTACCGAAGAAGGCGGATCAAGAGAAGATGGATAAGGATTACGAGATGTTTTTGAGGGATGTAGAGGAAGATACTGAGTTGAGGGCTACAATGGCGTTGTATAAAGCGCAACAACAGGCGAAGAAGGAAGCTGATGAAATGAGTGTGGTCGAGACGGAGGATGGGGAGGACGAGACGCCCCAGATTGATATGGAGGAGTTGCTGGATGAGTTTGATGAGCTTAATGTCAAGGATAACCTCTGAGTATATCGTCATATCATGTTGCTGGCGTTGGGTACGAAAATGGCGTTCGGATAGAGTATTGCGTTTTGGGCAGGATGAACTTCAGTTGGCATTGTGTGAGGTAGCAATGGGTATCATGCTCGATGGTGCAAAAGTAGTCTCACAAAAGGGCACAGATTAAAGTCCGATTTAGTCCTCAAAAATCTTAGTTGTGTCTTATTTTCTGGACGACGGTCAATCCCATATGTTACTCCGGGAAGTCCCCATCTTCACATGCCTTTTTATTCCAATCCATTGCGCACATATTTTCCTACTACTGCAATATATAGCTACGAATTCAGTCTTGCTCCTTCCATAACTACATCAAAAAAAACTTTCCTGAAATTCTGACATATTATTGACGCTATTTTGCAACTTAGTATCTCGTATTACATGCCCCTTGTCCTCGATGATGACCGTTTCGTTAGTTCGTCCTCTGTGGGATCTCTACTTAACACATGTGCATACAGTAGCTATGATTCAGTAATCGTTGTAACCACGCACTTTTCTGAATATATAATAAGCAGCCACTGTATTTGTTCTCTCCAATACTCAAATCCCCAAACGAACACAATTTCATTCAGTTCACAGCCACAGTCAATTCCTATATCACGCACAAAACACTTCAGCAATGGTAGTTCCCCAAGAGATAAAATTCAAACGGGAGGGAAATCAGACGTCATTTGGACCGCGTCCACGAAGGCTATAAGGACATCATAGCACATCAAGATCCTAGGAATCCTGCGAGGGTTGACGTGGAGGGCAAGGTCGACGAGCTTATCCACCGCGTTGTTCGTTGTATGATTGAGCTACAGGATCTGGCTGCAAAGGTGGCGGAGACACAGGAGACGGTGGACATGAGGAAGTCGGGGCAGTGAGGCGGGGTTGTGATCTAGGGGGGGCATGACTTTCTGGTCAGGTTGGGTCGGGGGGTTTATTTGTTGCGAATTTCAGGTGAAGATGGGAAAGATATTACATGAATGAATGCAGGGTAGACTTCGAGTAACTGTAAAACTGGTGACCTATTGTTTGGGTAGTCAAAATTGAGATTCCCATCAGAATGATCCCTCCTTAGATTGCATTTCCTGTTTACGTGTATACTATGGCCATGTCGACAAACACCTCCACGCCTGGCAGTATCTCAAGCATTTTACGTAACCAACAAGATTCGGGTCTAAAACTTAGCGAAAGACACTTGGAATAGACAGATTTAAGGGATCGCCAGTCGAATATCCCATAGAAGCAAGCAGAACATGTCATGTACTGGATCGCAGACTTCGATCACATGATCTGCCTCGCTACAGCCCCTTTTAGTAACACGTAGTAGTGTTTGCTCGGATGCGTTTCATACCTACACATCTGAAAGTAGCTGTATTACAGACTCCTGCACGTCATATATTAAAATGGTCACTTTTACTCATACTCATAGGCTTTTGTCCCAGCTGCAGACAGACAACTTCCCAACACAAAGCCACATCCTCATCTGACGCAAGTATCGAGTCACTTCAGGCTCGAGTTGACTTCCATGTCAGAATCAACTCATGCCCAGCTCATTATAACTGTCCATGGATAATGCAGAATGATTTTGACGTCAGTTGAGTGAATGAATCAGCACAGCCACAAGATTTCCCTACTATATAAATGGCTTTCATGTCGAGGAGAACAGTCCTTCCTCTTCCACCATTCTATAACAACTTCTCACTATCTATTACTCTTTGAAATATCCACCCAGAGGTCCATTCGTAAATCAAAGCCATCACAATGCCATCAAAAGCCCTAAAAGCCCCAAAGGCCCCAGAACGACAAGCACAAGCACAACCAGCCGCAAATGCGGAATCATCAACTGCCAATCCGAATGCCGCCACGAGACTAAGCTGGACACACCAACTGCGATGGATGGAGAGCAGCTGGAAACCAGCTTTGGACAGACACAGAAGGACCGTGGGCTTCGTGAGAGAAGTCGCAAATGGTAACCATGATCCAAATGAGATGGAGATTCAGGAAGTAGATGATAGGCTCGCTTTAGAAGTCATCGCGTTGGAGAGATTGGTGGCAGATTACAGGACGAAGTTCTTGGGCCCTTCTTGAAAGGTCGAACGTAGGATGTATGGAATAGTTGGGTCTCACTCGAGTCTTGCAGGAACAGATTTCGTTCCTCAATGCCACTCTTTTCATTGAGGATCGAGCTTGCACCGCAAGCAGCCGAGGGAACAATCACTGCTAGGTAGAAGGACATGGAATAGAACATTGGATCTTCAATATATGACAAAGTGTGATTCTTGTGTGAAAAGTCTTAGGCACATTGTGTTAGTGCTTCAAGCAATACCTCCGAACCATAACTTTGATCCGTGATATGTATATTTTTTGAAAAAGCCTAGACACCTATTTGCAACTTCCTCCTTCATGGCACTGCTATGGTTAACGTCCCGGAGCTTGCGCAGGGCCGCGGGCGCATGGTTTTAGGTCAAGTTGAATCAAATCATGTGATCAGATCCTCTCCACAGTAGAGCGTGTACGTGGTATCGTTGCTCTCTAACAGACCGCATAGGAAGGCGCTTAATCCATCATAATGAGGGAGAAAAGGAAACGTACAAATCTTTTGGCTTAGAAGACTGATGACCTGCTTAGTGTCACGCTTTAGAAAACTTCGGCTCTGAATATTGATTATATATATATCAAAATAAGTATATTTATTTCAACAAAAACTACTTCCTTCTGGTAACAGATGTGCAAGTCGGGGTTTTCCTGACTAAAAGTTGATATATAATTGCCAATATGGTACATGGATATTATATGAATCGATGGTGGTACAAATAATGCAGATACATAATTGATTGTTGAGTAAAGAGACTTGGGTAATGGTGTTTAGATGATGGGATAAAGCCGAATTGAAGGTCTTCGGGATGTCTACTGAGTGGGTCAAGCTGGCTGATGTGAAGCTATTGAGAGGTATTGTGTGATGTACACATATTATGAGACATTTGAGATTCTGAAATTGAGAACCTGTGCAATTGCAAGCCTCTCAGCATGTGACATTACGAGCTTGCACGCTGAGACTTGGAACCGGAACAAGAGAATTTGCAATGGCAGTGAAACATATATGCTCGTTTTCAGCATCAGTAAGATGCGGGCAGCGCCGTGTTGTGCATACACAGCGAAATTGTCCGAGAAAGGGCACAGCCAGGGACGAGGCAACGTCAAAGTGGTCCTTGCCCTCTCACAGGTATCCGGAGGTCACTGCCTTATCCGGAACTTATTTCGTCCTGACTGAGACTCGAGAACTTGTGTAGTCTCGGACGACGCAAATTGACTAGTTCGTGTCTTGTTATATGAATACCACCGTGAAAACGTTGTGGTGGAACCCGCGTCGGAGCTAACAAGGTGAGATGCTGTGCATAGAAGGCTAGCAGTTTACATTCGGAGTTTAAGGGTACAAGCTCAACTTTTCAAGTAATCTTGCATATGCCTTTTTAGAGTGGGAAATAGTAAGAAAATAAGTCAAAGTGTAAAAGAGTTCTCACCACTGGATGGTGATTCCGGGGAAGCAATATTCAGGTCCTTGTCCGAATTCTTGATCTCAACTGCCATTTTAGCTGGAGACTTCGAAACTCACAGTACTCACCCTAACAAAAAACCTGTAGTTGTAAGATGTGCATTCGATGCTTTTGAGATTAGAAGATGCTACTCAAAACTCTCTTGACCTGATCGGACTGTTTTTCAGGCCGCTTCTTCACAGCAACTTGTGTTTGCTTGAAATGCCTTGGTCGTTCTCCACCTTTCTTTGTTTGTTTTATTGGTGCTCTCTCCTCTGTTGTCGAGGTAGCCTCGTCATCATTTCTCCTCTTCGCGGCCTTCTTAGCTTCCATCCCCTCCAACATCTTAGCCCTCTCTACATTCTGCACAAACTCCTTATTCTCTTTCGTGGTCTTGCTGATCTCTGCCCTCATTCTGCTAGCCCTTGCCGCATTCTCTGCCGCAATCTGCTCATTCAGATGGTTCCATTTGTATTTATTCAGATAGCGCAAATTCCAGACATCGTCGTGATAATATGTGCCCTTCTTGCCCCCAATTATCTGACCATTCAGTAGTTCGCAAGCGCGCTTGGCATGAGACTTCCTAACAAATTCTACCCATCTATAGAACAATATCATAATTAGTACGGGCTCTTAGAAGACTTTGGGAGCCGAGCCGAGGGGGGAAGATGTAATCGAGAGCTCGGCTTGGATGTCAAAATGAAAACAAGGAAAATATTACGCACCCATCTGTAAAGGACCGTTTCTTGTTACCTCCATTGCGGACTCGTCGTGTATGTGAAGCAGGATCTTCTGGAGTCAGGAAGATGCGATTGATAGCACCGTAAGGCTCGAGCAGGGATCTTAGTTTTGTCGGTTTCATGAAAGGCGGTACTCGAGATATGTAAAGCAGTCCGGATCGTTTTATTGCCGCTTCGGATGCGACGAGGTTCTTCTTGGTGAGGAGGGGCTTCGAGACGCCGGGAAGGTCCTTTTTTTTGCTTGTTGGGATGGAAGGTAGCGTGATATCTGTTGTATCCTTTGAATCCTCTAAATCCTCTGAATCTCCAGCATCCTGCACGTCTAGTTGCTCTTTTTCATCCTCCTCGCCGCTTGAATCGGTATCGCTATCGACCTTCCTTCGTTTGGGGCTCCTGCCGCCTTTCTTCAAATCTTCAAATTCCGAGTCGTAACCTTGACTTCCATCATCTTCGCTCTGATCAGCATCGAGAAAATCATTGAGCTTGCGAGCCGCCATATTGTATTATTGCGAGTGTTCTTGGTGGTGATAGTGGTGGTGGTAGGTGTGGTTGGAAATTTCGACATGGGGTTGCGAAGCCAAAATTTATGGCGGAACCCTGCATGACAAGCGTCCGATGGCGGAGCGGGGCAGACGTTACTAGAGCTCAAGCATTGAAAGATGTTCAAAATACTCTTTTGTCCACACTACACTTTGAACCTTCACAATCACCCCATAAAGAGTCAAAATGTCAGTCGAAACGATCACTACTATTTCCCCTACAACCAACAAGCCAATACTCACTCGAAATGGTATTTCTACCTCCGATCTTGAGCTTCTCCCGCAAGTGGCAACCGAGGCGTTCCAAAGTTTCCGCAAGACTTCCTTGGCAGAGCGACAGGCAATTGTGAAGAAAGCTTTGAAGCTCTTGAACGATAAGCAAGATGTACTGGCTAAAGAACTTACTGAGCAGATGGGCAGACCTATTGCCTATGGTGCGAAAGAAGTTGCCACAGCTGTAAAGAGGGGAGAATATCTTCTGAAGATCAGCGAAGATGCATTGAAGGACACAGATGGAGAAGCGGAAAAGGGATTCAAGAGATTTATTCGCAAGGTGCCCGTGGGCCCAGTGTTGATCCTCTTTGCGTGGAATGTGAGTTGGAGAAGTCATATAGCTTATACTTCTTGTAGCTAACAGTTCTAGTACCCATATTTGATCCTGGTCAACTCCCTCATTCCCGCCATCCTAGCTGGGAACTCAGTTATACTTAAGCCTTCCCCACAGACTCCAACCATCGTGGAGCATATATCCTCCATCTTCACTGAAGCAGGCCTTCCTCAGAACGTCATTCAATACTTCCATTGTGGCTCACCACTTATCATCGAATCTATCGTCAGGGACCCAAAGATAGCATTGGTATGCTTTACTGGCTCAGTTGCTGGCGGATTGGCAGTTCAAAAGGCAGCTGCAGACCGCCTTGTCAATGTTGGCTTGGAACTCGGTGGAAAGGACCCTGCATATATTCGATCCGATGTTGACATCGCATGGGTCGCAGAAGAAATTGTTGATGGAGCAGTTTTTAACTCAGGCCAAAGCTGCTGCAGCTTGGAAAGAATCTATGTGGATGAGACGATCCATGATAAATTCGTCGAAGCCGTGCAAGGCGTCTTGAAGGGCTACAAACTTGGCGACCCATTTGACAAGGAAACACATGTTGGTCCTGTTGTCTCGAAGCGTTCGAAGGAGATGATCGAAGCTCATATCAAGGACGCACTGGAGAAAGGGGCTAAAGATGCGACGCCAGACAACGCTTCATTCAACTCACCTCCTTCAGACGGCAATTTCGTTAAACCAACTCTTCTCACAAACGTCGATCACCATATGACGGTCATGACAGAGGAGACTTTTGGCCCTGTAATTCCAGTTATGAAAGTCAAGAGTGACAAAGAAGCGATCAAACTCATGAATGATAGCGAGTTTGGTCTGACTGCTTCTATCTGGACGAAAGACACGGCGAAAGGTGCGGAACTCGCCGAGTCCGTCGAGGCAGGCACCGTCTTTGTCAACAGATGCGACTACCCAAGCCCAGTAAGTACATACTGTTACAATTTTCAGTCCACCATTTCAAAAATCTTGAGCCCGAGGTCTGCTGCTAACTTGCGTAGGATCTTGCATGGACCGGTTGGAAGAACTCAGGAAAAGGCGTCACCCTGAGCAAATTTGGATTCGATCAATTTGTCAAGCTGAAGAACTTCCACGTCAAGGATTATCCTAAATAAAGAAACGACGCGTGGTTCGTGGAACCATAATGCGAGGTCACATGACTCTATGCACTTTTATAGCATCGCCGACTTGCGATTTGAAATCATTTTGCAATACTTGGCGTTAAGCACTAAGATAATAACCAATAGACCCGAGTTCATATTGCCGCGATGTCTTTCTATGGAGCGAGGTATCGTGATGGTGAGATCGTGGCTGCGACGGAGCGCCACGAGCCTGGTTTATGGAACACGCATAGAAATCGTTATCATCATTACACAAGCACAAGAAGTTGATGAAGAGGACCCGGCCACCGTCCATTCCGAATTGTTGAGATATGGTAGCACAAGCCTCGGGGTAGTCTAAACAAGCGTAACAGTATCCCTTACCGGCCGTTTGATTGGTCCCCTGGAAGCAATCCCTTTTGAACACAGTCTTTTACACAGGCTGCACCTGCTGCAAAGAAATAGAAGGGTTGATGAGAGGGTTGCAAGTGCAGTGTGATAAGATTCCGACTTTCTCCTTTGCACCAATATCACAAATCCTTACATTCCACGTTATTTCTGTACCCTCCCTAAGTCTTGCACGAGAACTGTCCGCGTCGAACCCTTTTCAGCTCACCCAATATTCTTAAAATTGCTCTATATCTTACCACCCTTCACGGGACTCATTCCAGCCCCCTCTCCAGCTCCTGTACTCTCAGCTTTTCGTAGGAAAAGCCCATGAAGCCATCGAGTGTTTCGAATCGTCAGCTCGGATGCCGAAGTAGTTCAATAAGCTGTCCAAATGACAGCATTCTTCGTCTGGAACGACCCAATTTAAAGACTTTATCAGCCCGTGGCAACTGAATTCTCAAGGTTAAGGGATGACCGGGTGTCACGCTGCCACGTTTTTTCTTTGGATCTCCGTTGCTACGCGACTCTTGGGAATGGGGCAGATCTTCCCAGGTGTTTGCTGCCTTGTGACACTTTCATCCCACTGTGCGACTGACTCTTGGTAATTTCGAGAAAGTTCATGGTCCGTTGCCCCTAGCAGCATTTCTGTGGATCTATGTCCTCAATTCCTTCGATCGTTATATATTCTGAAATTTCCCCGGACTTTCTTCCTTTTTCGGTGGAAGTTCAAGTCCAAGTTCCTCGTCAGCATACCTTCGAGAAACTCAACTTGCCTATTACAATCCTTATATATTGGCGGTTTTCGTTCGTCATTCTGGCATCGTCCGTTTGTTCCTCTATCATCAGTTTAGCCAGCGTTCCCTTTTCATGTCGCGTCAACCTACTGTCCTTATAACATCATCGACCTTATATGCTGCTCAAATTATTTTCTACGCTTCACTTACGTGTATTAATACCCATAACTCGTTTGAAGACCGGTCGATTGCAATACTTTTGAACCGCGGATGCTCTCCGTATTCGAACAACCAACAACTACCTACACTTCTTTGAGAGAACACACTTTCCTTACCAACATATATTCAACATCGACATTAACATCAACGCGATGCCTTGCGTCATGGCTCGAATAGGCAATAAATGCCTTCACGGACTAGGCATTAAAGCCAAAGAAAGACGCCCCTCTTTAGTTATAGTACGTCTCCCTGCTTCCTAATCCCTCTTTTCCTCTTCACGTTTCCGGCTAACACACCCAACAGTCACCGCCTTTCAACTTCCAGTCCGGACCTTCCGTAAACTTCCCAGGATATTCTGAAGATGAGTAAGTCTCTCCGGCATATTCAATTTAATTATCCCTCCTAATCTACCTACCCTACCCTTCTCTATCTTCCCTAATTTGAAGCCCAGACACAGAATCACTCACTGACCGTATCTCACAGCATCTCCCTAATGCGCGAAAAAGCCATAGCCTCTACGGCCATAACCGAAGACGATGTAAGCGACGACGACTTCGTATCACGCCATCCGAGCAGACCTAGAAGCAGAGCGGGCAGTACGAGCTTTGGGCTGGGAGCGAAGATGGTGTGGCATGCGAGGCGGTTTAGTAGGAGTGGGAGGGGCGTTATGTGGTGATGGGGAGGAAGAGGGTAAAAGCAAGGATGGGATAGGGAGTGGGAGTCGATAGGAAAGTGGATGGTTGGGTGGGGGAAATTTGGGGGGCATTTGATGGATACCATGTTCCGCAGGGTTAGGGATGGGAGACTGGTTTACAAATCCGGCTTGGGGAGGGCGATGGTACAAGTCTTCTACAGACAGATGCAGTCTCGCAAGGAGAGCCAGACGCTATTTTCTTATCATACTTGGGCCAGGTACTGTACGATTCGATCGGGGCCTCATGTATGGGGGAGCGAGTGGGTGGACTTACTTCACAAACCTTATTTCTTCCTTCTTTCCAAATTGCCGCGGGAAGAAGAGGGCTGGCGAATCGGTTGGTTGGTCGGGTTCGAAAAGTGCACACACACACTCGCTACTTGTACGAGAACTTACTTTACTTCACCTTCTCATTCCAAACAGGATTAACATTTACGGACGGCGTATGGGATGGGATAGGATAGGATGGGGGATCTGGGGTCTATCTATCTATCCATTTAGGTGTATGGGATATTGTAATCTAGATTAATCTACTTCGGTGAAAGATGGGATACCTGAGTACTTACCTACCTGCAAAGGGAAAATGAAAATGGTTTCACTTCACTAAACTTCCTTTTTTCACTTATCCTATTATCGATGAAGCATCATTCCAAATCCATCATCCTCACCCATTAATTTCACTTCACCTCATCGATGACGTCCTATTCACATCCCCTGTTTCTATCGTACTATGCATATATGCGTGTCTCAGTCACCTACCTACCATCCTCTCCACCTCCACTCCAACCTCCCTAAGTACAATAGAACCCAGATAAGTCCGCGTCCGATCCACATTGTACAACACGCGGTTCCGTCCCATCCTAGAAACAGCCACTTCCATTCATCTATCCATGCGCCCCCACAGAAAAAACGTTCACTTCGTTGCACAGTACGAGGATTGCCCGTTGCCCATTCCAGAAGTATCGGATTCATACATACCATGCTCGCCTCGATCTATCCTACCGGTGCTTCTCTTCTCATCTCGGGCATAGGTATGTTGTACACAAGGGCAGGTAGGCAGAGTAAGGTACGGTAATGTGAATCATGTGATGTGGTACAGCGATACTGCAACGGATGGGTAGTGAGATTATGCAATGCAATGGTCCGGTTGGGTTGGGGTTGGGTTGGATGTGTCACCGACACCTGATCTATTGATTGCTGGTGGGGGTTTTTGTCTCTGATGTTTGTTATTGTGTTATGTGTTATGTGTTATGTGTTTGTTGGTTCTTGTCGTGTCTTGGCTAGAGTGGAGTAGTTGGGTTGGGTTGGACACCTAGGTAGGTGCTGTAGATGCATGCGTCGGTGTACGGTACGGACGGTAGAAACGAGTTGTCTCGGTGGCATTGGAAAAGCAAGTATTTCTATCCCGGATTCGTTGTTGGAGATGAGCTTTTCAGGTGACTGACCTGTCGTGTAGTTCTTTAGCACTTGATCATTCGACAGGAGAAAGTTTGGTATCTTGTATGTCGATTCCATGCTAATAGTATCTTAATACTCAACGCAATAGTACCTCCGTGCCCGTGGTATCCCAATACTCAACACAATAGTACCTACCCAATCCAAACTTTTTCTTTACCTGGACCTCCTAGCAATTCTAACACCAAGCAAACTTCTCATTTCCAAGCCACCCAATACTATCCACATCCCCCCTCCCTTCTCCATACCACATCAAACTAGTAATACTGTCATTCTCCCTGTCCACAAACGTATGTTCCAGCCCTGTCCTCTTCAACAGTCCCTTCACAACATCACTAACGTTCCAGGCCGTCACGCTGCTCACTTCCCACTCTTTGGCTTCTGCTTGCGCTACTTGTAGCACACTCTTCAGTTTCTGTGCATTCTCATCCGTATCTCTCTCGTCCTCGACAACGAGCCGTAGAATATAGAGCGTGTTTCCAGACTTAGCATTCGCCAAAGGCCCGTAGAAAACTCGCGAGAAAACAATCCAGACCCTCGAGCCTGGAGCCCCAGTTGAGATGGCGCCGTGGATTGTAGGGGGGTCTTTTGGGGGAACAGTTTGCTGGTCATGAATTGCTCGCGCAGGTGATGCCAGGTCATGGTAGAGTGGTCCGGTATGATAGCTACAGCTGGCTTGTGTGTGGATTTTGCAGCCTTTGCAACTTCGTTACGAAGATAGCTTTCATCTAGTTCACATAGTTCCTTTAGGTCCTCCCCGTAGAGTAGCTTGACACCCTCTGCCTTATTTACATTCGCACCATTCGTGGCCGGCGATGCAGCAGAAGGGAGAGAGACATGTGAACTAGCAAAAGGCTTCCAGCCCAGGTTCGCGTAGTATTTCTTGCCAATATCCGAGTACAAAATTGAGAAGTGCGACTTGCCTGCTTCTTGCTGCCATGTGTTCAGGATGGGTCCAAGATCTGAGAGCATACGCGTTGCGTAGCCGCGGCCTCTGTAGGCGGGGGAGGAGAAGACACTGCCGATGCCGTGGACTATTCCTTCTTGCACTTCTACGGAGGGAAGGCTGACGAATGTGCGGCGTCGAAGAGATTCGCAGAATGAGAGGATGGGGCGGGCGTCTGGGGGGAGGGAGGGGTCTGTCAGGATCCAATCTAAGGTTGAGGTTAGTCTTTGTTTCTTCTCCAGAGAGAGGGGAGGGGTTTGTGCGGAGGGGTACGTACGAGTTACCCCGCCATCTCTTGTGGGTGGGATATCAGCGAGGTGCGTTTCTCGTTCAATGTAGTCTTTGAGGGAGAGGGCAGTACCCCAATTTTTCCAATTCTCAGTCCACACCTCCAGTTTCTCATTGGGAGTCGGGTGAACAAGTGTCAGCGTGGGCGCAGATGCGAGGGGAAGTTCGCTGGTGTAGTTGGCCATTTTGGAGTTTTCCGGGGAAATTTCGTGAGGGAGTGTTTCTGTGGAGGTTCCTATCTATCGATTGCTCGAATTCGGTCTCTAAATATATATATTCTGTCTTGTTCGCAATCTGTGAATCTATGACAACAGTTTATGTACAAACGCGAAAGGAGACGATGAACTTCTGAGGGGAAAGTCGTATGGCATCCCAGACAAAGAAAGAGGAAGACGAGGAATTGGTTCCGGCCAAACGGTCAGCAGACAAAAGACAAGGTAAATTACCTTAACTAAGGTAAGGAGAGGAAGGGCATTAATAAGTAAGTTACAGTTCGCACGATGCGCCCTTCTCGTAACATGACATGCCCCACTTGATGTTTTTTGAGAGCGTCAAGTGGAGAGGTTTTACGAGTACCTAGGTAGAGGCAGGTACCTAGGTAGATAATCGCGAGTAATTTGCAACTTCTTTGTCCAGCAGGTGAGAAATTAGAGTCTAGGAAAGAAGGCAAGACGCCCACCAACCCGTACAGGAAGGTAAGGGTAATGTTTGGGTTTAAGCCGTTGCTAACCTCACATGGGTGCAACGCCTTTCCTTACTAGGTAAGCTGCTTGATTTCTGAGCCTCAAGCTCGGTAGGTTATGTAACAAAGTTATTGATTGGATAGTGACGCTGCTGAGATCTATACCAGCAAAAGATCAAGAGGAAATGTACTATGTGTATGTTGTAGTATGTAGGGCGAGGAAGAGATTGAGATGAAAAGCCCAGGCTAGAGGGGAGAGGGAGGAGAGAGAGGAAGGAGAGGAAGGAGATTAGCGCATCAACTAAAATCCGGTTACTCGGGCTCGGGTAGAGTGGAGTGAAGTGGGGCGGGGGTGGAGTGGAGTGGAAATCTTATCTCCACGTGATGCCATGTTCCTGATGCTCCGTTTCCGTTTCTGGTGAATCGTCAAGGTAGGGGTAGCAGCCTCGATCGACTTGTCTGACATCAGCCTCTATAGTTCGGACAGATACTAGAGTAGTTGCCGACTCGTGTGATGTTGAGGTTGAAGTTGATGATGAAGGTGAGAGAGATTCCATCTATTTATTCTGTTTTCGTCCGTTTGTCAACCTCCATCTCCAATTCCATCTTGACGCGTCAATCGACCCAACTTTGGCGAATCTGTTGGACATAATCTGAACGCTCTATGCACGCCTGTCCATGCCCTCCCTCCCTCCACCGCCTTCCTCTCGGTCTTTCCTATTTAGAACGCAGAACTTTAACTAAAAACTCACCATGAATAGCGTAAACTTTCCTCCACTCAATGAACCCAAACCTTTGGCCCAGCTGTCACGTACGGTTCGACTTCCTCGTATCGTCTTGAACAAAACTAAGCTTGAGAGCCTTCTTGCTCTTAGGTCAAAGAGGAAATCGAACAAACGGCCGCCCTCGGTCAATGAGAGGACCAAGTCCCTTCCCAACACCAAGGTTGATCACGCCAGGGCTGGACCCTGCAACGCAATGAACGTTATTGATCTGACGGCGGACAACGACGACGACGACGATGACGACCAGTTCTCTGAGCTCTCCCCTTCTATCAGGGACGACAACATATACGATGATGATCCCTTGGACGATGCTTTCGAGGAGGATGTCTTCTTTCCTGCTCCAGAACAGAGACCACAAGCAAACATAGCTCCGGATGTCAATGGTTATGCCGTACCTGCACCCGCACCCGCACCCGTACCCGCACCCGTGCCCCAGGCCATTCACCGCGGCCCTCCACATCGGCCTCTTGTTTTCGATCCTCCCGCACTAGATCCCGACCAGCAAGCAAACCCCTTTGATGCTGCCTATGCTATGGGCGACTTTATTCTCGATGACGATTTTGACGACGAAAATTTCGCCCGGGCATATGAGCAACTCTACCAACCCCCTGATCCCCAAGCTCCGGCCCCACAACCTCATGCCGAGCCTAGTGCCATAGTTCAGCCACAAGCACAAGCGCAGGCACAAGCAGCAACCTTCGAACCAGTACCTCAACTTGAGACCGAAGACGAGTGTATTGCAGCTGTTCTAGGTTTATTTCCTGATATCTGCCCCGATCATGTCTCTGAGCTTTGGAACAAAGTTTCACGGTCTTCCGATCAACTTATTGCGCATATCCTGGACAAGATGGAGAACAACTCGCCATACACGAAGGCAAAGGACAAGCAGAAAGCTTTGAAAAGAAAGAGAGAAATTGACGAGGATGAGGCCGCTGAACTCAAATATGGCGCTCCTGGTCATGTAGTACCTTTTGGTATTATTACCCGGACGTACATGTAAGTCATATATTTTTTACAATCACGAGATAATACATGAACTTTGTGACCCTTTAAATCACGGCTTCTGCCGTTGACTTGGGCGTGTGATCCAAGGCTTACGAAGTACTTTGTCTTGAAAGTATTTGTTAACATTCCGCAGAAAAAACATCCTACAGGTCGAGTTTCCAGAAACACCAATGGTGTTCATCTACGCCGCACTCGACCAATCTCAACATCGCTTATTCCAGGCGTACCGTATTCTTGAAGAGGCCCAGAGGGCATTCAACCCGGCCGACCCTCCATATAACAAAATCAAGAACGCCCGAAAATCACAGGCGGAATTTAAGGACTCAAGTATTCAAGCGCACATAGTCAGCCCCGAAGTAGATCCGGCACGAAAAGACATCCTCCGAGAATTACAGGCCGCTAGAAGTATCAGGAGCAAGGCAGAAGCGAAACGGGAGTTAGAGAGCGAGGCTGAACGTGAAGAAGAAGCTAATGAGCAAAAAGCCATAGCAGAGGGCACGATGCAAGAGTGCGGGTGCTGCTTTGGTGACTGTCCATTTAATAGAATGGTCCACTGCGATGCGGATACAATGCATTGGTTTTGCAAAGCCTGTGCAAAACAGACTGCCGATACCGAGATTGGTAATTCTAAATATATACTGCGTTGCATGTCAATGGATGGCTGTGAAGGAGGATTCTCTCTAGACCAAAGGTACGTTCTCACAGATACATGACTCCGCGCTTGCTAACTAGAAAGATCACTCTTCTTGGACGAGAAGACACAAATTGCTCTTGAGAGAAACGAGCAAGAAGCAGTGCTGCGTATGGCAGGCATTGAAAACCTCGAGAGCTGCCCCTTTTGCCCTTATGCCGCAGAATATCCACCCGTCGAAGTCAACAAGGAATTCCGATGCGAAGCACCTGACTGTGAGAGGCTGAGTTGTCGACTGTGTAAGCTCGAATCTCATATTCCCAAGAGCTGCGATGAATTCATGAAGGACAATGGTCTTTCAATTCGTCGCCAGGTCGAGGAAGCAATGTCTGCAGCATTGATCAGGAAGTGCAACAAATGCGGTACCCCATTTGTCAAAGATGAAGGTTGCAACAAGATGACTTGCACTCGCAATGGATGTCACAACGTCCAATGTTACGTTTGCTCTGAATCTTGCAGCTATAATCACTTCGACGATCAGAATCGGGGCGGCCGGAAGGGAAATTGCCCATTGTTTGAGAGCACATTTGAGAGGCACGATATTGATGTCGGCAAAGCCGCGAAGGAGGCTATCGACAAAGTCCGAGCCGAACATCCCGAGTATACAGAAGAGGATCTGAAAGTCCATATGTCAGAAAATGTCTTGAAAGATGACGAACAACGGAAACAGAGGGATCCTAGGGCTCATCTTGTTGCCGCGGCTCAGATGCGGCTCGCTGGTCAGTAGGAAGCATCTCAAATTCTCAGAATAATATTCCAAAGTTCATCAAGTGTTACTTTCTCCTGGCAAAACAATTTCTATTGGTGAATGACCGGACGTGCCCGTCAGGTCTATGATACTCTTTAGAGGTGTGCTTATGCTAATATTGTGATTCAGAGCCTTTGTTTAACGGAATGCCAATGGCAAGATACCCGGGGGATTTCCCAGTACCCCAGCTAGATATGGGAGCAACCCCCCGCAGTTCATCCGACCCAGAAGACGTAAGTAAATTTTTGTTGAGAAGAGTCTTGAATCCCATGTATTCGGCAAGTATCAACCCGCACCTCGTCTTGCCATTACCCATTATCATATCGGAATGGGGCCATCGTTGTTAATCACCGGCTAATATCTCCTTAGTAATGAGGCCTGTCCAAATGCACAAGGAGATAGGCTTCGATCATAATGTCGATGCATTGTTCCTAGACATGGACTTCCTGAACCAGGAAGATATGAATTTCCAGCCATTGGTCCCTGATGTTGAAAGATTCGGTTTTGACAATTTCGGCTTTATGAATCAAGGTTTGGCCCAGGATCCAGGTCCTAGTCAAGCTCAAGGACAGGCTATGGACGCCCAACCTACTGCTGTTCAGTTAGCAGCAAGACTAAGGGTAATCCCCGACAACATGCCACGTATTGGCAACTTCATGCCAGCGCCTCGGCAATATGACCAAGGCAGGGCACGCACTCATCCAAAAGCCCAATATCCAGAAAGACCAGCTGAAGCGGCGAATCATCATCGGCGACCGATAGCAGCAGAACGGCATGCATCTTTTGCAGAGCGAACAAGAATGCTATCAGAGCAACAGCGATTGCAAGCAGAGGCACGGCAAATGCAGGCAGCGCAACAGCAACTCCAGGCGCAGCAGCAGATGCAGATAGCGCAGCAGATAGCGCAACGAGTACAGCAACAGCGAATGCCAGCAGAACAACAGCGAATGCAGGCAGAGCACGCAGCCCGAGAAGCGAGGCGAGCTGCTCAATTAGCAAACGTAACATTTCAGGAGCTACAAAGACGGGTTCAATTGCGGGGACCGCGATTCCAATGAGTTTATCGTCAAGTATAGATCAAAGATGGCATAGTTCTCTAGTCGAAGGCTGGTTTTTCTAGGCTGAAGAAATCGAATGCAGCGTTTGGATGCCGGGATATCTGAGCGAATCAAATTGAGATGTATTATCAAAGACGCTTGGAGTGAGGATGGATGGAGCGATTGTGATTGCTGATGATTAACCACTGGGCACTATTTTGGGAGATGCATAGAAAAGCGTTATTGGGGTTGACTTCCTTTTTGCAGGTTGGAGGAGTTTCATAGCATACTGGCGTTACTTGCATCTGGTTCTTGATACCCCAAGTTGTACTCCTTTTCTTTACACTTTCTTGATGCGTTTTAGCAGGCCATTAATGACAATAAAAAATTGGCCGCGTTTTGGTGTTAGAATGTGAAATCCTTCGAATTCATTTATTAGATATATTAGTGTTGTTTGGCCAATTGTAAAGAATTTGTTGCATCGCATTCGCTCATGGTCGAGGTACAGGGTATTTTCATAAAGACTGCAACTTTCCACTTGAAACCAGGATGTAACCAGGATAATAGAGGGTTTCTATTTGCTAAAGACCCCCTAGATAAATCATTTATGCCTTATTTGGTGATCAAACTGCTAAAACCCCCCACTTTCTACTGTAAAAAGGGTGTTTCCGGCAGCGGGACTCCATATAAGCCTTGTAAAAGCATATTTTGTAGAAAGTTGCAGTTCATTTGCTAAGGCCCTGTAAGCGAACGTTCCAGCTAAGTGATTCGTGAGCGAAAGCGAGCGAAGAAGAAAGGACTGACTGTTGCGATGTATATATCACGTGTACCACGTGACCTGGCTCATGATGACTAAGCCGCTTTGCGAAGAGGCATAACCTCACCTCCTTCGCCCACAGCACAGCATAGACAATAACCAAGTCAAGCAACATCAACCAGTATCAATTCTACTATGTAGTATAGAGAAGTGATCACGGATATCAAACCTGTAATACCAACACCAACTGTTAATTAAAAAAAGCATATAAATATGCTTTCACGACAATTCGGTTTTCCTTTCCAGCTCCAGCTACTAATATAGAGGAGCAGTAGCGGTCCACTAAGAATTTCCGACCTCCGAGACATGATTAATCTATGTATATACTAAGATAACGCATTTCTGCGCAAAAGCTCTTCATGTGACAATGGTTGTATAGTGTAGCGGTTAGCACGTGGGATTTTGACACATCAAAATCATTTATTTCCCGAATCCCCGGTTCGAGCCCGGGTACGACCTCTTTTTGCTGCTTGTGGCATCTTTCTACAGTATTTGTATGTTTTAAATGCATGTTTTGGGAGTAGAAAGGAGGTCAAGCTCGAGGAGTAGAAGTGAGGGGTTGTGGGATCTCGCTTAACTTTTGCCTTATCTAATCCTAATCTGCCCGAGCCGAGCCGAGGTTTCCCCGCAACTTATTAGCTTACTCCGTAAAGGTACCTAGAAGGATTTCTTATAAGTCTAATATAGGGTTAAGCAATAGCTTCGCCTATAGTAGAAACTCTAATTGCCGATATTAGTATAAATACTAAAGCTACCTTGACATCTTCGGGCATCTGAGCAGCATTGGTGATCGAGGATGTTGCATTTTGGGGTCAGCATTTTCAGTACCACGGGGGTCAATGGCTACTTACACCGATGACTTGCTCATTGATCGTGATCGTATTACCGCTCTGGATCATTCGTTTGAGATTTTGCGTCAATGACAGCAATAGCGCCTTCTCGCGCTTCTTCTTTTTTAATCTCATCTTTGCCGCTCCCTGTGTTAGGTGATAGTTGGTTTACGCGTTTCAGGTCGGTTGAAATTGAAGTGAAAGGTTCAGCATCGCAACTCCCCCCTTTATGGAAGCGAGGTCTGCCGCCAAAACAGGAAACTGCCACCTTTCACCAAAAACTGGAAGAAAGCCCATATTGTGATAAATTTCAGCATCGAGCTTGTTTTAAAATACCTAGGTAATTATTACCCGTTGTTTCCAAATGATTCGTCGCTGTATAGCAATTTCTCGATATTTCTTACAATGGCCCAGAATTCAGACTTGCAAACGACTAAGAGATTATAAATAGAGTCTACACCTAGCTCACAAAACACGAAATAGCATCATTTCCCACCTGCCTGCCCGCAACTCAGTACCCAATTAATATTGCAGAATATCTCCACCTGCCGCGGCGCCTGCGTCCCTCCCAGGCTTCCCCTCCTGCCTAGGCCTGCCATCTTTCTTCCCCCTTCTATCAACATTTTTCGCCACTCTCCCAGCATCAAGTTTCCCAAACCTATCGGTCTTGCCTTCTTTACCCTTCCTTCCTTTCCCTTGAAGAACATCATATTTACCCAGCCTAGCACTCGGTTTTCCCTTCCCATCCCCCTTTACACGTTCCCCCTTCGCACGTTCCTTCTTCGGCTTAGGGTTTTCGATATCCTCATCGAGTGCTTTATTCTTGATATCCCACCTCCTGCTCCGCAGCCCCAGCTGAAACGCAAACATCTCAGCTAGGATAGTTCGACGACGGAAGCCCTCCGCATCGGGATTCACTTCTCGCAACTCAGAGATGGCGTGGGCTTCCACCATTAGGTGCTGCGCCGACTTAATCAGTTCTTGTTTCTCGAGGATGAGTATTGCAGTGCGGCATTTCAGATCTTCAGGCTGTGTGTTGTTAGCTCTCCTTCATAAAACCAGGAGCCAGCATCATAGCGGTGGACAAACCAAGTTTGCAAGCAGAGCAGTGTCCTCGCCGAAACTGTTGTCAAGAACGACGGTAATCTCCTATCACCACAACAATCAGAACACATATTCTCCTTGCCAAGAGGAAAGGAAGTACACGAACCTTGCCCTCCCTGTCAAAACTAACAATCCTAATCTCCGTCCCTCCCTCGTTAACACTAGCCACAGCCTGCGTATGCTCCTTCTTCAGAAACTCTTCATACTTCTTCTCCTCCTCCTCTACACTCAACTCCGTAGCTACGAGCCCCACTTTCCAAGGTGCTTTTCTGCCTTCGTTGCGTGCTTTCTTGGGCTCATCGGTTTGATGCGTGGCTTTGTCCTCTTTATGGTCGAAGGTTTTGTCGCCGACGTCGGGGACATCGTCGATACCAAGCTCAGAGGCGAGTTGGGAAGGGTCCATTTCGTAGGGATCCATTTTGTAGTGTTGATGTTTGGTTAGATTGTGGATGGGGATTGGGTTGAGATACAGAGAGACTTGAGCAGAATTGGAAATGAGAAAGGTTTTTAGAAATGCGGATGGGTTCTTTGTTCACTGGATCGACGCATTCGTCGAGCAATTGTAAATGTTATAAAGGGATTCAAGAGAACGCTGAATGGATCCGAGAAAAGTGAAAATAATTTCTTTGTTTCTTTATGCGGGACGGTAAATCAAAGTCTCCACAATCCTTCCAACATTCTGCCAGGGCCATTATACTCATCTATCACATACCGATGAAGGGCAAAATAGGGTCATTATTATAGATTCTTCTGTGTGTGATATCCAAGAAAGGAATCAAGAAAAGATGTGACTCGGCCTGAAAGCCCAAAGAAACCACATCCACCTATGCTCTGCCATCTAAAACAATGCTACACTTTCCACCTGAACAACCACAAGTCATGCGACGGCGGACAACATGTCGAATTATTCATAATCAAACGGAAGTTCACTTGGTGTGTCCATTCCAACACCTTCCCACACAGCCGTTCTCGACCACAACATCTCGCCATCAATCCTTCTTTCAGCCCATGGTCTCCACTCCACCGAGTGCGTAGGATGAGTATGGATAAGCCAATTCTGGCCCGCGTTCCTCGCCGCATTCTTCGAGACCGGGCTATACGCCTTGTTGAACTCCTGAATGGTGGACCAACGTGGCCAAGTCGTAGGGGCTCCATGAATTGTACCGGTCTCCCTCAAGGTGAATTTGCTATCGGTGGAGCTGAAAATCCTAAAGAGATGGAGGAGGTCATCGTAGGACAAGAAGTCTACATTCAGCTTAACGTACAAATGGTTGCGGTTGGGGAAGTCGTGGACGATGCGGGAAGTGAGGAGGTCGATTTCGTCGCGGCGACGCAAGGCGTTGTTCTGGTTACTGCCGTGATCTTCTAGGGCTCGTTCAGGGAAGGGCTGTTGGAGTGCGTCGACCCGGGAAACCCTGCCGCTTTTGGAGCAGGAAATATCCAGGACGAGTGCAGCGACGTTCTCCTTGAGGATGGGTTCCTGGGATGATAGCGTTAGGTTCAAAGAGCCAAGGTATGAATTTTCAATAATGAGTTTTGCAACAGACATACCTTGTTGAGGGTTACCAACACAGATGGGATATAACCCACTGGCAAGGTCGAGTAGCTGTCTCTCGCAAGCTCTACCCGGACTAACAGTGTCGACCTGTGGAATATAACTTGTTCCACCAGAGATAAAAGCTTGCTGCACTTGAAGCTACGGCGAAAGTTATTGAAAGATGGCGTGGAAGGGCAGACGACTCCCATGCGGCCGAGTTCGAAGTCGCAAGGATGGACTTCATTTTGGTGGTTCGATTGTTTTAGTGCTGCCCACGCGAACTGGATGATCTTGGTTTGGAGTTTAGGAGGAAGATCCATGAATTTGGGGAAGGTAGTGGGTATATGGATGTCTGTCAGGGTAAGTATGCGACTGTAAGTTCGTCCTTGAGGATCATATCGTACCTTGAGATGAAGCAACGACCGTACTTGACAAGGATTTAGAGTCCAACGAAAGTGTGCCACGGACATTTGCTGATGGAAGGGCTGACCAAGGATTTGTCGTAGGTAAAGCGGTTGTCCATGAGCTTGCCTCTGACCAGGGAGATTGGACTACTGGATGTGAGACTTTGGTTGAGGGAGACTCAATTGGGTCGGCACGGGTTGCCGAGACAGACGTGGACGCAGCATTTCTCCTTAAAATCTTTTTAGGGCGGATATTCGAGGACTTATCCATCGCAATGAGGGATTGTTAGGGCGATACTATGTGCTTGATAAATGACTGCAGGTTTTCATGTAATGTACAAGCCAATGTGGAAGTTGCAAGAGCCATGGTTTGAAGACCATATCGCAGCGTCGGCAAATCCCAGAGGATTCGTGTGAATGGACCGTGCTACCTCTTGTGAATCACGGCAATGAATCCATATATATTCAAAGAGGAAAGGCTATTGACGGACCGTGTTCCGCTCACTGAAACAGAATGGAGATACTTTTAACATTTCCATTAAAGCCGTATGAGGCCGTGATCTCACTTATTGCATCTGCCCACATTCTGCCAAGGCGATACTTCACAATCAACAGATTCTCCTATGATTCTGTGTCGAAAATGGACAATGGAAGGTGGAGTGAGGAAAAGTGATAGCTTAGCATAAGGCAAAGACCTCATCGGTCTTACGTAAGGACAAGAGATATAGACATCGTAGGAAGTAAGCTTAATAAATTGAAATACAACCGGATCTTTGTCACCCGAACCAGTTCCGGCGCACCCAACTTTGAGACTTCTCTATACTCGAAGGAAACTGAAAATCGGCTCAGCATCCACATTCAATGACTTGAAATGCAAAGTACAAAGGACCTGGTGGACGACCACGAAAGATAGTCATGTTCCAATGAAATCCAATTCTTCAAATCACATCTCCAAGCTGTATTAAATAAGCCGTAGAAGTGTTTTCGCAACATGCAAGCCTCTAGTAAATAAATACAACTTTATTGTTAGGAAGGAAGTGAAAGAAATCTGCTGGTGAGTACAGTCGAATGACTCATCATCGGGTAAAGTATACTAAGGGATGACTAATAAGGTGAACGGGCCCGGATTAACAACTTCTCGGTTAACTTTTAAACTACGTATATGGCGAAATAAGCAGATTTAGTGCAAAAGCTATCAAAGTTGATGCCAAAGATCATGAAAAACATGATCTCAAAGGGTGCTTGGCGCAATGGTAGCGCGCGGTCCTCCTACTGCGGAAACGCTGTAAGACTGAGGTTGAGGGTTCGAGTCCCTTGGTGCTCGCAGCAAACTTCTTTTTTTGGTTTCCCTTTTTCTTTTTGAATCCCGAGAATCAATAAGCGAGCCCACCACATGCGTGCAGACTAGACTTTTAGGCAGTATGAGTAAATCCTTTACTTTCTGCTCACCTTATCTATAGGAGTTAAATACGTAGACTTTTCTTTTATTCTAAGGATGTCAAGCGAGAGTGGGGCGGAATGCAGCGGGCTTTTTTAACCTGAGGTAGCACAACTGCTTGGGTACCTATTCAACGACATCTCTACACTCATTCTTGTACTTTTTTAACATAAACATGGCTTTCTCTATGCATTCCCACTCTGGGCAATTTTGTCCCGGGCACGCTAAAGACTGCTTAGAAGATATAATCCTCACTGCCATCGCAAAAGGAATGCAGACTTTCGCACTCACAGAACACATGCCCCGCAATTCCGAAGAAGATCTATACCCCGAAGAAGTAAATACCTACATCTGCATCTTCCATTATCATTCAAACTCCCCAAAAAAACACTTCCTAACCCTACCAACCAGATAGCAGCCGGCGACACCATCGACCCCACATACTCCAACCACAACGCCTACATCACCGAAGCCCTCCGCCTCCGCTCAAAATACACCTCCCAGCTGCACATCCTCATCGGATTCGAAGGGGAATGGATCCGGCCCTCCTACGGGCCTCTCATCACCTCCCTCTCCTCCAACCCAGCCATCGACTTCGTGCTCGGCTCCGTACATCACGTGCACGGGCACCCCATCGACTACGACACCTCTTTCTATGCGCAAGCAGTCGCTGCATCAGGCGGCAGCGATGAGAAGTGCTTCGAGGCCTATTTTGACAGCCAGTTTGAAATGTTGCTGGCGCTGAGGCCGAAGGTCGTGGCGCATTTTGATCTGATTCGGCTTATGTGCGCTACGCCTAATATATCACTGCGCTCGCTTCCGGGGGTCTGGGAGAAGGTTGTGAGGAATTTGAGGGTGGTGGTTGAGCAGGGGGGGTTGTTGGAGATTAATAGTGCGGGGTTGAGGAAGGGGTTGCAGGAGCCGTATCCGGGGAGGGCGGTTTGTGAGGCGTTTATGGGGATGGGGGGGCGTTTTACGCTGAGTGATGATAGTCATGGGATTGAGCAGGTGGGGACGAATTATAGAAGGACGTTTGAGTATTTGGAGGGGCTTGAGGTGGAGGAGTTGTGGACTTTTGAGAGGAGTAAGGAGGGCTTGGGGGTTAAGAGTGTGAGTTTGGCATATTTGAAAGCCACTTTCAGGGAATGATTATATTACGATTGCAACTATGTAGACTATAGGGATACTTGAATACCGTAACTACAACTGGATAATAGATCTTGGACGTAGATATAGATTTCACTAAGACTATAATTACAATTTACAATGAAGAGATTACACTGAGGGATAGTATTAATCACAAATTCATAATGTTAGTATAAAAAGTAGAGCACTTTGAAAAGGGAGGGGTGAGATAATATAGGGCGAATTAACCGAAGTGTAAATGATAATGCTGCGTCGAAGTCGGATTTGACTGCTACTTTGGGGAAGGAGGCTCGACTAGACATTTTGTTTTCGATTTCGCCGGGGTAAGGTATTTAGTTGTGGAAGTTGTTGCCTCGAATCTACCATGTCGGTTGTACTGACGATATGCTAGGTATGCAGACCCTATATATGCTCCTGAATTGACAAACAAAACAATGGAAACAAGTTGTGTGCCTCCTGAAGATGATATGTAGGGCTGGAATTAGGGCAGAGGACTGGAGGACTGAACGGTGGGCTATGGCGTGTGTAACAATAAATTTGTGAATACAAATATCATACCAATAAATCCAGGCCCCCATAAACGCCTAGGTAGTGCCTAACTACCTATGCTGCCATGCACGACTAGGAGAACTAGTTTTTGTGACAGGGGGTATGCGAAATGCAACGAAACTCCATGTGGTCCAACAACTGCTTAGTGTAACGCATACAAGGTAAAACAGAATCCGCCCTAAATGACTGGGCCGAGCACAAAGCCACAGCTAGCACCTGTCTACCCCACGAAGGTTTGGAAGTGCCGTTTTTGGGGAAGGAAGGACGGTAAACCATGGATTCCGGATCTGTTCTAACTTTTTTCTTCCACAGTTCTTGTGGATTGACATGGCTCTACTCTGGCCAGATGCTCGGACAGCGGGAAGCGATGTGCAATAGGATGAGAATAGGATGATTTGGGTACCTATGGAACATAAATATTGCTTGGTACACTAGAAAACCAACAGGTACACTAAAAAGTGACAGGGGGTGGTGCGATTTGCAGCAAAAAAACCCGGAAAGTCCAAAAGATGAAAGTTCCCATTCATCTCCACCATGTCCGACGTAGGTTATTGGCTGCGTGTATGAGTCATAGGCGTGGTCTCGAAACTGGTTCCTATGTCTAAGGAGCCTTCCTCGATTGGGACTGAAGCCAATCCGCGGATCAGGGTGACTGGGCTGGCCAACATTGGATGGAAGAAAGGAGGATGTCTTGCTGTTCCAGCAAACCTTCGTAGTAAAGTTCGAATTGCAATAGATAAATCGCAGTTTCATTAGAGCTTCCTATGGTTCCGAAGCTCGGTGGCTGGGAAGGACTAGTGAAGGTGAGTCGTGCTTTCCTCTTCCGTGGTTTGGAGACATCCAAGTAGATATCGTTATGCCACACAATAATATTAGCTATGAACTGCTAGACATCTACATAAATTCCAACATGCAATATAAATCAGTAAATTAACTTCACACCCCATGCCTTATCAAAGCAAGGCAGGCCGTGAAATCCAGGTTTAGACGCTGAAGATTGGTTGCACTTACCTAGCCTTGATTAGAACGTACCATGTTAAGCGTAACCTAACAAGAAAGAATAAAATTTCTTTTCCATGAGCCCAGACTCGGCGATTCGATATGCAACGAAACCTCAAGGCAGAATCCCAAAACAACCAAGCTAGGTAGGGACATACCGGCCACCAAGAAAAAGTGACAGGTTATGCGCGATTTGGACCAATCCCAGAGATAAGGGGTAGTGTCACGCATTGTCATGACAGTCTCGCAAAGCTGACTGACAGTTTCATGATACAAAGAGCTGCACCAAGGCCTAGTATCACGCTCGGCGGTTTTCGGTCTACCGCGAGACTAGGTCCGCACGGCAAGAATAAGACTGCAAGCAAACTAGCCATCTTAAAAACCTGGAAGGTTTATGAAATGAACAAAAGTTTAGTGAACACGGTAAACTTGAAGTACCGCAACCTGGATGATTTGACGACTTGCAACAAAAGCTCAATAAACAGGACGAAAACTTGGAAAAAAGGAGCCGGCGCCCTTGCGTCCGTATTTTGAGGCAAGGTGATTTCAAGCTCTGGACAACCTGGAAGGTTTACTATTTGCAACAAAAGTTTCCAACAGGACGGAACCTGGAATTAAAACGCCCTTGCGTCCCCATCCCATTGAAGATGGATACCAGCAAGACTGACATGGGTCCGGCGACAGGCAACAACGGTTTTCAATACTGGGATGAACCTAGCCTGTTAAATGTTACAGCTTTTCTTTGTAATGCGATGTGCTGGGATAGCAAACTAAGCCTTTTTGTTGTATCACCGTGTCCTTGATGTGCAACCTGGGGTCGCGATTGGAGGCGGCTGTGGTAACCATGGTGCCGATTCCAATTATCCGTCCAGAGGTAACTTGATACAACCCAGGAGCCATGTGCTTGTCAGAAACATGCAATTGAATCCGAATGTGATTGAGGACATGGATAATTTCGGTTATGGCTTGGCAAGGGACATGTTCTAGGGGTTATGAGATTGTTCTAGCTCTTTCAACTATTCACGACAGTACACTAATAACGTTTCTTCAAAGAACTTTTAATTTGGATTCAAGCAACAGGTAATAAAAAGAAGTGAGAATCCGTGTTAGGGTAGTGTTAGGAAAAAGCACGTTGTTGGAAACCCCACATTTTGGACAGAGTTGCTAAAAATAGATATCTTTATATTTGCTTCAAGTATTTGAGTATTTAGCAAGGGAAGTAGAAGGCCAAAGGGTCTATTATTAAAGCAAGTGTATAGTATAGGTTACTTCTCCAGAAGTGAAAGACTGCTTTCTATTTCTAGAAAGGTTATTCATACAAGGAGCAGGCTTTCTCCAGCATAAGATAAGTCTTTCCAAAGGCCTCAGATCAGACTGCAAACTCAGCGGACCACCTTATTCGATCATAGACTTAGACCTGAATATTACAGCTAACATTGAGGACCAAACTTCGGTTCTTGGAGATACCGTACCTCCAGTGCGGGTGACGAAAGATGTTTCTTATATGCTCATGCTCGTACTCAACTGGCAATTCCAGAAATTCCATATCCGTAGATCCGTAGATAGATATCCAGAAGGTGGCTATGTTATCTGCATCCTCTTAAATGAAGTTACGACCGCCTCCCCTCACAGATCAAGGTGCGGAAGAATGCTCTCTGCCTCAAGTTCCACTCCCACTCTTACATCCGTTCATTAAGCGAATGTGTTTTCCGCTGCGAAAGTTCATAGCATAGGATTCGCGCATCGTGATTCGCCGCGCAAGCGAATGCGATAGAATGCGGACGCTGACAAGACTTGGCTCTATCCTTCTTAGAATCTCTACAACGGCCGTATGGCCGGGACATGGCGTGTAGATACATGCATGAATACGTGAGAGACGAATCGGCAGCGGCTTAAAGCGACGCGAATATGATGGATGATGTGGTCACGACTTCTGAGTACAGGTGGGTTGGTATGAGATGGAGAGAGATATAAGTATATCTTATCCTACTCTTTCATACTTCATTCGGATTCCTTAACAGTTCATCCGGTTTATTTTCTAAGTATTCTATATCTAAGAAGCATATATCCCATTGCTATAAATCCCTCCAATAATTACCCTACCTTCTTCCAAAATGGTTATCGGAACCCCCTCCTGTCAAGCCTACTCTCCTGAAATACACAATCCATTTGGCTACCGACCATCCCTCGCCGCAGGAATCGTCTTCCTCATCCTATTCTTCCTCTCAGCATGCACCCATTTATTCCAAGCAATCCGCTACAGAAAGTGGTGGCTTTCCCTCTTTGTTCTAGGAGCCGGTTGTGAATGCTTAGGCTGGATCGCACGAACAGCTGCTTGGAAGTGCTCGTACTCATCTGATCTTTTCAGCATGCAAATTGCGATCCTGATCTTCTGTACGCTATATCTCCCCAGCCCAGTCTCTTCATGTGAACATATGCTAATAACATATTGCAGCTCCCGCTTTCACGACTGCAGGAATCTACATCATCCTCTTCCGTATGATCCCGATCTTGGGCAAACACAGCTCGCCATTCCCGCCGAAACTATGTCTCTTGCTCTGCCTTGGCATCGATATCGTATCTCTGAGCTTGCAAGCAGCTGGTGGTGGCTTGGCAGCTCAGTCGTTCCACAAAGCCACCGATACACGACCTGGGACATATACCATGGTAGCCGGGATCCTGTTCCAGCTCGCGTCAACGATCAGTTATTCCATCCTCATGAGCATCGTCTTCGTGCGCGGATTTGCGGGCATCAAGGACAACAAGCCGTTGAGGTGGCTTAGCGGGGCCATGGTTCTCGCTATCGTGTGTATGATTACGAGAGGTGTGTATCGCAGCATCGAGCTGTTGCAGGGCTGGAGAGGATTCTTGAATACGCATCAGGTCTACATAATTGCTTTGGATGGTGCATTGATGGTCATTGCTGTTGTGGCGTTGAATGTCTGCAACCCGGAAAGGCTCCTGAAGCAGGCGAGAGAGGAAATCGAGTTGGCGAATCCCTTGGTGAAAGAGCCGAGCTCTAAGGAGACTAAAGTCCGCACTATCGAGAGCTCTGATATCGTTTGAAGAGAGTAAGTGAAATTTTCTTGATAGTGGTTCTTGTACTTTGACGTTGAATGTCTGTCAGCCAGAGAAGCTGTTGCAGCACGCGCAAGAGGAGAGGGGGTTGTGAACCCCCTGATGCGAGAGTCGAGACCTGAACAGGGGACAAAAATAGGCGCTTCTGAGAGCTCTGATATTACATAAAGAGGGATAGGAAGATCTTTTTGATATTCATTTATACACAGTTAACGTAATATCATTACTATAGAACCAACACTAGTTCCCAATCCTCTGCGCAATTCTCAGGCATGTGACATAGCAGGCCATCGCTCTTTCCCATCCCTTACTACACCAACTAATTTGACAATAGAAAAGTAAACAAAATCCTCTCCACCGCGCTCCATCTTGTCCCATAGCCATTATCAAAAACATTCATTTGTCAATTAGTCACTTAGTCACTCGTTACTAACGTTCCATGCATCTTCTCTCTTTCAGTTATTATCACCACCGCCCAAAGCATCCTACACGCAGGCCATGCTTCATACATACCTTACAGACATTCATCTCCAATCATTACCTCAGCCGGACATGACTCCCATTAGACGCTGCTTCTCCAAGAAACCCAAAAGACCCTCCATATACACACTCTTCCCCTTCATAGAAGGCGTCGGATTCTCATCATCATCAGATAATGCTCCAGCGCTGTAAGTCATCATCTCGGATTCCCTCCTTCTCCTCCTCAGTCTTCTAAAATCCAGACCGCTCACTAACCATTTTTGTTTTTTATCTACAGCAAATCAGTCGTCCCACGACCTCGAGATACTGCTCCAGCATCGTATGTCAACGTCTCGGATCTCCCCCTCCTGCTCATCATCAATCTTGCAGATTCCAGATCACTCACTGACCATTTCACTTCCTCATCTACAGAAAACCAGTCGTCCCGCAACCTCGTCCTCGTCCTCGTCCTCATCCTCGTCCTCGTCACCCCCAAAAATCCTACACCCAGCATCCCGAACCCTCGAGCCCTAGCCATCTGCCACACCATCAACTGTAAGCTAGCGCCAACCTTCTATTTCTTTTATTCCCCGCTATATCCATACAAATCTATCTAAAACTTGAAAACATTCATCCCATCCTATTCATCCTCGACCAAACTCCCCACCATCCACCGTTCCCCTCTCTTTTCTCTCTCCCCCTCCCCCTACCTCACGACCATCCAGTCCCAACCCCACTAACTCCTCCTAACCCCCACTAACTCTCCCCCCATAGTCTGGCTCTCAACCAAAGCCCCCATCCCCATCCGAATCTTCTTACCAAACCCCCCTCCCTCGCACGTCCCCTATCCCCCGAATCCCTACATGTCCTGAAGACACTCATCCGCGCCACGGCATCCACGCGCTGCTGGGAGTTTTCAGCCGCCCAATTCCACTGTCCCGTGTGTATTAAAAACTTGAAATTGGAATCTGATCCTCGTCAACAGCAACGGTCACGGTCAATGGCGTTGAGGAAGATGGAGTTAGGGTTGAGGAAGGTGGGATTGGATAAGTTGAGAGGAATGGGGAAAGGGAAGGGGAGGCTGAGGAGGGAATGTACGCATGAGACGTCTGTGCATGGGTTTTTTGAACAGTTGGGTGATTTGGGCGGGTTGTTTGGGTATGTGGTTTTGACGACGGAGGCGGGGGGTTGTGGGGATGTGGATGCGGAGGTGGAAGAGGAGTCAGCGTATAGGATGTTGAAGAGGTATGTGGGGAGTTGGAAGGTTAGAAGGGGGGAGTGGTGGTTGTTTGAGGATATGCCGAAGTCGCCTAGACGCTGTGAGAGGGAGATTTGTCCGTGTCGAGGGCCGATGATATGGTAGTTTGGAATACACTCTCGTTAATCCCTTCCTAAAGTTGTTGAAACATTCATTCCATCATTTCACTTGAAATCAAAGCATGTACATAAACGCCTCCTTCCCCCCTCTATCCCCTATTTTCCCATACTCACCCCTCCTATTCCTCCTTCCCAGATAAACCCTCAAGCCCCCCGCCAGAACAGCAACGCCCACCATAGCCCCCGCACAAATACCCATCCCTCGCACATAAAACGGCGCCTCCTCCTCCGGATACAACCGAACGCCCACCAACGGCCCACACTGCCCAATAACTTGCAACACCGCAAACCCAGCGCCCTGTCTACTCGCGCCCTCCTGATTATTAATCGACCACGTAATGACAATCGTAACCACGCTAAAGAAGCCCACTGCCGCTGGATACACGCCCGCGTACCTGATCCAGTTGTTCCACTCGTAGCGACCCGAGATGCAGATCAGCGCATAGCCGAGCGCGGAGAGCAGCGCATGGAAAATTATAAAGGCGGAGCGGGCGCGGTGTTTGTCCGAGAGGTGGGCTGTTAGGAGGACGGCGAGGAAGGCGACTAGGTAGGGAGGCGCGGATAGTGCTTGGGCGCGTTTGGGGGAGTGGCCCATTTCGTGGATGATGGTTGGGAGGAAGACGGGCAGGGATGAGAAGGCGAGGTTCGTGAGGAAGAACATAGCAGCTGTTATATAGGTTTTGGGATCTGTGATCGTAGACAGCATCTCTTTTACATTCAAGCCGTTTTTGCTTTCTTTTTTAGAGTGAGAGGACTTTGATTTCCGGAGTCGGAGACGGGCGACGCGTTTTTCGCGCGCGGTGAGGTAGGGTGCTGTGGAGGGCGAGTCAGGGATTATGTTCCAGGCGATGACGGCGACGAGGACGCTGGGGAAGCCTTCGATGAGGAAGAGGAGGCGCCAGGGAGCGATGGGGCCGTGTTTTCCGAGGGCGATGATGGCCCATGCCAATGTACTTGCGAAAGAGGTCGCTAGGGGAGCGGCGGAGATGAAGAATCCGGTTCTGAGGGCTAGTTCTTCGCGCTTGAAGAAGAAGGATAGGTAGAATGGGATGCCTGTGAAGCCTGCCTCTCCTATTCCAAGGAGAATGCGTAGCACGAGAAGGCCGGCGAAAGAGGTTGCTACGCTTTGGAGAGACGCGATGAGACCCCAGGAGAGGACTATGGCTGTTATGTAGATGTGCGCAGGGACGATCTTCCATAAAATGGACATCCACTCAAAAGAGATATACGCAATATAAAAGGCCGTTATAACCCATTCATATCGATTAGAATCAAGATCTAGATCTATATCCAGGCCAGCAATTTTGGCATTTCCAATATCTATACCCAAACTATTAGCTCGCTGCTATGATTGAAAAAGGGGGTTGGGGGGGGTTAAATACTTGATCGGTCCAGAAATGAAAGCATATACAGCAACGCGACGAACAAGACAAGTTTCCTATCGAATTTCCGCACAACAGCCCGTTCCTCATCCGGAGTGTACAATTGATACGACTGCACAGTCGAGACACTAGCTCTGCGTCTCCGTCCACTATTATCCGGATATTCCCCCTCTTCCCCCACATCATCGTCCTCCCCGCCCTCCGCATCCCAGACTTTCTCTGGATCGCTGGACCGGCGCTGCAACTTATGGCTTTCGCCCATCTCGCTCAGCTCGAGATCCGAACCATCTGAGTCGGTATCAGGCGTCAATTGGGTATTGGAGGGGGAGCGGGAGCTAGAGTCTGGGGAGAGCTCTTGGATTGGGGTGTGGCGGGATTCCATAGCTACAAATTAGAGATTTGACGATGTTCAGTCATTGATGTGTTTAGAGGATGTCTTGTAAGGAGGGCACATCATGAGTGCTGTAGTGATGTTGGCCTCATTGCCATATAATTGAGATGAATTTAAAGTTGTTGTCAGCAGTAGAGTAGCTAGGATTAGGGTGGGGGTTAGCTGCCGACTTGGCACAGCAGAGCAGAGCCGCTTGGCCAAGGGTCTGGGGACAGTGGGGGAAATGGAAAAGGGGTCCCTATATATTTTGACTTTTGTCAAGGCCAGAACCATTTGGTACAGATTAATTGTTTCCATATACATTTCTGATCATGCCGAAATAGAGTCGCCAGCCACCGAGCATCTTTCATCTGTTTACATCCCCCAGATTTCATCCCATCGTTTATAGTCCCCTTCAATCGGACCATCCAGCCTTCCAAACCTGGCAGGCTTACCAGTATTCGCTTCTGGGAGACATATCCATTCTCGGATGCTCCCGGGTATCTCCTCGCGAACATGGCTAATACAAATTAACGCTTGATCTTTCGCCAACCCGCCTACCTTGACCATTCCGGCTTTTGAAATAGCAGACTCTGCAAACCTTGGTTGCCGAGATTTTATGCTGGGAGACCCCGAGTGGTGAGCCGTGACATAAGATAAAATCTTGGCCTCTCCATGGGCAAGAAATAACAGGCATCGGTCTCTCACCCCATCGTCCATACCACTGAAAGCCTCGTCTAGTATGACAAGATCTGGCTGTTTGATGATAGCTCTGAGAAAGAGGGCAACTCGTTGTGCGGAGAATGGCAAGCCACCGAAAAGAAGATCGTCTGCCCAAGTTGGTCTTGACTCAACCTCAGCTTCTACTGGAGCTTTGATTGTTGATGAAGCTAGATGGCTTTTCTGAGATTTCAGCAGTTGAACCTCCTCAGCAGACTCTTGGCTTGTATCCACACCGGGCCGGAAATCTTGTTCAAACCATCTTAAACAAGCATCTATTTTGTCGCTTGCACTTGCATCAAGTTTAGGAACTCCTCGGAAAGTATCAGACCATGCGTTTTCTAGGACTTGGCGAAGAGTGTGTGACCGAGGAATGTGATTGTGAATTTCGGGGCTCGAATGGCCAATTCGAGCTTGAATGTCAAAGATGGAGATTCCAGGCCGGCCTGGTTCTGGTAGGCGCGACTGACCAAATAGTCGTATAGGGAGAGAATAAGTCTGGGGGTGGTCGGAGCATATCAGCGAGAGGATAGTTGTTTTCCCAGATCCATTTGGTCCAAAGATTCCCCATCTCTCGCCGCGCTTCACAGTCCACCACAAACCGTCTCGGAGCTCTCCATCCACTTCCTGCTTCCAATTGCCCAACACACGTTTAGATCCATAAGAAATCGAAGCGCCTTCCATCTCAATGAGTGGACTGCCAATTTCCGGTGATTGGAGATCCTTTAGCAAGTAACCATCTCGACTTAAAGTAGCCGTCTCCATGGCAGCTTTTCGAGGAGACGATCCAAGAATTACTTTATCATCTTTACTTACATTCTCCGGGTCTTCATCCAATCTTCTTTTTGCTTCTTGGTAACGTTGGAGCTCTGTAGGCGTAAGCCTTTTGATATCAAAAGTATCATCCGTCATAACTCTCCACGGGTTTTGGTGATGATGAGGAGAGAGACGACTACTTGGAGGCGGGCCGGCATCAATAACTCCATATTCTGTAAGAGAACGGCCCACCTCAAGCATGGAATAGAGATGCATTTGAACATCAGGTTCAATATCACCATTCTTAACAGCCCCGACATAATCCTTCACTTGCTCCAGGACCTTTGCTTTGGCGCCTTTGAATGCAACTTGACAATTGCCTTTGAGATATACTAGGTGGGTGATCCAGTCCGGAATCGGATCCTGAGGCCTAAGAGACAATACCAATCTCGGAGCATTCGCCTCAGCCAAACCGCGCAACATAGGACTCAGACTCAACAGCGTCGGCGGATCCAGTCCCATGAACGGCTCATCGAGTAACAAAACTTCCGGCTTCCCCAGCAATGCTCTAGCAATCCTAGCTCGACGAGTCTGACCATTGCTGAGATTCGAGACGGGCATGTCAACCAAATCCTCCAGGCTTAAATCTCGAATCACACGCTCCAAACTTGCTATATCTATTTTCTTACCACCGATATCCTGGGAAGGGTTCAACTCGGTATTTCCTTGCAGGTAATCTAGCACGCTAAAATCGGTGTCCTCTCTCCGAGATTCATATCTCGCACTAAGATACGCGCTCTGCGGCGCCTGTCCACCAAGTCCTTGTTCCCCATCGAATCCTACATGTCTTAAATCCCGTTCTGGGTTCCGCAATTGGTGGTCTTTCTTCTCTATCTCGTCTGATTCGAGGTATGGATAGGCCCGTGCCGTAGGTGGGATGGAAAAATATTTACCGCCTAGGATTTGTAGAAATGTTGTCTTTCCAGAAGACGAAGGGCCGAGAATAGACCAGTATTCTTTCTTGGAAGCAAAAGACGGAAGTTCGAAATTGAGGTTCTCGAAGAGGGGTGGATTGGGAGTTGTAGATGCGAGGCTGGAGTTGGGGTGGTGGCGGTAGAAAGTGCCATTGGAAATGCGTATTATCGGTAGTCGAGTTGTTGATGTGCCATATCTGCGGTTATATATAGACCGTGGTAATAGTCTTACTGGCGGTCTTCTCATTGCGAGTTATTATACCACGAGAAAGAAGTGATGTCAATGTCAATAAACGATTTCCCCGGATGCGGGCTTTGAACCCGCTAGCGTACTTTCAACCCTACACGTCCGCCTCGTCGTGCCTGGAGCTTCCACATCAACAGCTCCTACAAAACCCAAAACATCTTCAACAACTCCAAGAGCTCGACATATCTACAAGTCGCACACTTCCGACCCAAACTCCTCAACGAACAATATCAAGACTCTCAAGTCTCCCAACCGCCCATCATGGTAAGCAAAGCAAGCTCCTATAATATACAAATAAGCCCGCTCCTCGAAGCTCCAACATCTCCCACCTCTCCAAGGCTCAAGGAGCTACTTCTCTTCTAACCAGCCCCTCTACATCCCACATACGACTTCTTCTTCATCCCAAAACACAAAACTAACACCACCGCCAGTCAATGCGCATAGCCCCCGCCTCCACCTACGCAACCACGCACTCGCACCTAACCTCGACCCCATCCGCGCCCTCCGCCCCCGGTCTACACGACACCCTCCGGTCAGGCGTCGGTCCCACTCCCCTATCCACGCTCTCCACCACGTCCTCCACATCCACCAACTCCGCACCCCTGGACTCAGCCCACCCCCTCGAAGCCCGCCTCGCCAACTGGCAAGCAACGCAACACGCGCTGAAGATGGAAGGCCTGCGCCGGACCTTCGGCATCAGCGAGCCGATCCGCCGCGGCATGGAGCTGAAGATCACGCGGGAGGGGGAGTGGCGGCCTGCGGTGCTGGGCGGGAGTAGGGGTGGTGTGCATGAGGAGATTCTGCAGGGCAGGGAGGCGGAGATGGGGTGGGAGGATGTGTTTTTGGGGGATGAGATGAGGGGCGTGGTTGGGTTCCATGAGGAGATTGAGAGGAAGGTGCGGATGCAGTAGATGAGATGGCCACTGTGCTATTGTTGTTGGACGAAGGTGCAGAGATTAGAAGCAGAGGGGCGTGGGGAGAGGAGGGATTGTACGATCATGGATTGATGGCGGTTTGGCATGGGTTAGAGAGCGGCCCGGCCAGGCGTTGAGGGCAGATGGTATGATATGATATGTGCCATAGACTTGCTAGTGCTACTACGAAATAAGCTTCTTCCATCTACCCTCCGCTTTATATCCACAGTGAACAAACAGCAAGCATACAATAGCTACCAACCTACCTCCCCACCAAACCAACTTCGAAATCCATCCCTAGTCCAGTGCCGTAAGCAAGTAATCCAAACCCTATGCTTGAACTCCTACTTCTCCTATACGCTTTAATATCAAAACCTTTCCATAATCCCTAGAGTAAAACACATCCATCTACCTCGAAATCTCTCCTTACCGTATTCTCCATCACATAGCAAACAAACAAATAATAACGAGTTCAAAACTGTATACCATTCATTTCATTCCGTTCTATACAAGCACCCGCCTTCCCTTCCCAAAAAAGAAATTCAATCCCAGAAAACCCGCACGCTCGCTCATCCATCAATCGCTAGACACGATCAAGTCGGTCCGTCCATTTCATGCCCTTCCTTGTACAAATGCATACAATATATAATGTCATCCATTTATCCATCCAGCGCTTCTATCCAGCGCTTGCTTCCTAAGTATACACTCCTACTCCACTTCCACTGCCACAACCAACCACCCTCAGCTACTACCATATCAATCAAATCAATCCACACCTGTACATGTCAGGTTTCATGAAATAGCTTCCATCCTTGGTTCCCTTTCGATTCAAATGAATGACCATTATCCATGCAAATCCCAACCCACGCACCAAGCAACCAAGCCCATCATATCAAATCGAATCGAATCCCAAACCCCTAAACGCCTCTGAAACCGCCACGCCCCCAGTCGTCATCGCATCCTTTGCATCTGTCTCCAACTAACAGGAGAATAAGGGAGGGAGCATGCCAAAAGCTTTGATATCAAGGTAGGTGAGAAGATCAAAGGAGACATAGACGTAGACGTAAAAGCTGCAAGTGGAACTGGAAGTGGAAATGAAGTGTGGTCGGGCTACTGAATAATGCATCTGCAGCCAGCGGTGCTTTCATTCCCGTCTCTATCGCGCCCTCCTCCCTTAGATTTGGACGCGTCTTCTTCATCGACTATGTCTTGAGGACGGACTGTCATGTGCACTACATTTGCTTCTTTCTCGTTGAATCTACAATCTAAGCGCCCGCAAAAATCAGTCTAGGTTCAGGAAATGTCCTTTCGGTTGGGTTCTTCATTTCCATTTGCAGTGGAATAGAGTGGATGGAAAAGAATCAAGGGAAACATAAACATAAAACATACCTTTCAACGGCGTCTTATCATCCAAAAGCCGACCAAAGTAAATCAATCGTATGCTGCTCGGACTACTAGGCGGAACCTCCCATTCGTCTCTCCACTCCCGTAATATGAGCTCCTTCAACGTATACACACTGATGCTATACGGATCCTTCCTCCCCGCCTGCGTCACGCCCGGCACGTTCACATTGCGCTTCGTCAAGTACCGCTCGTCGATCTTGTACGGATGTCTCGCCCCAGATGTAAGAAGCAACGTTATGACGAGCACCGGTCCCGCCTCGACGCTGTGCGAAACAACCGGTGCGATCGGTACTTCCTCTGTCGAAGGTCCAATAGCCAATGAATCCACTCTCGATACCTGTGCCGGTGCTGGCGTTGTGCTCGACGTCGTCGTCGTTGTTGTTGCTGCTGCTGCGGCTTTATTGCTCGTAGATAAGGGCTCGTTGGATATTAATCCAGCGCTGGCAGTATTGGGTAATGCGGCGACATGTTCCGGTCTCGTATTCTCGTCGCCCGGCATTTCTGCGCTGGGTCGCGAGGGGGATGATGGGTCTAGGGAGGAGGATTCGGGGATGGAGATGTCGTTGAGAAGACCAGCACCACCACTGTGCGAACCAGCGCCAGGTGTCTTTGAGGGATCCAGGACGCTCATTTGATGGGCGTTGATAGCGGGTGTGGGATCGCTTACAACGGCGGAAGAATTCGCTACTGGAGGTGAAATATTATTGCTTAAGGTTGATGTTGCTGTTGCTGTAGCATGTCCTGTAACGATGCCCGTCGTCGAGTGGGGAAGAGTAGGGGTAGGATGCAGGTTTTGGTGTTTACTCGGGGGTAACAACACGCCACCAGAACGGGACCGGGGTGCTTGGATTGGGAGGGTTCCACGCAAGAAGGGATCAGATTGGTTTTGTATAGGATACTTACCTTAGTACTGTATCAGTACCGTACCGGTATGCCTCGTCTTACCTTTTTTGAAGCAGCCGCAGCTTGTTTCAAGGTCAGACGTAGATGATTTGGTACTGTAGCCGTAACTTATACTTTTCGTGGATCGGACTCTTGTAAAAGATGTAGGTAATAGGTAGATATCAGCTTCTCAATGGAAAGAGAAGCAGCCTGAATCTGGGGAAATTGCCAAGAAGAGCCACCAGAAAGTCCCACTCACTCACTTCACCTCCACAGTTCTAGACTTCAGCTACTGTAAACTAAACTTTCAACTCCACACTCTTAACCAATAGTCAATTCCTGAAAGAAATCCTTCAACAATGGCAATAGGACCATCAACACAGCAAGCAATTCAACGCTAGCTAGCTGCGTGATGAAGGATACCTACCTAGGTACCTGCGGGGTTTCTGTCATCCATTTGTCTTCCCCGTCCCCGTCTTACGAGGTACAGTAAGTATATCCAGTACGTACCTCCGGATTAATTCCCGGATCCCCGTACATTTCATTCGGGAAGGTGCTTGCTTGTCCTTTCCTCTTGTGTTCCTTCCTTCCCTAGAAAAAGGGTTCTGAAGCCGACGTCTGCGTCAAATTGATGCAGATGTCGTTGCTTCTGGGTCGGGTTGCATATGCATGGTGTCAGGAATGGCTTTCGCATACTCAAGAGTTTCAGATAGAGTCGGTGGAAGTCGGACTATCATCTGAGAAAGAGCCGCGTATAGTAAGCTTGATTTGACTTGAGTTGCTTCTCTATACTTCGTCGTGTCATCAGACAAATAGTCGTTGATGATGAAAATAGGATATCCATTCTCGCATCCACAAGTGGTGTGTGATGTTTCTTTTCCTCGCTACTTCGACGCGGGAAATTTCACACTGAATTCCACTGCATACATCACCGTCTTTCTCGCATCACTCAGCTGGAAGGACTGGCTGGCGCAATTCGCATTAAGTCAAAGCAACTTGAGGAAGATCCAAAATTAACCACCCTATCTATCTACCCTCCATCTACACACCCACCCCTCAACATCCCCATCTCATACATCTTCAAGCCTACTTCCTAGACTACTCCTCTCCCTCTCCCTCCTCCCCTTCCCATAATCCCCAACACCCTCCGCAACCCGTCGTTTCGCTTCCTCCACCTGCTCTATCCTCCTCTCCACCGCTCTCTCCAGCGCCTTCATCTTCATCCCCCCAACCCTTGCCTTCTGCTCCTCATGCAGCTTCTTACTCGTAAACCTTGTCTCGCGCCACGAAATATAGGCCGGCGTGTGCGTTATGAGGTAAGTCTGCGGCGGATTAGTAAGTAATAGAATTCCTGCTATTAGAAGAGCAAGCAAGAGCCAGAAGCCCTTCATGATACAATATTAACTCGCCGGGTCGAATATAATGATACAGAAAGGATAAAAGGAAAACTTAGGCCGCAGACGCTCGCTTACTTACCCAAGAGATGTTGAAGGCGAAGGATAGGAGGGCGCGGATGAGTTTGCTGAAGGCGAGGAGGAGGGAGAGTGTAGTTACGAGCACGGATATCGGGATCATGAAGACGAATATGTCGCCCCAGTGCCAGAGATTCGGACCGTCTGTGCCAGTCAGGTTTGTGGCGTTCATGCCGAAGACTCCTGTGAAGAAGGAAAGTGGAAGCTATATGAAGTTAGTTAGTGTTGCTTGCTTGTTCGTGAATATGATAATTAAGCAGGATCAGCGACGTACAAAGACAATAGTCACTGGAGAGTTAAGTTAGTATTAGTAAAGACTCCAGTGTATTTTAGATCAGAGAATATGATACTTACCAATTGTAAATAGCATGATGGCTCTTCCCTGTTTCAAAGTTTCCTCGCCTTGCTTAACAGCTTCCCGCGCTTCCACAACGCCTGCTTGTTGCTGTTTGAGATCCAGTAGATCTTTCAACTATTTCCAGTTAGTAGAATCCTTTTCGTTCCTTCCCAAGGACATATTTACTCACAGCCAATGACGCATTCTCCGCAGCCTCCTTCAAATAGCTCAATTCAAGAAGCTGATTCTCTATCCTATCTAATAACTCCACAGCACAAGTCATCGTCAAGTCGTAATCCTCAGACTCGCTCTCATGATCAAATTGTATTGCCGGAGCATTTCGGAATGATAGTGACGGCCTAGGTAGTCTCCTGTTTCCCGGAAGGCTGTACTCACTTCTGTTGTCGATACTATTTTCTCCAGCACCACGTGCTGGGGTTATGAGACGTTTCATGTGCTTGACGAAGGTTGAAATGACGTTCTGCTCTTGTGTTTTTATCTGCATCATTATGAATAGCTCGTCGATGATGTCTCTGATTTCCCGGAGCAGCTCCCCTTCGGGATTTATGTCTAGTAGTACATTTTGCGACTTCTTTGCTGTACCGTTGTCTGGTTCTTCTCGATCGTTGTATCGTTTTGAGGCCATACGAGTGCATTCCCAGAAGTGCTCGAATGAGATGGTCTGTTTGTTAGTCTGCAGGTGGTTAGTCACCGTTCAAACTGGTGTTTTGTGAGTGATATATGGAAGCTTACAACTCTCCCAATTGCATTTGCAAAAGCATCCATTACTTGCGGCTGCATATCTGTTGGTTGAGTCCGATCAAAGAATACTCGTGAGCACTGGTCGATAATTATCAAGGCAAGATCGTATACAGAGCGGACTTCATCGATACGAGCCTCTCTCAGTCTTGTGCGAATGCACTTCTGAACCGCAGATTCGTCGGGCTTGTTCTTACCCCATCTCTTGGGGAAGCATGTAATAATCGTATCTGTAGTAGTAAGTTGCAAGAACGGCGATGTATCCATTGTGATAATCGTAGAATTGGCTGAAAGAACCGTGGGTAGAAGGAAGGATACTCACTTTCATCCAGCACCCACATCCACAACTGATCGACCATCACAATTCGAGGTGTTTTCTTAACATTCTCTAAACATTGGTCGCAAGTTGTGCCTTTCTTCGTAGGGTCCTTCTTCGTACAACTGTGATGAGCTTTGACGAGCTTCCGTGACGGTGCTGTCTCTCGATACACGACTTGATCACGGTCTCGCCGCCTAGATGGGATTAACATTGAGCAAGTATGAGGTAGTATAGTACTTACGAAGTATCTTTGAGAGTCCAATAATAACTTTGGTCCAGAGTCCTCCTTGGATGCAGTGGCGGCCGCCCCATCAGATATCTCTCAATAATCTTCTCATCTGTATACGCATCCAATGCCTCATACAACGCAGCGGCAAGGAAAAGCAATCTTCCGAGCAACTTCTGGCCTTGAAAAGTCTTATGCGTTATCTTATGAGTAGCAGTATGAGGTCTCGGGGTCTCTGTTCGCGTTGTAATATGCTCGAGGAAGCCGTCAGAGGTTGTCCGATCGATGGTTGATTTAATCACAGGGATTCCGACTTCCTCAACTACTTCGACCATTGGAGACCATCTGTTGGGGCCGTATTTACCGATAATATTCGCTGCACGAGCACGTCTTCGATCTGTCTCCCAGTGGAGGTATGGCATCTAATAACGCTTCAGCTGAATCATTTTTGATCAAGAATAATTACTGACAAAAAGCGCGAGATTCTTGGGTCTTGTTTCCGTACTATCATGATCTATACATACAATTAGCACCAGAAGACACATGTAAAACTAGCAATTACTTGTTGAGATTCGGTAACAACGAGGCCGCATGTGGCGAGTATGCGTAGGCAAGTCAACTCGATCGCCGTGTTGAAGCCCTCTCCAAAATTGAGGGCGGAGAAGCATCCTCGTTTTAGATTCCGGGTCTCCCCTTCGTGCCTTCCGATAGGGACCATTTAGATCGGGTGTTTCCTCGTTGTAAAACCTGGCCATAGCTTCCTGGGATGGAATCACGGTTAGCCCACATCCCCAAACTGTGAAGATTATCTTACCTCAATCCACTCCATATTGTTTGCTGGCAGGTGGAAGTATCGAATCATATTTGGCTCACAAGACCACATCAAGGGATTCTTTTCTTTTTTGGAACTTAGCAATTGTTTTAGGGGGATCTTCTGATTGGGAAAGTTATCCACAAAATCTGGATGGTCGTATGGCCTAGGATGATCATCATCCTCGTGTTGTTTCTTGAAATAGATAACATTGGCTCTCATATCATCGAGGATCCATTCTTTCGCTCGTTCCTCAGGGCCATCCAGAGCACCTGGGTCTGGGGTCGCACCTTCCAGATGGGCATAGCTCCGCTCAATGCGGGACCAATGTGATAAAGTCTTTTTGAAACTGTCAAGTACTTTCCCGGAAGATGTCCTCGGGCCCTCGGCTTCGAAAATGTTTCTTAATTTTTGAATTCGGTTGGTTTCTTCTTGTATTCGCAGCTTCAATCTGTTTGTTTCGTCCAATTCGGCCAAGAAATCGGCACGCTCGCTGAATCTCAAGCACCCAAAATAATGCAATACTGCATCGTCAGGGGACTCCCCGTGAACTAGCCCTTTGCCTGAAGTCTGACAGGTCGTGTAATCCACCATACTGGTAACAAGCTTCGACAATATGACGAAAATGTTTCAACTTTGGCAACAAAACAATCGAGAAGGAATGATATTTGGCGCGCTGCTTGAACAGATGCAACGATTATAGGTGGAAATCGTGACAAGGGAAAGGGGCTCAAGAAACGGGGTACAAGGCAACAATATAAGCTTCAACTTTTTTCAGCCGCACAACAGGATAATCTCGATTCGGCTCATCTGACAAGGCTTGGCTAAAAGCGCCGTTTATTGACTCGCCCTATCGGGCCCACATTTTGAAAAGGTGGGATGTCCGAAGAAAACAATTGCATGATGCTGACTTTGGATAAGCATATGAACCTGTGATGGAGGGGTGCATCATCACCTTGTTTGTTACAGCTTATGGTGGCTGACTAATGATTTGCTGAACCCTGTCGTGCTCCTTACTGTATGCTGGCCGAGCCTTATGTTGAAATGCAAAGCGGCGCTGGTATAGGTGTTGCCTTGAGGTGGAGTGGTGGAGTTGAAACAGCCTCGATTCGGGAAGTCGGCGACATTGCTGTAAACAGGAATGAAAGTGTTCTCACTCTGCTTTCTGACACATAAATGGACTACAAACACGTGATACCGCCTCCTTTATGCTAGTGAGCCTCACTGAAATAAGTAAACGTTTTTCTCCACGGCTCATAAGGTTGTAAATTGCAACTTACTTTGCATTTGAACTCGGCCAAACTGCTTTTAGCGCGAATGCGCTATGGCGACCACGAGGCTTTCCACTCCACCGGCTTATCATCTCACGGAGTTAAAAACGATTAATATTAAGCAGTCCTAAGGCTATAAGTCCATACCGCGTCACAAACTTGAAATTCAGTGATTGAAGTATATAGGAACACCATATGAGAGGTGTATTCCAAACTAAATATGCTACAAGAATAATTACAAAAGAGAAGCAGAAAAGGAAATTGCAATCTGTGCGTCTAACAAACAAAGCAAGACTGGGTATAAAAGCGCATCGCATCGCCAAAGATATTCCATCCCAATGCAGTGCAACCCATGCCATGCCATGCAGATGTATCAATCTCAAAAGTACGCCTAAAGTAAAATCCCAAACTCTCTAAACACAGGAAGACACTCTTCTCATAATACAAAAGAGAGAAAAAACACATATCATCATGCGGCCTCAGCCATGATCTGCTCTCCCTCATCTAACAACTCTGTAATCTTCTCCAAGTTCGTGATCATGCTCTTGCCTTGTCCAACCAGCAGTAATTTCTCGGCGTTAGCGGGCAAGCCAAGGTATGTTGGTGGTTCGCGCTCGGGGAGCTTTTGAATCCATTCGGTAAAATCTCTCAGTGAGGTCCCATTGGGTACGGTTAAACTGCCCTCGTCTTGTCCAGGTCCCGCAATTCCTTCCACAAGTTTGTGCCCGATTTCGTAGGCGGATGGTGTGAGGAAGGAGTTTACTAGTTGAGTGAGACGCGCGAAATCACCTTCATCGTCAATTTTGCCTCCGTATGTCTCGACGATTAAAGTGCGGATCATGTCCCAGGGCAGGTTTTGGGGCGCTACGTTCGTGCGACCTGCTGCTACAGCCTCAACCCAGGTATCAATGATGAAAGCAGAACATTCGTACTAGTCTTGTTAGTATATGAGCTTCAATATAGAGGCAGTGCAGAACTTACATCGCTATCATTGAATTCCCAGAAACCCTTCCATCCCAGGTTCGGTGCATATCGCAGTCTCTCCTGGACTACAGCATGTAAGAAAGACAACAGCAAGTAAAGTCTAGACTTCTCCACGGGATTCTTCGTCGCCCTCGATGACAGCGATGCCATCGAATCCTTCATATTGGCTCTCACACCAGCTGGTTGTTCATACATCAACACCCGAGAAGCTCTCAACAGATTCACAGGAATCTTCGGACTAGATTCCATCGACAAGAACAATCTAAAGTCCGGGTGTGGCTTGAGGGAGTCCATCCGCTTTTCGAGACTCTGGAGCCAAGTTGGAGCCAAGTGGACGTTCTTGACGAGGACCCAAGAACCATTTGCAGCAGCGTTGCTGATAGCCTTGTCGGCGCTTGCTAAACCCTCGTTGGAACCCATAGCAATATTCGTGCATGCAGCCCGAGAACGCTCAACCAAATTGTCAACTTTATAGCTGGCATCGAAACCAGGACTGGAGCATAGGGCAATTGGGTGGCTTGCAGAGACCTGATCGACAGTTTGCTTGAGATCCTCCGTTGTATCAAGGAGGCCGGCGCCGAACACAGCTGTAACAAAGCACTCAGAGGCTGGAACGAATCGATCAAGACGAAAGAGTTTGACAAGCAGAAGTGAGATGAGTTCTTGATCGCGCTTCTCAGTATCCTCTTCCCAGACTTGTGGCACAAAGTTCTCTCCAATCTCCTCAAATATGAAGCGGTCCCATGCCTCAGAAGACACACCTTCAAGCTTGCCCTTCAGCACAGGCAGTCTGGATGCTCGTGTGAAAACCTCATCTCTCTTGTCAGTTTCGGTTGAGACATCGGTACCCTCCACGCTCTCATCTAGGAAGACATCAATGAAACTCTTCTCCATCTTGAAAGGCGCTGCTTGAGCAAGAAGCATGGCCAATGTGATTCTGTCTTTCTGTAGAAGCCCCAGGGCTGTACGTTGGTATGTCGTAACGAAAAGGTCTTCGATGATGATATCACGTCGGACATTGTGGTTCGTTTCGGTAGCCAATCTCTTATTGCCGTGCAAGACTGTGTGGAAGATGTCAAGGAAGTACTGCAGAGAGAATTGGTAGAAGTGATTGAGGTGGTGCAGTTGCTCGAGAACAGCAAATACTGCACTGCAAGATCGAGCGATGATGTTGTATTGTAGCGTGATCTCATCTACCTCAGCCATTACGCCTTCGGTATTGTTCATCTTGATCGAGATCTCAGCAGCCTCCTTCTTCAACGTCTCGAGCGTCTCGATAACATTGTCATCATCTAGGATATTGCCTCTTGATTCGTTCAAGGATTGTAGTAAACGTTTCTCCAATTGTCGAAGATGAACCTTGAATTCTCCCTGTAACTTGATTAAGTTGGATCTGCGCTCGTCAACGTCGGGTCGCTCAGACTTCAGAACCTCATTGAGGGACTGGGTCTGCAGACTGCTCTGTGTGACCGTGAAATTCACAAATGTAGTTCGACTGCAAATGTCAGGAGCGAACGTCGCAGATGGATCTCTGGTAGACAAGTATATCTTGAAAGCGGGCGAAAAATCAATTTCCTGTTTGCCTAATTGGATGAGAACACGGCCACCTGTCTTCTGATATTCCTTGTTGAGGACGTGGTTGAGAACAGGATCCAGGTACTCCGCGTCCTGAATGAGGATTGGGTTACCGAAACGAAGAGAACTCTCAAGCTGCTTTGTGAACGAATCATCCAAGAAACTTGTGACCGTGAGGCGCCTGTCCTTGCTTTGCTTTTGGAGGAACTCGGTAACTCTGCCTGAGGGATCAATGATCAATGGGTATCGGTTGAATCGCTCCAAGATGATTGCATTCTCTGTGCAAAGATCATCCACTGGCAGTGAGTTTTCTTGCCATCCAAGTCGCTCGTCCGCGGTCGAGAGGTATTCAGTAATCGGGTTGTGTTGCTTGTAGTTGATACCCGAGAGTTGAAGCTGATGCAGCCAGTCTTCCATCATGTTCTTTCGGAATTGCTGATCATAGAGACCACTGTAGGCCAAGAATGCTGCAGCGACAAGGACGTCGCCGACAAGAGTGCCAATCTGAGTCTCAAAAGACTTGCTGCCTGCCTCCCAACGAGTACGCTCTGACGAAAGACTGTCGAGGAGGCGAACACTTCGATCAACCTTGAATTGGACGCGAGACATTTCCGTCTTGATAGCCTGAGTTTCGCTGATCAAAGCTGCGTATTCGGTCTTATATGTAGCGATGCTTTCCTCAAGGGTATTGATTGTGTTCTCGACAGCCTGTGCTTCAGCCTTGGTTTGGAGTGCCTGCTCTTCAAGCGTGCCCACTTCTTCTCTCAATGGACCGACCCGATCGAGAATCTCGGAATAGTTTACTTGAGCTGTGACCCACTGGACGAGCGGACCACAGGCCTTACTAGCGCGGTTGACTTTCTCATAAGTGAAGTCGTCGTTGGAGAGGTACTCATTTCGCATCTTAATACGAAGATTGCGCGTCATTTGTCTCTCGTTGTCGTAATTAACAATGCTGGCGATGAAGTCATCTTTACGGACGATACCTTGCACAGTCTTCCAGCTGTCGACTTTATGGCCAAGCAGAGTACAAACGGAATCGAGTGCAAGTTTGACACCCGAGGGCGGGTTCCCCATGGAACGCACTTCTGTTAGATGCTGTCTTTTGATGTTGCTAACGCTCTTCTGGGCCTCAATAACGGCTGGCTCAGCATTGGCCAGATCATTCAACACCAGTTCTCGGCGCTCAGCGACTTCCGACTCCTGCTTCTCTAGTGCAACTTGAATCTCCAGAGATGTGGTCTTCCGTTGTTCGGCTTCCCGTTGGTCTGCAACCATGCGTTGGAGTTTCTCATTTGCCTCAGCATCTTTGCGCTCCAGTTGGCCCTTCTTCTCCGCAAGGCTGACGCGAAGATCTCGAACCTTGTCGACTGTATCTCTCAACTTTTCAAGGCCGACATTAAGATGTCGTTGTTGCTCCTCAAGATCCTCGCGTTTTTCATTGTACAATTTGACGTATTGAGCCACGAAATCCAAGAAGTGCCTGGGTGTGAGATATGTAATTCGGCCTTGCTGCTTCAGAAGCTTGACATTGAAGTGATGAAGAGAGTAGTGGATGTAGACCATTGAATTGATTACAGCCTCGCGATGAGAAGCTGGAAGGTGAAGGTCTCGATAGGCAACAGGAATACTGTCCGGTGCCGAGAAGTTGTGTTTGTCCAAATCGACCGATTGTGTTAACTCAGTGCCGACCTGGAAAAGTGCTTGATCGGACCAGTCTCCGAACCAATTCAGTACGCAACGATTGAAAAGAGCAGGACTCGTTGCAGCCTTGGATGACAATCCGTCCTCAGGTGGGTTCATGGTGAAGACTACGTGAAGGTTTTTGACGATCTGCTGAGTGAACCATTTGTATAATTCTTCTTGCGAGTCGAGAAGCAGCCCTTGACGTTGAGCACCTTCCTTGCAACCAGTCATCAACGAGGCAAGTTCATCGCCCTCGAAGAGACCAGGAACCTCAGCATTTGCCAAGAGGGTATTCATTCTTTCGAGGAATCCAGAGTCGAGCACGTTAGATTCATCCATAATGAAACAGATCTTCTCCCCTTTGCAACCACACCTACGCAGCACATCACGCAGATCATCATCAAAATCCTCTGCTGAATATTTACCATGCACCTTAATCTGGAACACCTTCAAGCCATTCATCCAAGCAACAAATCGAGATAATGTCGTCTTTCCGCTGCCGCTTACACCAATCAAAATTAAATGTCCCTGTGGCTGTCGGAACACCCGATCAATACGAAGAACGTGCTCCAAGACATCGTTGAAGAGAATCAATGGTACATCAACCTCTTCCTCGCAGAATGTTTTGAGACGAGCCTTGACGAAATCGCGCAATTGCTCTCGGTCAACTGGTACATAATTCTTGGATAGCCAGTTGGAGAACAGAATCGGGCCACCAAGAGCCTTGTCTTCTTCAATAGTTGGGAAGAAGTCGAGGGCAATGCGGTGGACAACTTCGTCGGTCCACTTCCGCTCATCTTCGGCAACGAGACGATCCTGGAATAGCCGAAGAGCTTCGTGGGCCCAGATTCGAACCAATCCCTCCACCGTCAGAGTCTCCAATGGTCGAATAGCTTCATAGATACCTCTTACCCATCTGGTGAGTTCACGAGGACTGTAGACATAATGAGGTTGTATCTTCGGCGTGAAACGCTGTTGGGACTCGAGGTAAAATTTGACCATAGCCTTGGTGAGCGACTCAGAATAGCCTCTCAAAGACGGAATAATCTTGAGAACAGCGTTTGTGAATGTGCCATAGATTTGTTGTAGTGACAACTCTCCCGGGTAATCGACCATGATTAGCGGTGCGTGTCGCAAGAATCGAGCGCCCATTGGCGTACGACCAGCATCGGTCGGGGGGTTACAAGCACCCACAAATTGTATACGATCGAGGGTTACCCAAGTCTTATCGGAAGTCCTCCAGAAACCATTCTGCTCAACAAGCTGTCTCAAGAAAGAGATCGCTCTCTGTGTGCCATACTTATCTGGTGCTGGTAAGTTGATCTCATCGCAGAAGAGCACAAGCCAGCGGCCGATTTGCGTGGGAGAAAGAATGACGCCATTAAGTGTCTTTTTGTATTCACAGTACTGCTCGAAGGTTTTGATGAGCAGGTCAGGTGTTGTAGCGCTAGAAAAGTTCAATCCAACGACTTCCATGTTCGGCAACTTTCGAAGGGCGCTGAATAATGTCATAGTTTTACCAGATCCAGGAGGACCACAGAGAAGGAGAGGCTTATGCTCCGCGAGCCAAGAGTACAGCACATCTTCATGGCGGACAGTGTCGAGTGTCGGAATGACAACATCAGTTTGGGTAATTGAGTGCGTATTAACTTCGATAGTAGGGACCTGATTTTGCCACGGGGACCAGTCGGCTTTTGGTAGTGTGACATCGTAGTCAATGAGAGAGGAGTTGTCACCCATCGGAGGAGATCCGAAAGTAGCAAGACCGGCCACACAATCTCCATAAGCTTTGCGATCGCCTAAGGGGCAGTCGCCAGTCAATGACCATACCAGAGCCAAAAGAAGCTTCTTTCCGACAAAGAATTCAACTTGCTCCGGGTCGAGCGGGAAATCGACATGCTGTGAGTTGTATTCGATGAGGTCCCTCACGCTCTTGTTCAAAAGTGAGAACAGGGTATTCAACACTCTCGCAACGGTGAACTCCATGATGTGATTAAATGCCTCCGCTCGCTCCAGAGCATTCAAAATGAAGTCATCCGTGGTTAAAAATGCTTCAAGAAGATCTGCAACTTGTGCCTGGAGAGAGAGTGCTTTGGCCGCAGTCTGGCCGGTGGCGACGGCATCTTCATCCAGATCCTCAAATGCCACAGTTCTCAAGGTATCCAAGTAGTTGGTAACCATCATGCTGGGCGTGACGGTATCCTCACTGAACCATACCATTCCACAACGACTGACAGTAGCAAGAGTAGCATACTTCAACGTCTCAACTTCGAACATGATTCGGACATTGTTGGGCAGGTTCAAACGCTCGCCATTTGGTAGCGTCAGGAGCTTGTTGTCGTCGAGCACACTGTTCAAGTTTTCAACCCATTCAGGGTCAACATCTCCATCAAACACAATCCAGTGTCGCTTAGCCTCTTCACCACGCAGGTTATCGACAATCTTACGTAGAATGCTGGTAAAGAGACCATCTGTCCATTCGCGGGTGGTCGAATCAAGGTTTCCATAGAGTGCTTCTTTCGACATAACTTTCGAATCGATGACGTGGCACACACCTTCAGTACCTTCCACTTGCTGTAGGGCTTGCAAGAGCAGTTTCCATGCTACTGATTTTCCAGAGCCAGAGTTTCCAACCATCATCACACCATGATGAATGCCTTGGATTTGGTAGAGCTGAAGGATCTTTGTCATCCAAGTCTCGTTCACGACGAGATGCCTCTCCTTGGCAATGCTGTGGATTGCCTCTTGCAGTTTTTCAAGACTTGCTGGCACGTATTCGACACCAGGGAAAGATTCGCCTTCGATAGATCGCATGATCTCCACGTCGCTCTTGATCAGCTTCGGCGCAATTGTTTCGCGGATACTCTGAACAATGATCTGAGGCTCGACCTCTTCCTCTGGACCAAGTTCGCCTCCAGAATTTGTAAGACGAGCACGCTTCAAGCCTCCAGAACTGACGAGAACACTCTTCAGAGCACGGAGTCCAAAATCGTAATGAGCCTGCTTGGACAGTCTATCGGCACAACGATCGAAGAATGGCACAGTCTGCTTGGATAGCGCTTTAGCCTGATTGAAACCCTGGGAGTACAGCATGACTTCGGCAATCAGTTCCTTGTCCGGCTTAGACATGGCAACACTGCGGAACAGTTTCTTCAGGTTGTCAGGCAAATTGGAACGACCAGCATATCCAGGATTCATGGTAATGAAAATTCCGGTATTGGCGTTCACACTCAGCTGGCGGCCAACAAGTTCGATCTGAGATTTGGGATCTTCCATGCCTTGCTTTAGGCCAAGTTGAATGTTTTGTACCTGTTGAGACACAGCAGACAAGATTCGTTCTTCAAGTCGATTGAACTCATCGAAACAACCCCATGCTCCGACTTGGCAGATACCCAGGAAGATTCTACCCATAGCTTGGAAATCAAATGTGTCGTCGCAACAGAAGACAAGTGTAAACCGACCAAGTTGAACACCAAGAGCTTTGACAGATTCCGTCTTTCCAGTACCAGCAGGTCCGTACGGGGACCCACCCAGGCGTTGACAGAGAGCTTGTGTCAAGGTCAAGAAGCAGCGATCCGTTAAAGGGGTCCGGACAAGGCGCTCCGCAACGCCGAGGTATTCGAAGCCGTAGTTTAATTTTGCATTGGCCATTCTGATGTGAAGACGCTGTAAGAACTCCCCCTCGGCTTTGTAGACATATCGCATTTGCAAGAGCCACATGTAGTGGTTGGGTGTGCTAGCATTGAGGTTGATGAGCTTTTCAATTGTATCACGCTGATGAACACATTCTGTGATCAAGTGCTCGCATCTCTTTCTTAGTATAGGGTCGAGATCTCCAAGTACGGTGGATGCAAGAAGTCGAAGAACCTTGACTTCTTGGGCGAACAGGCTTGGTAGAGTTGAACCACCTGCTTCGAGCGCCTTCTCCACAGACGAAGTCCATACAGCCTGTGTAGCCAACACAACGATCTGACTGGGAAAAGCGGCAATGTATTCGTTGAGTGCAGCCTGGTTAACATCTTCAGCAGCAAAAAGTGGTTCGTACTGCTCAATTGCTTCTGCCAACAGCTCAGCAAGGGTAGCTTTCATACTGCTTTCGAGTAGCGCTAGCCAATCGTTGATCTTAGGCGTTTTGATGAGGGAAATCTCCTTCTTCAGTCTAACTTCTTCGCCTTCTTTAGAGGTAAAACCAGAAATGATGTGTTCTTCGTCCATAATGAGCCCTGAGAGACCTGCAAACATTTTCTTGAAGTGCTTCGCAATTCGCAATGTGTCGTTGCTGTTACCAATGATTTCAAGAAGATCTTCGTCGCCAACGAAGTAGAACCTTGGGAATGAGACACGCTCTCGCTCTAGATACTCTCCTAGAGCCTTTTGAATCTTGTTCAGTAGTTCAGCTAGACGTTCGAGTGACTTTTGAACTCCGGAAATATTAAGAACGTCCAAGACAAAGGGTTGCTTGTAAACCTTCTTCATAACGGCAAAGAACTCTGAGTTGATATTCTGGAATCTGGACGATTCGATGGGCAGCAGATGCTTGATATCGGCATTTCCAGTGAAGACCCCCTCTAGGTAAACCCATTGTCGTTGAACGTCAATCCAGACATCGAAAAGCACGTGGACACGATTGAGCTTGTCCTCCCAAGATGAAGCTTCTTCCTCAAATTCTTTGTAGTAAGGAGAGTGCCGCATAGCTTGCAATGAGTTCAGATTCTCACTGCACTTTGCGAACAGATCATCCCAGCCTCTGATGAGTCGACATTTGTTCTGGTAGTTGACCAGGTCAAGCGAATAATTAGACCAAATCTCGCGGACTTGTTTCAGAAATTCTTCCAATGCCATCTCGCCTTGAGCTTGCGTGATGATATCTCGAATGACCACCTCGCTCGCGGCAAGGTTCAAATCCCATACTTCTCCAAGAGTCATGGAAATAGGCGAATATCGCTTTCCAGGCTTAAGAGACTTGAAGATTTTATTCCAATGACGATCTCTGACTGCTTCAGATTTCAAGTCTGTCAAAACGGGATTAACTTTCAGGAATTGGCGGAGGACGTTCTGAATGTGTTCAAAAGCTGCATACTGTCTCATACGACTGGGCATCTCTTTCGTCATCTTGATCAGACCGTCGATACTTGATCTAAGCTTGCGGGGCTGGACACTGTTCCAAAGGGTCTCCCGAAGATCGTTCAGACTCTTCCAAATTGTGGAAAGGGCGGCCCAGACCGACTTGAAGTCCTGGACTTCCTCCAGTATGGCAGAAAGGGTAGTGTCGGGACTGGCAGGAAGATCCAGTGCCTCCTTAGCCTTGGACACCATCTCAGATTCCTCATGGAGCCGTGTAATACGGGTTTCAAAGGAGGCCAGCGTGGCAGATGCGATTTCGGGGGCAATGGTACCGGAAACAGGCTTCTCCTCATTCCACTGGCTAGTTATCTCAGCAATCTTATCGCCAACAACCTTGTCTTCAGCGGTGATCTTGGCACGCAAAGCATCGTTCTGGTCTTGCACAATTTTGGCTTTCCTCGTCAGAATTTCGTTCAGCGCGGTCCACTCTGAGTCAAGCTGATCTACCCCCAGCCAATCTGCAGGAAATTGATATCGTTGCCGGACAAGGGTTGTCTGTCCTTGCCTGAAAATGTCCACTTCTGGACCCCAAGCCTTGACTTTGCGCTGACATGTCTGCACAATGGTGATGAACTGTACAGCCTGGGCTGTAGAAGTGGCTTCTAAGGATTGCACTTCCAAATCTCGTCGTGCCTTCTCGATGTCTGCATAGACTTCGCGGATGCGGTTACCGAGTCTTCCGCCAAACTTCGTGAGAATTTCGTGTTGCCATTGATCGTATTTTGCATTGACCTTGGTCTGTACCTGCTCATAGTCGATGGTCAGATGACCGAATGACCGACTAACCTCTGTTGTATCGAAGGTTGAACGTGTCTTTCGAATCTCCTGAAGCAGCTGCAGCCATTTCGGGAGCTGCTCTCCAAGCATTTCATACACCATATCTGACTGTAAATCCCAGAGCGACTGAAATTGCATCCATTTATCCACGTATATGCTAATTGCATGTAACTTTGTTTCGATGGAGCTGTATACTTGAGACAAACTATCTGCACATGCCGCAGGAAGATCTGTAAAGCAAGCCTCGGTATCATTTATAGTTGCCAGTGTCATCTCGTACCGTGAAGCTTTGACTTTGCGAAGACTGCAAACAACTCCAAGCCACTCATGCAGTTGTTGGAACCAACTGGCTCTGGCACGCTCCAATGGGGGCTCAAGATAAATAACTTGGTTCCGCATTGACACTTCATGCATCAGTCGCTTTAGTGAAGGCTTGTTATCGGTTTCTGGCCCTTCAATGGCGCTGAAGTGCTTCTTTCGGCTATCGTCATTGACTCCTTCAGAGACCTCGTCTTCGAACGTTTCAATCCAAACCTCGATCGCCCGTCTTAGTCGCACAAGCAGGGTTTCCTTGATTATCTCATTCATTTGTCGGACCCAGTAAGACAAATTCACGTAGTTCTCCAAATTCAGCTGATCCACGGCATTTTGGATGGTCTCCAGACGGGACTGAAACGAATCGGCGTCGTAAGGGCAAGTTTCTAGTTCAGTAAGAGCTTTGCTGACAGTTGAGTTGATGGAAGAGAGAGTTGCAGCCTTGCCCTGCAAGAGCGAAACAGACGCCGCGAATTCTCGAACAAACTGGACATGTTTGCTCTCACTACGACCGCCGAGTCCATGGTCGAGACTTCCATTGGAGTGGTAGTTGGGTTTGGCATGGATGTCGTAAGAATGAATAAACGACTCCCATTTTAACGGCACTCCCTTTTGGATCAGAGTCTGTACGTCGTTTTGGTATCCACTCAAGAGAATGGCAACACCCGCCATTTCCACAATTCCTCGACTGGTCTGGGCGAATGTACGAACACTTTCCATCAGACTGACTGCGTACGGGTATACTCGTTTGGCCTCCTTCGAGACATTATTGATCTGATGCGGCACTGGGTAATTCAGCCACAACAAATTTCGTGTCTCTTTGAAGAGGGCGATAACTTGAGGGTCGAAATTTACGGCTAGTTCAAGGGCATTGTTTGCAGCTCGGATCTTGTTGATGTTGAACAGGCGGCCCGAGATAGATACTTGTTTTCTCTGTACGTCATGTAGCCATGCCTCGAAAATTGGCCGAGTGTCGAGCTTTTTTCTGAACAGGTTGCTTTCACTCTGTAGCTTCTGCCCTTCCGAATGAAGAGCCCAGTCAGTACCAAGAACATCTGCAACCTTCTTCATATAGCCATCAAGTTGTCTCTCAATTTGACGAGCCCATATGATGGCCCCAGAGACCGGAGGAAGATCTCTAAGCTGGGCCATAGCATGAGCTTCGGAATGACCATATTGTTGCTTGAAACGCTCGTGAAGGGAAGAAATATCATGCTTAACGTTATCAATAAGCTGCGTCTGGTATTCTGTAATAGCACTCCGAATCTTGGGTCGAACAAAAAGCGCATTGAACTTCGAAAACACCCGGAACATCTCGTTGGCAGTCTTGGCTGTGGCCAAACGGTCTCGTAGCCGAGCAATAATTGAGTTCTCGACACGCGACGTCCGATCATTGTAGGTCATTTCAGCTTGCACCCAAATTTGCGTACCTTCGGGAGACACATCCAGCAAATCCACATTGTTTAAAGCTGCATAGGCTTGCTGCACTTCTTCAACAGCATCGACATCACCCATTTCTTCAACAAGTACAACACCATTGGAAGCTCCATCCCCGCCATCTTCACTCTTTGGTCCCAAGACGTTGACGATAGTTTTTTGAAGCTGTTCATGATTGTCGCGGAAGGTGCTGACATATTTTAATCTTGCTTGAAGGGCTGCATGCTTTGGCTGAATTTTGATGGGGATGAATTTCTCGTTCCTCCGGCGAGTTACCTCACGGGCAACATTGGTGAATTCCTTGATATGCTCATCCCAGATTTTCCAGATAGATTCTGCAGTCGTCATCAAACTCTTAAACTCTCGGTAGTCCAGGTGCATCAAAGATCGGCCGTGCAACAACGAATGTAATTGGGTATCAAGATCGGCTGAAATGGCTTCGACTAAAGGCAAGGCTCGCCGAATAGGATACGGACAAATTCGAAGCTTCTTATTGAGATGTGTGAAGATCATGCCTAGCGCATCTTGAATCTTGGACAGAGACGTGGCGGACAGAAGCTCGTCCAGCGGAAAATCTCGCATGAGCTGGTTGTACTTCTGGACCGTATCCGTAGCCTCCTTCAGACCGGTATCCGCAGAGAAACTGACTGTTGCTTGGAAACGTTTGGCGGTTCGAAGTATTTCCATTGTAAGAGTTACACCATCACTGCGCAATTGAGTCTCAATCCCCTCCAAAGCAGACTCCATAGAAAGCCAGAAGTTAATCTCTTGTGTTGCCGTTCCACTGGTAGGATCTCTTGACATCTTCGTAATCGTCTGTATTGACTTAATCCATCCGTTCACAATAGACTGAAGGTTGTTGAGAAATGTACTGTCTTGAATCAAAGTCATAGGAATCAATTCAGCGGTCGGCCTAGTATTCCTAGCAGCGGCTTCTTCCAAAGCATTTTGAACCATGGGGTGCATGGGCAATATCAAGTCCGGAATTTCGATGTTTTGTTGCAAATGTAACAGGCTCAACTCCAACTCTGCTATCCTCTTCTTTGTCACCGGAATTCCAGTCTTTGCGTCCACATCTGATCTGGCTCGAGTGCCATTTGTCGTCTGCTGCGTCTTGGTATATGCATCGAAGTAGGGCGCCAGCGCTAGGTGTACAACAGAGTGTAATATTTCGAAAGGAGAAACAGATGCACCTTGACCACCAGAGTTGTTGGTGAGCGATGCCACACCAGGAAGATTAATTATTTGTATTTGCGAAGTAATGGGTATCGTAGGATCTATAGGAAATGGACGCTTCAAAAGGGCTATCGATGCTATGGTTGTTGCAGAGAAGGAAATATCGGTTGCAAGACTGTAGTTGTAACTCGTAGGACCTGTATATAGCCATCAGCCCAAGCCTCTATGTTCCTACATGGAAATACATACCAGTTCCGTCAAGTGGTGCATCTATTACATCTGCAGAGGCTGCAATATCCTTCTGCAAATACAGAACGGCTTGGGACTCTGCCCAGCGTTGAACGCGCTGAGTTGTGTCGGAGACCCTTGCCTTGGACAGGAGACTCCCGACGTTCTCAAGTTCCTTTCTCGAGGCTCCTAACGTGATTTCGCACACCTGAGTGAGGTGATCTAATATCAACAGAGGATCGATCTGATATCCGCCGTTCCCACCTGCAGCAAGACCGTTCGCAGAGGGGGGGGTGCCCCCAGGCGATGTGACCTCCATCATGGTGTTTGTTTTCTATAAGGATCGTCTCATCTCAGAAAGGGGTGGTGTAGGGTCGAAGGAGTTCGTATTGCAGTTCACGAGGGGTAAAGTGAAGACAGCTGCATGTGTTTGTTGTCGGGGTTAGTGAAGAGGTTCTGTTGATTTTGTATGTACAAGTAATTATCTTGCTGTCGCGAGACGACGCGAATGATGCCCCTGCATGGACTTACCGAGCCCGGGTAGGGTTAAAGTTACAGAAAAGGGGTTCCATTCCTGAGGCCGAGATCGACTCCAAATATTGACTTTGATACAGTCTCACGAATTCTTTTCAAAGGATTTTGATCGGACAAACATCATCTCCTAGACATTGCTGTACGAAATACTGTACTATACTACATATTATGAAACAAGTTCAAAGAATATCTGAGCTTCTGATCACCTGATTCGCGCTCTTTCACATGGCTTTTGATGTTTCTTCGCAAGGCTTAGAAGTCCAGGAACGGTTGCTGATACCCAGATACGTATAAGCTGTTGCAGATATATCTCTTGCCACGTTCAAGTCTAAGTCAGATTCAACACAAGCGATAGGAACTTCTAACAAATAACCCAGCAGTGCAACTGCGGCATGGACTCAATATCATTACATTTCGCACCCCGTCTCGCTTCTGGCGGTATATTATTCATACCCTCAAAATATTTACAGTTGTACAGACACAAAGAAGAACCGAGCGTATACGCTAATTGCTGTGACCGGCAATAAATCGTGTCCGCTGGAAAAGTTCGTAGAGAGGGGAATTCCATTGCACGCCGAAAACGCTTTAATCCATTCAATCCAGTCCAACGCCAGGTATTCCACTAGAGCCACTATCACTTCCTGCTGGTGTTGCACTGAATGGCCCCACGTCCAACTCGGCATCAGCTGCGATCATCTCGGCCAGGATATCCAGCACGGCTCGGGGAACCGTCTTGTCGTAAATGGAGATCAAGTCTTTTGGTTGCGGGTATACCTTCAGGGCCTTGTAGAAGCATAGAGCAGCCTCAATGTTGTTGCTCCCTATATTTAATTAGTGAACACTCTGCTGAATAGAGCGCTGGATCTCCTACCGTCTCCACTCAAACCCTCGCCACTTGCAACCTCTTGCATGAAATATGCCTCTCTCTCCTCAACGTCTGTAGGAAAGCCTTCGTCCTTTGCCTCTTCAACCGCTGTCCTGATAACAGCTCTTTGCCTGACTGTATGAGCCGCTGCCTCTTCCTTCGCGGCCCGAGCTAGTTTTTTGGACTCTTTCTTCAATTGCTTTCTGAAATTCGGGTCTGTACGCCGGCGTGGTCAAAGTATACTGCGCTTTAGCAGAAGTTAGCAATGCTTTATTTCAAAAAAGAACTGAACAACAGATGTCAAGTCGCAAGGCCTTGAGAAAGCAGCACGACGAGCTTTCGTGGAATACGTACTATGCAACTAAACCGGCAGCTACTGAACCAACCGTAGTAGCGACTATTGTTGAAGTTTGAACCATGGCGAAAGCTGTTGATGAGGAGAATAAGGGCTGTTGATGGAGAAGGTTGAGAAGTGGGTGTGTATTGTATTGTCCTGTAGAGCTCTCAAAGCTTCAAAAATTAAAACCGGCCCAGCCTTGGAAATTGTGACGGGTCGCGGTGGCCGAAGTGGCTTAGCACTGTACGGTAGTCTGGATTAGGCACATGCGCAACCTCCTCACCTTTGATCCTTGGGCTAAGGCTCAATGATGCATAACGGCCCGCGCGTCTGAATGAGTTAAGTTAGGGAAACAGAGACAATTACCTCATTTTTCAAGACTTGTCCTCAAGGATGTCAGAATCAAAGGGAATCTCCCTGAGGACCAAGACCAAGAGAGGCAATAAACAACGTCCCCAAATCAGCGCTCCCAAACAAATATCAGGTCCCATCCAGCCTGGAGCTGGTCCTGCTGGTCCTGCTCCCCTCAGTGCTCCACGAAGCATTGGAGGGAAGTCGTCTTTCGAAGCTCCCCCGCCCTCGCGGCCGCCAGTCGCAGGGGGAAAGGTACGAATGAAAGACCAAATTTAATGTTACAGCAAATGCGTTTCTGACGAATAGCTAGACTTCTGATCTCGTCAAACGAAGATACTCTACTCGTTTCAACAATCTCCCTGCCGATTACGATGCTACTGCTCCTCCCGTACCGAATATCCCGACCTTACCGGGCCAATCTGGCCCTTCGAAAGATCGTAGACGTGGACCTTCACCAGCCAAGGGTCCTGGACTAGCTGTGGATATCAAGGCATTGAGAGATCCGAGTTTACGACCGGAGCAGTACATAGCTGGTCTTCTAAGTGATGCCTCGGAACAAGAGATTGATGAATACCAGCAAGCATTAAAGCGGGTAAAGAATCGAGCCTCGACCGATCTCCAGCAGAATGTCTATCAGAATAGGACACAGTTTATCAAGATCAGTAAAGAGGCCGAGAAGCTAAAGGGAGAGATGCGAACTCTACGAAATCTAATGTCGGACCTCAAGACCAATACTACGGCACTACGAAACGCATCTTCACAAGGGGCTACACCTTCGAACGATTTCGATGGTGGATTTCCCTCAACTCTGAGCAAGAGGGATAAAAGGAGTTCGGTAGCCGACCGTACTGCAATGTGGAATTCACAGCTTCAGGCACTATGGAAAACTGTCGAAGGTTCCCAGAAATTTCTGCCTGCTCTTCCAGGCCGTCACGTCGTTCAGAATGCTGGTCTTTGGATCGAGTTGGACAACGCAACCTGGAAATCTCGGCGTGCAATGCAAATCATTCTTTTGAATGACCATCTCCTTGTCGCTTCGAGAAAGAAGAGAAGAATCGAAGGAAACAATGCAGATCAACGAAATGCACCCTCCAAGCTCGTTGCGGATCGCTGCTGGCCATTGCTGGACATCGAGATGGTGGACCTTGCTGGAACAAGCGAATCCGCAACTGGGAGAAATAAGGTTGCTGATGCAATCATGGTCAGGGGCGTCGGTCAAGAATCATTTACTTACCGAACTGAAAAGCCTGATGATAATGATAAGACGTCCTTGATGATGAATTTCAGGAAGGCTGTCGAAGGGCTACGGAAGGGGCTTAGATCAGAGATGGAGTCGAGCAATAAGGCCAAAGAAACGATCAACTACTTTGCGTCACGAGACCCTGGTCTCCTAAAGAAAACCGAGCTGCTGGAAACTCTATCTGATATTAAAGACATGCTCATCGAGGTCGATGGTAAACAGCAGAATCTGCGCTGGGTTGAGAGTCAAGTCGATGAGCTTGATATTAATATCGCTCTCCAGCGCTTCGAATCAGCCGTACAGGAGGTCGAGAAGCTCAATAATTTGGCCAAGAGCCTGAAAAGCAACGTGGTAGCGCAAGACTTCATTACCTTCAAGGCTGACGAAAGAGCGTCGAAGCTTGCCGGACTTATTACTCGCGAGCTTGTTGATACCCACAATGAGCTGAAAAAGACTAAGCGCAACGTTGGTTGGTTGGCGAAATTAGGATTTGAAGATCGTGCGAGAGAAGCGTATCTTGAGGCTCGAGGCAATACTATCCGCAAGCGATCCAGGTATGTCGAATTTAAAGTTTACAGTGAAGTCTACTAATCCGTCATAGACAATGTATTTTTGAAGGTGATCTCACGCAATACATCTGGGAACTTTCATTCGTGTACTTTACGATTATAAGGAACACGGTTTCGACATTCCAAGCATGCTTTCCACCCATGTTGATGAGTGCATGTGTCAAATGGGCAAAGGAGCAGGTGGATGCATTCAATACGATACTTGCACGTCAACTGAGTAGTACTGAACGTGGAGGACAGGTTTGGATGGGATGTATGGATCAGGCAAAGGAGCATTCGAGAATGCTGGCAGAGGTGGGTCTAGACTTTAAGAGCCTGATCGGGCAAGATAATGGTACTGCAGGGCAGCAGGCTCAGGATGGACCAGTAGGGCTAGGATTTATGTGATGTTCAAGGGAATGCAGGCATCCGCAATGTTCGATATCGAATAGAAGAATAGAAGATTCTCCTGTTTCGAGATTCCCTCCTGTCTTTCTATTCGTATCATATCCACCAATGAAATTAACCAATTACATGTACCTAGCCTGATCATCACATCGGAGAAGGTTTCTCTTAATACTGTATAGAACACATTCGCATTGTCCTCGAACACGAAAACGTGACGTTTCTCAGCCGCAAAGACTTTACGCTAAACCTAAGCGAGACTTCATATTGAAATTGAGTGTCCTTAGCCATCAACCCCCATATTTACTCCATCGTACCTACCCTCCCTACCTCACCATACTCTTTGTGATACCCATAATAAAACGTCCTGCAACCAGCGTCCACGAATATCAATATCAAGTTGACGCCGTACAGCCATACTTGATTTAAAGGTCTACAAATCTCTGGGACATCTTCGCCCGACCACCCTGGATTCCGTGCCCTTGTCGTCATCTCGAGCTCCCCTCCCCACCACAGCAACGCATCACAACAAGTGAGGTAGAACATGGACACCAATATGGAGGATGTTGGGCGCACCCCTGAACCTACAAGACTCTCGCCCGCATCAGAACCTGCCTCCATTCCTACACTTGACGGGTGGATTGAGACTCTTATGCAGTGCAAACAGTTGGCAGAAGTGGATGTTCAGCGATTGTGCGAGAAAGTACGTGATCCTTTGGGACAATGATGATCAGGCTCAGTCAATATTGTATGGTATCTAACAGCGCGCGTCCAGGCACGGGAGGTTCTGCAGGATGAGTCGAATGTACAGCCGGTGGTAAGTATCTCGAATGCCGTGGGGCCATCTCAACAACTGACCTTGTATCTAGAAATGCCCTGTAACGGTTTGCGGAGATATTCACGGTCAATTCCATGATCTGATGGAGCTATTCAGAATTGGTGGCCCAAATCCAGATACCAATTATCTCTTCATGGGTAAGAAGCTCTTTGAGCGCCACGAAGATAAAAGCTGATTGTTGAGCACAGGCGACTATGTTGATCGAGGATACTACTCCGTCGAAACCGTCACCCTCCTCGTGGCCCTCAAGATCAGATATCCCCAGCGCATTACAATCCTCCGTGGTAATCACGAATCCCGCCAAATTACCCAAGTCTATGGCTTCTACGACGAGTGCCTCCGAAAGTACGGCAACGCGAATGTCTGGAAATACTTCACCGACCTCTTCGACTACCTTCCCCTCACAGCCCTGATTGATAACCAGATCTTCTGCCTCCACGGAGGTCTCTCTCCCAGCATTGATACACTCGATAATATCAGAGCCCTCGACCGCATACAAGAGGTACCACACGAGGGTCCTATGTGCGATCTCCTGTGGTCGGATCCAGATGATAGATGCGGGTGGGGAATATCGCCGAGAGGAGCTGGGTATACGTTTGGCCAGGACATTTCCGAGGCCTTCAACCACAATAATGGCTTGACTCTGGTTGCAAGAGCTCATCAATTGGTTATGGAGGGTTATAATTGGTCTCAAGATAGAAACGTAGTGACCATATTCTCTGGTATGTTTACCTTCTCGAAGACCCTGAAACCAAGAACTAAGCTAATCCTACCCAGCCCCAAATTACTGCTACAGGTGCGGTAATCAAGCAGCCATCATGGAAATCGACGAACATCTGAAATACACATTCCTACAATTCGACCCATGCCCACGCGCAGGCGAACCAATGGTCTCACGACGCACGCCTGACTACTTCCTTTAAATCGCACGATCCAAGAGGACCAGGTATCGAGGGTTTACGGGGGTATTAATGGCCTTTATGTTTTGTGTACGAAGAATAAATACCACGAAAATCCGTTCCCAGGGGATAAAAGATGCGACGATGAACCAACAAATTGGAACGTTGGTAGACACGCATTAGACTTATAACGAATACAAAGTCCTTTATGAAAACACTGCCCGCCGTGAAATTACGTATATATGGACTAGCGTAGCGGTGATACGGGGATATTCTTCCTCAAGTGAGCACAATTACCTTTTCATTCCGGTTTCTTGTCAATTTCTTATACTCCTAATACACCGGACAAACATCAGATCATTTGACGATCTTGCAGGGTGCCAAAAGGAACATGACAACAGCGTAACGAGTTCGTTCGATTAACCTCATTATTTGTTTCTTTACTTGAGCCTCCGTGAGGTTTAGAGAAGTCGCTGGCTGCTTGGGTGGATCCAAGGATACCTCATATAACAAACAAAGCTCTCCCACCCAGTTTCGTGTAGCAATAATATGAACTCCAAGGTTTAGTCCATCTCTGCATGCATTTCTCTGCACTTCAAAGCCTTGGTATATTCCACAGCAGTAAGTAATGACTGTCGTCCCTCTCGTCTGATAATTGCTCTTGTGTCTTTATTCGGTTGGGTTGTGGATTTGGGATCAAGCTTCATTTCCTCGTCTGTATCGCTATCGTAGGCAGGATTGCATGTACTGTTTCTGGCAAGGACAGCAGTAACATCGTGAGTTGGTTGCTCTCTCTTTGAGAATGTATGTTTGAGAGTGGAAGTCCCTAGCCGTCGCGAACGATATCGCGCAGCAGCTAGAAGCCGGGTCCTTCTGGGTGAATACGCATTTCGAGATTGATCCGCGCGTACCGTTTGGCGGCCTGAAGGTGGGTGGGATGGGGGTTGAGTTGAAAATTGAGGGGTTGAAGGGCTTTGGTAATGTGAAGACGCTTTATTTGGGCAAGGTGAAATTGTAGGTAGGTTGAGTAGGTATGTTGGGGGTTTGAGTGGGGAGGGGGTTGAAATTGTGTGATAATTGGAATTGGACGCCGGGAACTGATGTGACTGTACATTCAAAGCTTAGTTTTGGATTTGAGTGTTTTAGATTTAAGAGGGTCCTTGTTATAAGTAGGAATCACGTTTGGATACCAGTCTACTATTGTGTACGGAGTAGAGTAGCTGGGCGCTAATACCGTAGGGGGTAAAATTATGATGCCCCCACTCTTTCGCTGCACCTCTTTCCATAATCCAAAGAACACTATATAAATATGAACCACCTTTCCCATCCTGCATCATATCGCGCCTGCTCAAGATGTCACACCCGCAAGGTTAAGGTAACAAAATTTCCCAGAACCATTTATTTTCTTCTGAACTCTAGCCTAGTGTGACGGACGAGTCCCATCATGCACACCATGCTCGAAGAACAACTCAGAATGTAACATCACTAGCCATGTGACTTACTCTTACAATACCGTTTGCGAGCTGCAAAATCAAGTACTAGACTTGGAGAGACGTCTCTCCCAGGTGAAGCCTATCTCCCAGGATGGGGACGACAACGAAATCCGAGCACCTCTGAATAGTACCGAGGTCTATTCCGCTAACCTACCACATAATACGAATGTATATGATACAGGAAGAGAGGACTCGGTTGCCGAAGAAGTGGGCAATTTGTCTTCAGGAAACGTGAATAACATGGCCCAGAAATATGGTGAGTCAAGCCGTCCGTTCGCATATACGATGCTGATATGACGCCCAAGTCGGCAGTGCTGCTGGCGGGAGTTTTGCAAGAATATTCTTCAAGCAATTGGACCTCAATCTGGTCGGATTTCAAGCATCGATATTAATGGGGCTCCAAGAAGACCCGCTGGCCTCTGTCGTTGCACAAGCCTCCTTACCCGCAAAGCGAGTTAGTCAATATCTGATGACCGTTTACATTTCCCGGACGCATCATTGGTGGCCGATGATCCATCTACCCAGTCTTCGACAGTGGTTTCAAGACATCTATTCTTCGCCAAGGACATGCAGCTCTTTTCAAAGATACGTTGTTTTCATGGTGATGTCCATCGGAGTCATGGAGTCGCAAAGTTGTACAAAAGACCATGGAATTCCTGATATTTTCACGGCACAGGAATACTTCGCTGCTGCGATCAGGTTCCTAGATCAAGCCATTCTAGGCACCAATTTGCAAAGTCTACAGGCGTTACTGCTTCTCACCATCTGGATGACACGGTCGTCGCAGCCTTCAGATAATGCGAGTCTATGGCAAATCAGTCGTTTCGCGATGAGTATGGCCATCGAGCTAGGCTGCCATAGAAACAATCCAAGTTGGGATTTCGGACACGCCGAAAGAGAGATGAGAAACAGAGTCTGGTGGTGTGTATACGCTTTGGAGAGGTGAGTACAAGGACTAAGGTACGTACTGTAGGCTAATACTTCAAGGAATATAGCTGTTGCTACTGGCCGTGTTTTGTCAATACGAAACCACGCCATCGATGCCCCCTTTCCCCAAACAACCGAGAACGATACTCTGACGCCTGCCGAATCCGCCCTCTCACCAACCGTGGCACAGAAAAGCTTTCTCCCAGCAATCCACCATTTCCGTCTCCGGAGCATCTGCGGTGATATCCTAGAATCTGTTTACATTGCTCGACCTCGAACGAAGGTTACTCCCAGCGTCACCGAGACAATCCAAGTAGCAGACAGCCTGCGTCACCGTCTCGCGAATTGGCATTCCGCACTGGCTATAAACACAGTTGCGGAATCACGAGAAGCGCTGGAGCTGAAAGTCGAACTGTGCATGGCGGTGTTACTACTCAATAGGCCTTCTCCGTCGTTTCCCAATCCCGCGACTGAATCTGTTGCAGCGTGTGCTGAGGCCTCGCGGGAAGCGCTTGAATCGTGGGCAGCTCTGGCAGAGAGGAAACAGCTTACGGTGCTGTGGAATACCTTTCATGACGTGTTGCTGACAGGCTTGGCATGGTTGTATTGTGCATGGTGCGCACCTCTCCTTCTCCTTCTCCTTCTCCTTCTCCTTCTCCTTCTCCTCCCACCATCTCTGCTTACACGAAATCAAATTATAGGCGGATCGATGCTGTCGAAGAGCAGGTAATCGAACATCTCGCGAGCACGTGTGGATCTATCCTTTTGCTCACAAAGGGCGAGCATACCGGTAAGATGAAGTTTGTGCATTTCTTCAGGGTTGTTCAAGATGCGACGGTCAGGAAGTGTAGGGAGCGGAGGATGGAAGCTATGCAGTCGCTTGATCAGATACCGTTGGGAAGCTCCGATATCGACTGGATGGGAGGCTTCTTCGATGAAGTCTTCCCGAATAACAATACTATATTTGACCTGGACTTTAATGTCGAGGCTTACGTGCCACAAGACTTATTATAAATATAAAGATATCTTACAAGGACATTCTCTCTGCAAGGAGACCAACATGAACAGAACAAGATTACGGTATCTATATTCTATACTTTAAAGACTTGTCCTCATTCAATATACATATCTAAACTCCTTGTTTTGTCCATCCGTCTGGTCCGAATCCTCAATAGCCAAACCAACCGCAACGCGATCCCTCTCCGGGATCCCAAATACCCTATCTCGCCTCCTGTTCTCCGCAAACACCAGCACACCATACAATATACCCGTAGCAGCCATGATAGCGAAACAGCACAGCATAGCCCCGATGCCGAGACTGTATTTTGGAGACTGGGAAGTCAGGAAGAACTGCGGCCCAACAATGTTACCGACTGCTGCATTGCATTCACGAAACGTCAGCTCTGGTTCACATGTCTTCGGAAGTAGGAAAGCTGGGAATGGAATGCTCTACCGTAGAAGATTGCAATCGAGACGGAAACAAAGCTCTTCTTGGTCATCCCGGCGGTATTGGATGACTGGAGACTTAGCATTAGAACCCAAGAGACGTTGTAGAATCCCATCAGGTACACCCCGGCCAGTGATGCCGTTCGGGCAGAGGCGATCTTGAGTACTATTTTGCTGTTAGCTTACAGTGTTCCTCGACTTGTCACCCTCAAAATACCGGATGGAATAAGGTGCATACCGTGAATCATAATGGCTCCAGCTAGCGCAGGTAATGCGGAGAGCACCCACAGGATGCATCGAATGTTGGGGATGTAGAATGTTAGTGTGGTACAAAAGATCTGTGCCACGAGCGCAACGGCCGCCTGGGGAGTGGCCATAAGAGTCGTCTTTGAAGCAGAGAAACCGTATCCCTTTATAATCAGTGGGTTGAACTAGAGATATCGTGTTAGTTCCCGATTCCCCATGCAGTCAAGAGGGAATATTCGCCTCACATTTGTGATTCCAGCATTGGTGATCGATTGAGCAATGACGAATAGTGCTACACACCAGTACTTCGGATCCTTGAGAGCTTCGAGAACTTGCGGCATCTTCCAGTTCTAATGTGGGTGCAGGTCAGACGTCTATAAATATCAGGCTTTTTGCAGGCCTACGCACCTTGTGCGAATTCACACCAGTCTGGTTTTCGGCCAATCGAATCACAGCCGCCTTTTTCTCTTCGGCATTGAAGAACCAGGCTTTGCTGGGCGAATCTGGAAGGGCGAAGAACACAAGAATGCCGACGCCCATGGTTACTGAGCCGTATATAAGGAAGATATACTGCACGGTGTCAATGTTGGCCCTTGCCGACAGACATGGTGATTTGCAAATAATCATACCTTCCATGTTGCCAGCGGAGCGTGCATCTTCCCGATAGCGTAACTCAATATACCACCGAAAATCTTACAAAGTTAACTTCCAGGTCAAATGTGTACCGAACCACGTGTCTTACCCCAGCAAGCGTGTTATACCACAATGCAGTTCTCAATGGCTGCTCCTCGCGCCTATACCACATGGAGTTCATAATCATCAACGAGGGCAAAATACCAGCCTCGAACACACCAAGGAAAAAGCGTACAGTAGCCAAGCCAGCAAAGCTATGACAAGCAGCCATGCAACATAGAATGCCGCCCCAGATGAAGACAGTGATGCCGACGAATTTCCCAATGGGGACTTTAGTTAGGAGCCAGAGGATGGGGAACTCCATGGCTAGGTAGCCAAAGTAGAAGATTGAACCAAGCCAGCTATATTCTTGGCCGACGAGATGTGCATCTTTTTTCATGCCGTAAACTGCTGCGTAGGCCATGCCATTCTGGAGGACATTAGTCGACTGGCTTCCTGAGGTGGGATTGTATTAAAGGGCAATGTTACCTTGTCCAAGAAAGCTAGAGTTGAAGTTAGGACGATGAGTGGGAGGACTACAAGATCCGTTTTCCACCGAAGTCTGTTATTGAGAGCTGCTGTTAACATTTCTGACTGGGCATCTTCGGCGATCACTGGGATATCCGCCGATAAGGAGGATTTCGAGGCCCTATCTGCCATTTTTGCAATTGAGCCAATGAAAATTTGATACTTGAAGACTGAACAGAATCGTGAGGGTGAACAGGGAGGTCACCCTCGTTTTGTATGCATCTTGAAAGAATCAACATTGAAGCCACTCCAGGACACTTGTGGCGTCTTTGTTATCACGCAATATTCTCAATTATAACATAAGAACCTCGATACCTACGTACCCACGATAGGATCCACAAGAGTTGGAACTTTTGGTTGATTACAACGGACTGGTCCGTGATACTTATATTTTTTAGTGGGTCTCCTCAGTAGTGTCCGCGATAACTGCCGTATCGAAGTACTACCCCCAACAGACGGCGCTATAGGGGAGCGAGCGCCTCGGACCAGTCCGAACGGAGATATTGAAGACGACGGAGCTGCTCGGCATCCCAAACATGGATATCCCATCTTTTGTGCTTAGTGATGCCGACTTTGACGAATTCTCTCAAGCTTCGGCATGAAAGATGCTAGACCGGCCGCACACAAGCGTAACTACTAGGATATGATATATAGAGTTCTCTCCGGTTCTCAGCTGACTCTCTCTTTTCAAGTCCTCATATAGAGTTTTGACCTTGTTTATGAGGTATAGAATCTTGATTACAGCAAAACTCCAAGATGGCTACGCATAAAGTTGTACCAAACACGAAGAATGAGTCTATTCTGGTGAGTGAGAATCTGTCAACTCACTTTGTAGTAATGACTAACTTGAATCTCCTAGATTGGAATGCGTGATGGCGTGACGGGGAAATTCTCACTTCGTCCTCGAAATGAAGCTGTCGTATCAGTCTTTGACTCAAACTTCCTCATCGGCGACGGGATCTGGGAAGGTGTTCGTGTCTGTCGTGGTAGAGTCCAATTCGCAAAAGCCCACATCGATAGACTATTCCAATCAGCAAAAGCCATGGACATGAATCTTGGTCTCTCTCGAGGCGCGTTACTGAAACTCATTCACGACACAGTGGACGCAAACGGCATGCAAGACTCCGATGGAATCCACATCCGCCTCGTGGTCAGTCGAGGCCTGAAGTCAACACCGTACCAGAATCCATCTGTCAATATCGGGCTCCCTTTGATTGTGATCATACCCGAGATCAAAGTTGCAGACCCCGTAGCAAAATCACGTGGACTTCGTCTCATCACTTCACACATCCGACGCGGAACACCAGATGTTAAAGATGAGATGTGGAACCACATTTCCAAAGCAACTGATGTGCAAGCCTGTATAGGTGCTAATGTCGTGGGAGCCGACGAAGCACTGATGCTAGATCCAAATGGCCATGTCAAGACTTGCAACAGCACCAACTTTTTCATCGTGCGGCCTGGTGGCGAAGTATGGGCGCCGACGAGAGCATACCAGATGCAAGGAATTACGCGAGAGAAAACACTGGCGATATGTAGGGAGAATGGCATCCCGGTACGTGAGTGCGACTTCACGCTTACGGAGACGTACGGCGCTGATGAAGCCTTTTGTACTGGGACCTTCCCGAGTCATATATGTGTAGTGAGTGTTGATGGGAGGAAGATTGGAGAGCGGGATGAGGAAGGGCCGGGGCCAGTGACGAGGAGTATTGCAGAGTTGTATAAAAATTATGTTGAGCAGGACGTGGGAAGGACACGGGAGACGATCATGGCAGAGGTCGCGCCATTGAGCGCCAAATTATAGTTAATCAAAAGCGGCATAATGAAATGAATAAGAATTGTCCCCGGATTCCTCTCAGATTTGCACACTCATCACATATGCATATTCCTACTCTAGGAAGTTAGTATCTTTTATGTTATATAGGTTTTGGAACTGAGGATATTGATAAGTGTTTGAAAAATAGGAAATGATTGATTAATGACAAATGAGATCTCCATATAAGAAGCTAGTCCTCTACTACGATTAATACCAAAGTCTATTTAATGCTCTGATTATCAGATGAAGACTAGGGTTTTGGGCAATGCTATTTAGCCTAGTCTGTCTATGTCAGAAAATCTTCTGTTGCATGTCGGATTTCCGAGATTTCAATGGCACATTGAATATAATAGAAAACTTACCATACTAGGAAATTTCAGTTTTCGTTGCAAGTCGTATTTTTCCAATTACAAATACATATTCAATATTGACCTGCTTTTTGACTTTTTACGAGTTTTGTTGCATGTCGTACTTTCCAGTCAACATAGTAATATTCAATATAACTTATTTAGAGTCCTAGAAATCTGAAGTTTACTTATAAAAAGCATAGTTGGTACATTTTTGTTGTATATCGCAGTTTGTAGACAATCATGTAGTGAATGTAAAGTCGGAATCTGTAAGTTGTATTTGTAATAGATTGAGGTAGTCACGTTCGAACTTATAAGAAAATTATTCGAGTAGGAAGGAGTGTCTAAGAATGCAGGTATGGATGAAAGACAAGTCAATTGATACGCGGGATGATATATCTCGTCTAAGCGCATAGGCGAAGATTTGATAAATCAATAATCACCCTACAGATTTCAATTAATCAAATTACAATAACATCACACAAAAGAGCAGATCTATAGTGTGAAATTATATAAATGAAATATCAAATATATAAGTATACAAGACAGGATAGAGCTGTGGGGAAAATACCAGATACAGCGAATGGTAAGCGATAAACGCATAAACGCTAAAGCCTAATGCGGATCGTTTGAAAATCCGCTCAGGATCGATCCTCAAGAATATCCCACTCCTAGCTTTCTTTGATACGCCAAGAGCTACAACCCCTTAGAGCTTCCACGATCGTATATATGAATTGTGAGTGCGCAGACCGTCTCAAGCCGCGTTTAAGTGTCGGTCGGGATCGCTCGCCTTCAAATATCTGGTAAGGAAGCTCTACGTCCGAGAAAAAGTGTGCGGAATGAAAAGGCGTGCACAGGCAACTTTTTGGCGACTTTTGGTACATACACGTGATTTCATTCCGCATACTTTTTCTCGGACGTAGGGGAAAGTAGATCTCTGAACCTCTCCTGTATCTTTTGTCCCAGACCTACTCAGAAGCACTTACACCCTTTCCGCATATAGTTAGATACACCCCTTTGTCTTATCGATCTCGCTTAACACCAAACTTCTCCCTCTTTCACTCTCGCTTACCCCCCTTTTTCCGGCCTTGCGCGCCATGGAGAAACCACTGATTCTCATGGGCGCGACGCCAATCTACGGGCATACCATGCCTTTGCGGGCTATTGCACGAGGACTCATCGAGCGTGGTTTTGAAATTACATTCGTTACCGGTTCACATTTCCGAGAACCTATCGAGGCAATCGGCGCACGTTTTCATCCTTATTCCGGCTATTCGGATATTTCAGAAGCTACAGTCAATACGCGTTTCCCGGGTCGGGTTGCCCTCGCTGGGGAAGAGCTAGCAGCTTATGATATTGAGCATATTTTTGTACGGGCTATGCCTAGTCAATACCAGAGCATTCAGCTTGCATTAAAAGACTTGAAGGAAAGAGAGCCAGAAAGGAAGGTCGTCCTGATGGTTGAGAATGGCTGTCTCGGAATCATTCCTAGTATATTGGGAGCGCCAGGTATCAAGCCAGATGCCCATATCACAATCAGCGTGCTTCCTCTCCAACTGTCAAGCATCGACACTGCTCCTTTCGGCACCTGCATCCCGCCAGATTCGTCACCCTCAGGTCGCGAAAGAAACGCTATTATCAACCAGAAGAACCGTAATGACTCCCAGGAGCTTCACACGATTTTCCTCTCTCTCTTAGCTTCGACGGGAGCAAAGACGACAGATCATTTACACACTGATGCAGCCGTCGTCTTGCCAGATCGCTACATCCAGATGTGCATCCCGGAGATCGAATACCCCCGTTCTGACCTCCCATCTACCGTCCGTTTCGCTGGTGGCCTACCCCATGGTTCCCGCGACCCCGCACAGTCATTCCCAGACTTCTGGCACGAGCTCATCGCGAACGAAGCAGCGAAGGAAAGCGGAAATGGCAAGGGAAAGAAAGTAGTAGCCGTTTCGCAAGGCACGTTCTCCAACTCGCCTACCCAGCTTCTCCTTCCAACCATCAATGCTCTGGCGAAGCATGACGATGTTCTTGTTGTCGCTGCCCTGGGCGCTCGCAATGCCACCCTTTCTCCTTCTATCTCTGTTCTTGGGAATGTAAGGGTTGCGGATTTTATCCCCTTCGATGAGCTGCTTCCTTGCTGTGATGTCTTCGTCACGAATGGAGGCTATGGAGCGATACAGCATGCTATCACGAATGGAGTACCGATGGTTGTCGCTGGGAACACGGAGGAAAAGCCGGAGAATGCTTGTCGCGTTGCTTGGGCCGGAATTGGGATAAATTTGAAGACTGGAACGCCGAGTGAGGAGGCTCTGGAAGATGCTGTGGTGAAGATTTTGGGTGATGGGAGTTTCAAGCATAACATTGAGGCGATGAAGAGGAAGATGGAGGAATATGATGCGCTAGGCACTATTGCAGAAGCTGTTTTGGAGTTGGGTGGGGGAAAATAATCGATACACTTAGCAATGTAGGCAGACAAGCTCAGCACTAACAAAAGCACTCCAACTTTCATCCCTCCTCTCCCACTCTTTCCATCCTTCTGCGATCTCTTGCAGTTCTTCTTGTGTAGCCCCTACCCCAACAGCTTTCTTATACCACTCACTATCCTGATTCTCCAACATCCCCACCATACTTTCCACCCACAATTTCTTCTCAGCCGGCTCACTGTATACCCAATTACTAGCACCCGTCTTGATCTGATCTCTCGACCATCCAGCCTTCAGTGCCGCCTCCAACAATTTAGACCCAAAACCAGGAAGAGAACCACCCTGCTGCACACCCGCCATAGAATTCGTGAGCTTCTGCCATTTTTCAAAGCCCGGAAGCAGTGGGTAGAAAGAGTCGCCGTTCTTGCTTATAGCCTCTCTAGCCGCCACAATCCCACCCTTACTTTTTCGCAGCCCCTTTCATTGTTCTCAGCGCCAAGACGGGGTCATTAACATGGTTCAAAACTTGATGGCAATGCACGACATCAAAAGTCCCGAATTCCCTTTCCAAACCCGCTTCTAAATTCTCCGCATCTCCAATGACAAAATTAGTTCTAGTACTGACACCTCTCTCTTCTGCCAAAGTAGTGGCTTTATCAACAAACAGTTTGCCGGGTTCAACACCGGTGAATCTGGCTTGTGGGAAGCGAGATGCGAGATCTGTGGTGATTGAGCCTGGTCCGCATCCGACGTCTAGGAAGGTGAAGTTTGGAGGGAGGATGATAAATGGGGGAGGAGGTAAGAGCAGCAGGTATCTGCCGTGCGGTAAGCATAACGATCCAGCGAGGCTTTGTTGTAGCCGGTTGTGAACGGGTTTCTAGGGGGTTGCGAGGAAGGAGGCGCCATTATATTAGATGGGGACTTGTTGAAGGTTACGAGGTGGAAGACGGCGTTTGTGGAGAGGAGATGATCTAGAGCGTGAATAATTGTGTGATTAAGGTATTATTAAGGTATTATTAAAAACTTCAATCGATCAGGTTTTAATGTTACAACCCAAAACAGGTCTGAATACGCGTATTATACGGTGTCACGTGAGTATAGACTAAGCCTATTTTACTATAATCTAAGCTTAACCCGGCAATTGTACCTCGTACACTAAACCTAATTGAGAAGCTTTAGGCTCTTGGATTCTAATACGAAGTATATCAGAAATCGGGGATACGATACACAGCCACAAATACAATGATTATCCCTGTCTAAAGAGTGCCCAGGCCGCCAGGAAGAAATAGGGGCATACCAGTACTGTAGCTGAGGGGTTAGTTCCTCCAGGCGACGCGGGGCGATACACCAAGCCGCGACGTTGTTGCTACAATGGCTTCGAATCGAAAGGCTTTTTTCAATATTTTCACCCATCACTGGCACTGGATTTGCATCTTACTATAACAACAATGAGCGGTCTCCGGGCATATCACGCAAAGACGAGGAATGGATGCCGCCAATGCAAGGTGTGATAATTCGTCTCTTACATGGAGTTTGTCTAGACTCTAAGAACGTATTTCTTGGATCCAAATTTTCCTAATTGATGAGGCACTTCCTGCTCCTTCAAATCTGTAACCTCCCTGGATGAACAGTTGCTGATCTCTGTTTATCCTCAGACGCGCCGGGTCAAGGTAAGCTCAGCCCCGACCCCCATGGAAGGACAGAATCCATCTGACTTGATGCAAATAGTGTGAATGTGTTGGTCCTATTTGTTCAAGCTGTCGGAGACGCAAGGAAGCTTGCAGTTACCAGAGCATGGCTACGAGAGTCCAATTGACCAAATCTCCGGACACTGCTGCAGCCGCTGCCCAATTCGAGCAGTACTGGGAATTTCAGCCGCCTCTATCCGATTCCCTCGATTTCGTGGCTACTCTGGGAGAACCGGAGAGGGAACTCATGCACCACTTTCTGTCGAACGCGTGCTTTACTCTTGCCCTCGGCCAGGACCCGGAAGAATGCAGAGTTTGGCCCATCGCCTTGCCTACGCTGGCAAGGAGATGTCTTTTCATTCGACACAGCATCTTGGCAGTATCAGCGATTCATTTGTGTTATCTTGGTTCCCCCAATACACTGAAATACTCTATGTTGGCGTGCCGATACCACATTGAAGCTTCTCGTCAGTTCAGAACATCAGTCCAAGAGATCTCGCAAGACAATCTGCTGGTAGCGATAGCGTTCGCAGCTAGCGTTGGTATCATTGGACTCAGCCTTCCTTTGGTTGTAGAGCGGGGAGCTCTCAGCAACGAATTACTACCTCCATTTAATCCTTACGACATGTTGTCAATATTGAGACACACTGGAAGGCTGTTCCCCATGAATGACCGATCCGTCAAGGTGAAAGGGGCTTGGGTGGCCCTTCCTCTCCCACTGGAGCCTTTTGCTAGCCCCGAGTTTAGCATAGTCAAGAACCAAACATTGGATAGCCTCAAAGTTCTGAAACGACGCCTCGCGGAGGCGCGTGAAACTGATCGTAACTTATACGCAGCGGCCTCTGCAGACTATAAAGCCATTGATGCTCTTGAGGCGTGGATAGACTCTCTTTCGGGTTTACCCTTCTTATGGAAGCAGTTCATGACTTGGCCTTGCACGGTCCCATCAGCTTTTATGGCTCGTCTCCAAGAATGTTGCCCTCCAGCCTTGGAGATTCTTATATATTGGTGTACCATCATGAAGCAAGCACCTTCGAGGTGGTACTTACAGCCTTGGTTTGATAGAACACTCAAGTTTGCGTTAGACACCATAGGACTACACAATACAGCGGACAACAACGCATTCAAGGCAAATACAATTTCTGGAGTCTATTACCCATGAGCTTCAGCGCGGTTTGAAATTTCGGGACTGTTCCTGCTTCTTCAAAGGTTGTGCAACCTGCAGCTTCCCGTAGGCGCGTCCAGGTGTAGCCCGATGGTTGGGTATTGGACTAGAGCTTCTTAATTCGAAACACTAACATATGTAAGTTTTTGTGTCAAGTTCGAGAGACGGAATGTATCTATTATCAGAAGGCTGTCAACACTGGAGTTATTCTGGTTTTGATTCTGGTGAGATTCTCAATTCTCAAAATAAGGGTTGCCGGGCCTTTGCTTACTATTGTCCTCTTTCACACCTATTCACAAGCCTATTGTCAGGTTCATTGAATCTAAGTTAATATTCACAGGCCAGCAGCACAATAATAACCGAACACACCTCCTTTGCGAATGACAATCAAAGTTTGTGGGAATCAACCACAGGAATCTCACTAAAGTCAGTCGGGATCACATCCACAGAGTGGTTTCTAGCCCGTGAATGGAAATTGGCTTGCAAACCTGCGGGTATTATTGGTTGTTATATTTATTTGCCGCAATCTTTTTTCTTCATAATCCGCTTTGGCATCTTGAGAAATCAAATAAACACCAGAAACCGAATACCCGACTCAAAGCCACGATGAGGATTCTTACATTCTCCTACGTGCTAGCCGCATTGCAAATGGGTACTGCACATACTGTCTTTACAACTCTTTTCATTAACGACGTCAACCAAAGCCCCGCTACCTGCGTGCGGATGCCGACGACCTCAAACAATGCCACATTTCCCATCAATGACCTGAAGAGTGATGACATGGCATGCGGTACGTCAAACTCAAGCATTCTGGCATGATTGACTAACAAGAGGCAGGGTACGGAGGAACTGCAGGTGTCGGACGTGTCTGCTCGATTCCGCAAGCGGCGAAACTGGACTTCCTGTTTGTTGAATACGCTGATAACTCTCAACCCGGTGCCATCGATATATCCCACAAGGGGCCTTGTGCAGTTTACATAAAGCGCGTTGAGTCTGTCATCCAGGACAAAGCAATCGGAGATGGCTGGTTCAAGATATGGGAAGACACTTACGATGCCGGAACATCGCAGTGGTGTACCGAGAAGCTAATGAAAAACGACGGCATGCTGTCCGTCAAAGTCCCTGAAGACCTCGCCGGTGGATATTATCTTGTGAGGCCGGAGCTGCTCGCTCTCCATCAAGCGGATAAGAATCCTCCGAATCCGCAATTCTATCTTGGATGTGCGCAGATATTTCTGAACTCGACTGCGACCTCGTTGCTTAAGGACACTGTCAAAATCCCAGGTTATGTTGAATCCACTGACCCCGCTGTTCTCTTCAACATCTATATCCCGAAATGGCCGCACCCAGCTCTGGGACCCGCTTTATACAAGGACGGAAGCAGCAGTGTCGAAGTCAAGCCAGTCGACAGGCAAAATGAGGGGCTTTTGCCATACAAATTCAATGTAGTCGTAACAAATGCCAATTGGTGGGCCCTCGAACTAGAATCATATTCAACATCCGATGGATGCAAAAATGTAAGTGGTTTCGTACTCTCCTTCCATGTTACAAACTCATACTTACTATCTTCAACAGGCCTCGAAGGTCTGTTTCGACCTGACCAGTGAATGCTATAACAGTGCTCCGCCGACTGGTTCAAAGGGATGTAGATTATGGGAAGCGAAATGTAACGGAGTACGCGATGCTTGCAATGCAGGGAACTTCAACGGCCCGCCACAGAAGAACAAAGTCCTTATGCCAGGGATCCCAAGTCCGGTGGAAGCAGCCAGCTCTTCTGCAGAACCAAACACAAGCTCAACAACGACATCCACCAAGACAGCTCCGACGCCAGAACCAAGCGCGTCCACTTCTCCAGAGTTCATCTATGAGAGGTATTGCGGTATTGAATGCCAGGCTGAGTACGGCACCTGTGGTGGCAAGTGCAGAATTCCCAGGCATTCTGCTCACTGGCAAAGTGGGCAGGGGCGTCGCGAATGGATAAATAGTAACGGATGCTCAAGTCTTCACAGTGCATGGGGAAATGATTACGGCGGATGGGTGAATCATAGGTTCTGAGATCAGAGGGCACAAATCGCAAGGAAGTCGATGAGCTAAGCAGTGTTATAATGCCGTCAATTTCGAGGATTTTGATCCTGATTATTGAAGCGTTGGGATAATCCATGAACATCTCTCACGTACCGCGTGGTATGATAGAGAATCCCAGCAGCTGCAACACCCAATTCTTGAAGGCCACGCTATCACGGCGTTTCCAACTCTATCTGAAGCGGTCTAGGTACACAGAATCGTTGCCTTGCCCCCAGAAATACTTCACCCACACGTACGAATGCTGTATTATATCCTGCAGCCCCATTTAGTACTGCTGAAGTTGCCGAATGGTGATGATACAAGGGCTGAGTACTATCCATTACTTATTGCGAAGAGCTAGTCATACAAAAAATCCATATACTCATGTTACAGAACTTGCTGAGTCCTGCTTTGATGAATGAGTGACAAGACAAGGTGTGGGGTTGGGGTGTGATGTACCGTATCAAAATTTAGGTTTCTGGAACTGAGATACTAACTGCAGTCCATTTACCGGACTCTCCATTTACCAGAGCACTTGCCGGAAACACATTTCAAGACAGAAGTAGTCTTGTCTCTTTTAATTGGTAGAAAAAGGGGCCCTTTCACATTGACCCCTGCAGTGTTTTACGGCCTCCACAAGAGAATGTCTACTCGGACTCGGAGAAGCCTCGCGGTGGATAGAAAGGTGGCACCAGTTTATAATGTGATAGGCAACGTATGACATCAAAAGTCACAATTGCGGCTCTTTGTATCTAGGACGAGGAAGCATAATGAAGAGTTCAAGGAGGTTTAAGGGAGTTAATAGAAAAGGGGAGTGAGGATATTAAAATTGAAGCTAATCCCGCTAGCGTCCGCGTCTTGGGGTGACCCCACCGCAGCCTTAAATTCCCCTCTATCAAAATCTCATGTCCACTCACTCCAGGACAACAACACCATCCAACTATCGCGATGTATCACGATACTTGGAGCCTAAGGGCGCTATGGAACGTATATGCTACAGGTTTGTTATACTTCTGCAATTATCCAATGACTCATGCGAGACTTGAATACTGACTGCAAGAAAGATATATTCGCATTGTGGCATACATATCGCATTCCCATAATCTTGTCGACATTCGCAGTTCTCATAATCATCCGAACGATCCTACACCTGCGAGTGAACCGAGAGAAAATCTCAGACACACCTCCTCCGCTGTCTCCGACATTGCAGGCTGCGAAAGATAAAGGTGCCGTTGAATATCTCGAAAAGAAGACAAATGGCGAGAAAGTTCCTCGAAGAATTGTAGGAGGCCTCAAAAAGAGGAAGTCCTCAGAAGAGAATATAGTCCCTAGAGAGAAGAAGATTCAAGTTCTGGTCTTCTTCTCATCATTGACAACTACCACCGAGAAGACTGCCAAAGTTTTTACAGAAGGACTGGCGCAATGCGCGAAAGATATTGCAAGCTCGACCTCTACTATTTTCCTGGAACCCGAAATCCTGGATCTTTCCTACATAGACTATGATGAATATTTTATCAATCCACCAAAATCCGATCCAGAAGTCCAATACTTTTACCTTATACTCATACCGACATATAATATAGATACGGTGCTCGACAATTACCTAGAGCATTTGCAAGAAACGCATAATGATTTCAGGATAGATACTGCGCCACTATCGCCATTACTTGGATACTCCGTTTTTGGATTTGGCGACCGAGAGGGCTGGCCATCGGAGGAAGAGGGGTTCTGTTCACAAGCTAGAGATGTTGATAAGTGGATGGCCAAGTTGACGGGGAGGAAGAGAGCATTCCCTCTTGGAATGGGAGATCCAAAGACAGATGCCGTCGAACGACTAAGAGAATGGAAGGAAGGAGTTGAAGATACACTGCGTCACATTGCAGAAACCGGAAGTCTGGGAGAAGGGGTTGCTGGTAGCGGAGATGCTGTGGAAAGCGATGTCGAAGATGTGGACGACGAGGACGACGTTCTATTCGAAGAGCAAAAACTCGCCAAAAGGAAAAACAAGGAGAAGAAAGGCGATCTAAACGATCTTGAAGATCTTGGTGGCTCAATACCAAAGGCCGAAGACGAAACCCTGGAGGTAGATTTCACAACCTACAGCAAAAAGCCCTCCACAACTACGCCCATCATCAAAGAAATGGTCCCTAAAAACTCCCCCACCTACAACTCCCTCACAAAACAAGGCTACACAATAGTCGGCTCCCACAGCGGCGTCAAAATCTGTCGCTGGACAAAATCCGCCCTGCGTGGCCGCGGATCTTGCTATAAATATTCCTTCTACGGCATCGCCTCCCACCAATGCATGGAGACAACACCATCTCTCTCCTGCTCCAACAAATGTGTCTTCTGCTGGCGCCACGGCACAAATCCAGTGGGCACAACCTGGCGCTGGACCGTCGACCCCCCGGACCTCATCTTCTCCGGCGTCAAGGCAGGCCACTACCAGAAGATCAAAATGCTGCGGGGCGTGCCCGGCGTGCGCGCCGAGCGATTCGCAGAAGCAATGCGGATCAGACATTGTGCGCTGTCTCTGGTCGGCGAGCCGATCTTCTACCCGCACATCAACGAGTTCACCGCCATGTTGCACGCCGAGCACATCTCCTCCTTCCTGGTCTGCAACGCGCAGCACCCGGACCAACTAGCCGCCCTGGCCCCCGTAACCCAGCTTTACGTCTCGATCGACGCCTCGAACCGGGAATCGCTGCGCAAGATCGACCGGCCCCTGCACCGGGATTTCTGGGAGCGCTTCAACCGCTGTCTGGACATCCTGCGCGCGCGCCGCTTCGAGCAACGCACCGTGTTCCGACTCACGCTCGTCAAGGGCTTCAACATCGACGACGAGGTCGAGGGCTACGCCAAGCTCGTCGAGCAAGGCCTGCCCTGCTTCGTCGAGATAAAAGGCGTGACGTACTGCGGGACCTCGTCGTCGGCAGGAGCCGGCCTCACCATGCAAAACGTGCCTTTCTACAGCGAGATCCAAGCCTTCGTCGTCGCGCTGAACACGGCGCTAGAGAAGCGCGGACTGGGCTACGGCATTGCGGCCGAGCATGCGCATAGCTGCTGTGTGCTGATTGCGAGTGAGCGGTTTAGGAACGAGCGGGGCAAGTGGTGTACGCGTATTGATTATGAGGCGTTTTTCAGGTGTTTGGAGAGTGGGAAGCCTTTTAGGCCTGAGGATTATATGGGCGAGGAGACGCCGGAGTGGGCTACGTGGGGACAGGGGGGGTTCGATCCGAGGGATGAGAGGGTGTATAGGAAGGGCAAGAATAAGGTGCCGCTGAAGGAGGTGGGGGAAAAGGGAGAGGAAGGGAAGTTGGTTGAGATATGATGGTTGAATAAATGCATGACAATATTTCAAAGGACAGCTTTGAGCGAAAGTAATGTTTTTCTTGTGAGTTAGCGAATGTCTAACACGGAGCAAGAAATAAATGCAGGTCTAAGCAGATATGCAGTGACCCTAATCCTTCAACTCCCCAGCTGTGTCCATCCCTCCTGAATACGCCAACCCAAGTAAATGCAATGCCTCAACTGTCCCGCCTTCCCTAAATAATCAACCGAACTAGCTAGGAACACTATCACTCGGCTCCCCCTCCAACCTCACCCTCTGCACCATAACCCTCTCATTACAAATATCAATAAACATCTCAAACTTCCGAATCATCTTATCCTTGTCCCTCAACTGCTCCTTTAAATCTTCAATCTCCTTCCGGCTTTCCTCCTTTGTCTTCTCGATCTCTGCTTGTGCGTTCGCTACTTCGGTCCTAAGTTCTGCGCGAAGCTTCTCTTCGAATGTCATGGGTGGCTTCTTGTAGAACGTGGGGAGCTGTTCCATGGCAGTGGCTTCGACGCGGGAGGGGTCGCGCTTGATGGCTGCGCGTGCATTGTAAATATCGCGGGGAAGGTAGCGTACCGTGGGATTCTCGCGGTGCAGGATTTCGAGGGTTTCTTTTACGGAGACGCCTAGATGATGTTAGTATTAGTTATAGAGTGGGAGTGAAACCTTTACCATTTTCTTCAAGAGCCTTCACAGCAGCAATAGCCTTTGGATCAAGTTTGCGTGCTCCTGGATGCTCTGTAGGACTCTCACTGGGAGGATGGTTGTGCGTTAAGTGCTCGCCGTCGATTCGTCCTCTCAAGATCCAAGCCGTCTTAGTCTCTAAACCGAAAACTCCAAACTCGCAACCACACTTCCGGGACTTGGTCTTTCGTTGACGCTGCTCGCCTGGGACCTTCTCCTTGTTTGTTCCACCTCGATCGCAGATTAAGAAGACCTTCTTCAAACCTCGATTATCCCGCTTAGATCTTCCGATGACAAATGCATAACCGTGAGCGAGAGCATGAGATTGAGCATGTGCGAACAGTGCATCGAATGTTGGATAGCTACCTCCAGGTGGAGCTGAAAGCATGTCACCTTGAATAATTGGCGGGGTGTCCTCGCTTGGTTGCTGGACGAGCATCGAATCATTCATGGAATCGTCGGGGTCGGCCGTAAGCTGCTGATCAATAGCTAGCTGAGGATCAATCATAGAGAGATCTTGCGTATCGTGTGGAGAACCATCTTGAGTTCGAGACATGGAGGAGCTGGCTGGGGAAGCATTCATGACCGGTCGCTGAGCTCCCATGCCCGAAAGTAGCGGAGACCCATTTTGAGATCTTTGATTCTGGTTCATAGATGACGTAGGGTTCATAGCATGATTGACGCTCATAGATTGGTTCTGGACGGTTTGGATGTTCATCGGTGGGTTCTGTGGAGTGCCATGGGGAGGCATATGAATTGTTGTGCCTAGCGGGGGAGGTCTTCGCTGCGGGGTGTTGGATCCGGAGGCTGATGACGGGTTACTCAAGACACCTTGGGCGATTTGCTGCTCTGCAGAGACACCAAGGCCTCCATTCTGAACGCCATTCTGCCGGGGAGCTCCTGCTTGACCCTGGACATTGGCCGGGGTATAGGGTGTAGTATATGGAGATTTGTGCTGCGGGCGAATGCCTCCTTGGGTTGGACGAGGAAAGGAAGCACGCTGCTGCTGTTGTTGTTGTTGCTGCTGCTGCTGTTGTTGCGACGGTAAGGGGGCTGGCAGATTTGGCTGAGCTTGAAATGCGTTGCGCGGCGGTTGTGATTGCGAGAAGGTTGACCTCGAATTGTCTTGCGGAGTCAACGACATGTTATCGTTGCGGGGGTGCTTGGATGGGTGCAGACGTATCAATTGCAATGAAGCAGGAAGAGAAGGGAGTGTCTTTAAGAGGCAGGGCAGGGACCTGGTCTGGTGGACAGTGCGGCTGATTATGTAATAAGCGAGGCATATACGTTGTCTCTCTCTTCCTCCCGCAATGTTTTATATCCACCACAAAATCACCTTCGAATGTTATATGCTTAGTGCAGTTGCATCGACGTATAATACCTGCCAATATGAGCTACTTTTGAAAAGTTGACATTGCGCTATCAACATGATGAAGGGTATGTATGTATGCGTAGTTATAGTGACTTAAATTAAAGTACTATAAGATTCGACCTTCAGTGAAGTCACGAAAGATAACAGATAAAATTTGGGCAGGCTTCCAAGCAGGAGATATTTTGCAAGAGTTCTTTCTTGTGAACAGTCCTGTTTTTCTTTACTTGAGAGAAGCATTCATCTTCCTAAACCAGTCACAGCCAAAGCCCCACCGCTCACATCGCTCTTGCCTCAGCCATACTAGCATTCTCTACTTATAAAATCCCTCGAAACCTCCCAGCGAGACTCTAGAGGTCTACTAAGCGTACTCAAATCAATCCTTGTCTCTCACAAGTAGTCACCTGCAGCGCTAAACTTAATACTTTGCAAATTTGTTGAGTCCCTTCCCATACTGATAAGGGGGTTCGCTTAGAACATCCACTGCCCCTTTTCCTTCCCTTCAGCGCCTCAAAGCCAAGAATATTCAAGACTTTATATCGTACGTATAAGCAAACGCAGATATGTGTATTGTATGGAACATTGTCAAGAAGGAAGGATGGTTAAAATGCGGCGGAGGTGGTGGAGGGGAAGGAACAGATGTGGAAGTCTGGGGAGGATAGGAAATATTGTATTGTATTGTGATATATCTTCAAGGATGAATTCTCTCCATTGTTATTATTATTACACACAATACTATCTTACGGGTATAAGTCTATCCGAAACGCCTTGCGCTATGCACCCACCTATCCCAATGATTTACACCTCGTTATGGCCTATGGGACCATCACTGCGACTTATTTTCCACTGCCCGGGCCTCAGTACCAGCCTACACATGCCCATTCCTCTTCTCCGCTTCCGGTGTATCAGAACTCGGCTCGTCACTAAAAACCATCTCCTCACTCATAACACGATCCGCCAAACTCACCTTCCTCTGCAGCCCCCCACTATAATCCCCAGGCTTATGGCTGCCATTCGGGACATGAAAGCGCTTATCAACCCTAATAATTGCATACAACGCCACGATCGTAAACTCGATCGTGAAGTTAAAGAGATAGAAGCACGCTTTGCTATGATACCAAGCCGGGTGCGCCAATGGCTTCGGCACATACGCAATGCCGCATCTGAACGCCGCGCCAAGCGTCAGCAGCAGGGATGAGAAGACCAGGACGTAGACCTTGGTCCTGAAGCGGCCCTGGCCGAACTTCTCGACGCGCGATTGCTTGGGCAGGACGCCGACGAGCAAGAGCAGCGGGAGGGGCATGAAGGCCGCGGTGGCGAAGTACGTGCTGCCGACGAGCTGCACGTCTCGGTCGATGCGTCGCGTGTTGTGGGAGAGCGTGTAGAAGGACTGCACGGTACATGTTATGAGGGCGATGAGCATGATGACGATGGATGCGTAGTAGAGCTTGAATGCCATAGAGAACCATTTCGTCCATGCCCAGTGAGGATGACAGGCTCGCAGAACTCGTTGGGTGAAGATTAGGTTTATGATGAAGAGGAGGATGACGCCGGCCGCGATGAAGATTTGGGCGGCGATGGCGACGGATATATTGTGTGGGTGGGTGCTCCAGACTAAACGCATGGTACAAGCTGTTATTCTGGCCACTGCAGGAGTTAGTACTTTAATTTTTGTAGAAGAGAAATTGAGGAAGCTTACTGCAGAAACCAAATGTCATGCCGCTCATGACGAATTTTGTGCCCCTCCTCAGGTTGATTTGTAGGATTGTCATATGTGTGATAGCGCCGCATACAAATAGGAAGAGGAAGACGGCGGTTATAGGGTCGTCGAGGGTTGTGGTAGGTGTGCCTCCCAGACCAGCCATTGTTGGAAGATAAGGGCCTTTGGAAGGCATTTTCTGTAGCAGGGCAATGTTAGATTCTGGTTCTGGTCCTGCCTGGCGTTGAGGGCGGGGGGGAAACGTACTGTAGGTGAAGACATCGTGGGGTATGCCAAACTGTTAGTTATAGCAACAGCTTTGTCCTTGAGGGCTGAAATCTTGGCGTACTCGAGTTTGAGTAAGTAGTACGAGAAACACTTGTTTACTTTTGCCTGTGGCGGGCGACGCCTACCTTTATGTATGCAGCCCCTTTACCATGATTACCATGCTTATGGCGTTTATGGCTGATATATATCGGCGCATCCAAAACGCGAGGCCGAGAAGTCGAAGTCAGGAATCTCGCATAGAATGACTGCAACCATTATCGTTCGTGCACGGATCGTCATTTGATCTGTGTCCAAGATACAGCCAATGAGAAAGGAGAAGCGCGTCGGATGACGGAGCCTAGGCACCTACCTAGGCCTAGGTATATTGTGCCTATAGAGGCTAAAACTCGCACTCGCGTTTGATCGGATTTAAAATGATGCGATGGGTGCGACAGAGTAGTTGTTCGTTGTAAGACGGAGTGAGCACACATGGACGTATTACGGATATACTAGTCTACCGGTAAGTTGAAAGCTGTACGACGTGGTGTTTACTCGTACCTTTCTTTACCTTTCTTTCTCTAGCTTGTCTTCAAAATATAAGCTTTTGCGCCTCAACTAACGAGGAATAAGCTTATATACGGAGTAAGGTACAGTACCATACCATAAACTACCCCTATAAACCACCTTCTCCAACCTAATGATAACTAAGGAACTAGCTTCTAGAGTCAAATATCTCATCACGTCAAGACAAAGCTTGAATTGCGACCAAGTACAGACCAGAGACTTGAAACAACATCTCGCCGGACTGCCTTTCTGACTTGGCTCGGCTCGGGCCGGGTTTGGTGGTAAACTCCGCGGACTTTGGCCCTCGGACTTCTCTTTGAAACCCGCATCACGTGGCATTCACCCCTGGTATACGACGTATAATACATCCTGGAAGAACGTCCCTACAAGATGCTGTAGGTACTATACAATGAGATACGAACCCGGTGTCTGACGTGGAGCTCGTATGCTAGACAATTGATAGAGGAATGCGGTATAATAAACACTTTTCTTGCACGTAATCGTTTGAGGCAAGGTGAGCAGTTACAAGTGTGACTTGGTTATGGTTCAGCATTAGATTGCAAGTGCAGTCTGCTAGCTACCTTATACTACATAGAAACTTCGCGGACGTTTTTCTTCTCACTCAATATCCAACTGGAAATTAGAATGCCATGTCAAGGACTTTAATACCACAGTACTAGCACCGTATTTACCCTCTCTTCCTCATTTGCAGAGCAGATCATTCAAACATCTTCGCATTTATCTCATATTATATCATTCGTCCTACAGGTGCTCAAAATGCAATATCAAGTCCTAGATAGCACCCAAGTACTTATATAAACCTCCCCTCCACCACATCAACGTTGCTACCATACCTCACAACCCGCTTCCCCATCTCTACCTCCATTTTCTCCCTCCATATCTTATAGTTCATCTTCCCCACCCTCTTTCCTCCCCCATGCTCCCTTCGGAACGCTCCCCAAAGCGTATCTCATCAATACACTATTCAATTTCTAACAACCTGTGTTCCTCAATCTGAAATTCTGTACAAAGTAGCTGTATCAAGACAGGTTGAAATTCGCTATTGTAAGGAATTAGTTTCCGAATGGCCCTTGATCCTCCCTCCAGTGCGTTACTGTAGAGACTCGCTCAAGACTCCAAGGCTGGTATGCCCCAGTGGCGCGGCCAAACTGGCACATGCCAACCAGTTCTTGCAGTGTCAACTCCAGGACATAACGCGGAAGGCCGTCAATTACTTCACGACCGTTCAATGATCGCAGCCGGCCGCCCAGGAATGCACAATGGTCAAGTTCATCAGTACTCTGATCTGTGCCACCGTCGTCGACCACCACCGTCTGCCGTCGGCTCACTCCCATGCCGACAATATAGTATTGGTAGGACTTCACGCCATCCGAGTCTGTGTCGTAGAGAGTCGGGCTACAGACACAGCAGAGCTCGTGGCTCTGTTCGTTCGGACTATCGAAATCCACGGCGAAGACCAGATCCGAGAGCGTCAGACAAGCCTCGAGGCTCCACATGCTCCATGGCTCTTTTCCTGGAATCCTGCGGATGTTATATCTCGTCAGAACCTGCCGCGGTTCCGAGTTGTCCGGTCGCGGAGGAATGGAACTCTTCAGAGTCACCGCAGAATCTCGTCGTCCTCCTCCAGAATGCGGCGTGTCTGAAAAGCCGATCCGTGCAAATCGCTTTAAGCGCACAAAGTAAGACTTGCAGCTCAACCTCGCGGTCAGGACTGGGTTTGACCGAGTTCCCAGCGCATCCTCTGCAAAATCAATACTTGATTCTAGTCCTGCCCCTAGGCGTGTCGCCAAAGTATCGCAGAAGCGTAGACATTCGATTGCACGGCCACCTGCTTGCCCAAATGCAGTCACAGAACTCAGCGCTGAACAGAAAGCAAGTGTCTGGATGAACAGCGTCTCGATGGAAGAGGAGTAGTCGACGATGATACCGTGATCTTGATCTCGAGTGTCCGCGGCAATATTAAGGAGGCTATAAACGAGGTCTCGAGGGTCAAAACACCGCGTTATGTGAAATCGAAACAGTAGACGTCGTAGGGGCATTTTCTGGCCCATGCTCCTGAAAGCCATGATGTTGCGTATTGTATGATCTGAAGCCGTTCGGTCATACTCGCTCTTTTCACGAGTGTGATTGATGAAGAAGTTCCAGTGACAGAATTGGTCGCCACAGAAGACGTCGACCCTCGAGGCCAGCACAATTTCTTGTACTATCCATGTCCGAGTCCAGTACGCTCGGCTATAGAGAGATCTAGATGCGTCTGTAGCGACCGCAGTCGAAATCGAGGTCGAGAGCCCCGGAGTGTCACCTCCATACTTCAGTTGTAAGTGATTATCAACGGGACCAGAGTCAAAAAAGCGTTCGCTTCCATCGGCATGCAGACCAAGCCAGACGAACACCGATTTGGCGGAAGAGTATATTTGTCCCATGAGAGGAACTTGGATGTTCTTTTCCGGAATACTGCTCTGGTCGATGCAGAGAGCATCGATCCAGAGAACGAGACTCGAATGCGGCTGACGGAGATGTCGCAAAAGCTGGAAGAGGTTTTCCCGAGCCGGAATCGTAATCCCGTCAACCTCTACCTCCCGAGCTAGTTCTGGAGCCCCCCATGTGTACGAGACAGCGAAGTAGTGTGGGAGTTCCGTCAGAGACTTATGGGCAAGCGTACACTGAATGGTTTCTTCAAATCTGCCTGGCAGCAGATGAAGGAGACGGAACTCCCTCACTTCGAGGAGCGGTCGGTATATGTACATGCTTTGCTATGCCACCCTCGGCGCGAACTCCGTCCGCGTCCGGTCTGAACTCATTTCTGCCGATGTTCCTGAGTCACCTAAAGTGCTTATATTAACGCCTAGTAAAGCATGATTAGTCACTGGAAGGAGAGCAGGAACGTGACTAAGCAACATAAGCAGAGGGTGAGACGAGGGTGAGTAGCACCTGAGCAGAGCGACGATGGTGACTAACCGCGTGGGAAGGAAGGGAGGTTTAGATTCGATGAGATTACCGTATGAAAATAGGCTTTATATAGTAAACAACCAAACCAATACCCCCATCTATAACACCACCACATTCCTTTGATACGAAGAACACGGGCGCTTGCCGAGTCTATCAACAGACATGGCTGATGCGGACAGCATAGTGGTAATTCAACCACTAGTTACACTGGATTAACTGGAACCCGCAAATAAATAAACGAATAAACGAATGAACGAACAAACAAACAAACGAAAAACACCACCGACAGCCAAGATTTCCTTGACAGCAAATATAAACACTCCAGATCCATTACATTCACTAGGGAGTTCGTTTAGTTAATATTATATCCATAAACAAGCAACCTAGAAGAAGAAAAATACGCAAGGGTTTATTTATGGCAGAGGAAGCTAGAACTGGCTGCAGCGAGCGCCATGACTTCCGAGCTTGGAGAGGAGCTTGTCGTCGTTGAATGGAAAGGACGAAATGGGTTTATGGACGCTCCCTAGGTGCCTTGTATAGTACAAACCATTCAAAAAATTCACTTGGACATTCTTCACTTGAAGCAAGCCGCCTAACTAACGGACGGACTAACGACACCTTACGGAGTACACAGGTTTTGGTGCCCGTCTGATATAAACCGGAAAAGATTTTGATCTAATGAACCGAACCGAAATATACTCCTATTCTACACGAACAAAACGCCAAACATTGAAGCCCCAAAGGTATCCATCCATCATCATATACAAACAATAGCACGTACCATTTCATTACCCGGTCCCAGCGCATCCCTATGTTTCCCATCCAAGAAACATTCCATTCCATTGCATTCCATTCTTCCAATAAAACACCCAAGCTTTCTTTCCTAGCCATACCGCTCAAAATCCTGCATTAGAAAAAGACAACCAAAAATACTCTCTTCTCGTAAAAGCTCGATCAAACATTCAGCTCTTAACACTACCCCCAAAACTACTAATTCCATCCCTAAACTTCTCCCCCAAGTTCATACCACCCAGCCACTTGGGCATCTTCATTGTCATCCGCACCCTCCCTTCAACAATAGCCTCTACGGCATTGATAATGCCAAACGCACTACTGCCTAGGGCCCTGAAGAACGCCAAGATCGCCACACTCCAGAGGATAAAGCTCAAGTAGAAATTACTGCCGATTTCCGTGCCGCTATAAGCTTCACTCACAGCCATAGCCAAGATGGCGTTTGCTACCATCCAGGATACGACCATGTATGTGCGCACGGACTTGTAGTAATCTTCTTGCTGCTGGGATTCGGATATTTCTGGCACAGGGACTTCGATGCGGTCGCGGAGGTTGCGTAAGGCTTCATCGTAGCCGGAGTCGATGTCGAGCTGTTCAGAAGGCATCTCGAGCTCTACCGTTGTGCCTTTGCCGTGGCCCATAGCGGCGCCAAGATCCGTATGTATTATATTGTCGCCCTTTGTGCCCCAGGATATATCGTGCGTGTTGCAGAAGGCGTAGACTTGTAAGGTACAGATATAGGAGGGGAGGAGCATAAAGTATTGAGCGGCAGAAGTGAACATGTGCCAGGGGTCGAGGTAGAGGAAGGACATGAGGAAGTAGAGGCCTACTGTAGAGGCGGTAGAGATGATGAGGTTAGTGAAGACATTGTTACCGAGGTGGAGGTCTGAGTCTGATTGTGTGAGTTGCCGGACTACGATCCAGACGCATGCGAAGGTGTTGTAGGTCATGATTATACCGTATATTACCATGGATGAGAAGTAGAGGCGTTTGGCACCTTGAGGTCTGTTGCCCATGGACAAGATGAATTGTGTGCAGGTGAGAAGAACAATAATGTAGCGGAGAATGGTAAACAGATAAAGACCTATATGGTGGCCGAAGGGATCGACCAGAGGATCGGCAAGTGAGCCAGCTACGAAGTAGAAAGTGAGATAGAAGTTGGCGAGAGAGAAGTAGGTGAACAGCAAGCTGACGAATTGATATACGAATTCGATATGGAGGAGGATTTTTCGGGCGATAGTATGGTCTGTCTTCCAGATTTGTCTGAAATGGACAAGCGAGTAAACAGCGGCGAAGAAGGCTCCATTAAGCCATCTTCTACGTTGTGAGATAAATTCGGGAACGGAATCTAGACAATTAGTATGATCCCATTATGGAAGTCAAACCACTTACCAGGCACATCAGTCTCTCCGGTACAGCTCTTAACAAATTTCAAGACCCATCTCTCATCTCTCTTAGCCACCAACTCCCAACATAAAATACGATCTTCTGCCAGATACATATTGGCTGTAAAAACATCGGCATTCTGACCTGCTAAAGTCTCTCCCTTGAAATATTGACTCAAGGGGCCATGGCCAGTGTGGTCATTCTGAAGAGCATGGTATCGGTAAGCACTCAAAGCACCAGGCAACACGGTAATATAGCCGAATACACTCTCCAACGGCTTGTCCAAAATATTAGACATCTTATACTCGAAATTTTGCGAGGCAACCAAAGGGTTTAATAGAGAAAGCCCGAATTTGCCTTTCATAGCTTTGATCTCACCACAAGCACCAGCCACATTGGAATCAGTGTCAAAGGCCTTCCACAGATGGTAGAGGGAATTGCCCCCCGGTTTCGTCCCAACATCCAAGAGGATGCAGATATTTGGTGTGAGAGCTCGTCCAAAAGCGTTGAAGAACCATCTATGCGAGTTCAGCTTCTTAGCGTTCCTCTCCTTCATACAAAAGATCATTTGGACAGGGACAATTCCTTTTTCGGCTCCTTTGAATTTGAGATCCGAATCGAGAGAAACTTGTGTCGTGTATTCGTAAACATGGGCTTGCACCTCCTTCTGATTGACCAAGTTTTTGGCAATGCCGTCCTGGTAAACACCCATAGCTGCCAAAGCGTCCAATGTTCGAGGATGAACCTTCTGTCGTCCATCGGAGATAATGCAAACAACAATCTTCTGCCACCCATGCTCTCCCCAAGTTCTCGACTTTGATCGAGAGCAGAAATGCGAAATATTCTTCATAACTGCGTGCATAGTTCTCGTGAAATCGATTTCATTCTCGTTGTACATCGTGACACAAATGAACAGCTCCGTCTCTCTCGCTGTAGTTCCAATATTCTGACGCAGTTTGTAACCTTTCGACACGAAATCATCGGGATCGCATGTAACAGCAGTATATCGCATATGTGTGAATTCGATCTCGTCCCGTCGGGGTAGGAAACTATATAATATAGTCGGAATCTTACACTCAAGAATAAGCTCTCCATTGATCAGCCGGACTTCTTTCTTGGCCATCTGTGCCTGTCGTGCTCCTCGTCGCTCTTGTTTTCCATCTGGTGCTGGCCCGCGATGTTCGACATACTCCTCCTCATCCACATCTTCCGTAAGGGTCTCATTCGACATGTAAGATTCTCTCGTCTTCAAGCTGTGTCTGGCTTCGGATTTGAGGGGACTGTCGGGGCCAAAAACATCGTCCCCATCTCCTATATCGTTCTCCAGAGGGATTGAAATTGTGGCATCGTCGGCGAAAACAGAATTGCGGGCTGATGCACCAGGGCCGGAGAAGAGAGGAGCTGGAGGCAGTGGCCGCCTTGGACTCCCGCCATATCGCGAAGAAGGTGTGCCTGGTCTTGGGCTGCCATTCAACTCTGGGGGCTCGAATTGTATGTTTGTCGGTGGAGGCCTTCCGAATTCTGTTGTGCCTCCAGGACTCCAAGACCTGGTGGGTGATTGCCTTCCATTTGCGGAGTATGGTAGGTATTGTGAGTCTAGAGGCGCCATTGGAGGGGCTGTATCGATAATGGATGGGGCTCGCGAGTGGGATGATGTGACGGATGGTTGGTAGGATCTGCGAGGTGTATATGGTCTATTTGTACTATTGCGTAAGCTTGTTGTATTTTTCAACTGATATTCAAGTTTTGAAAGAGGTGACTTGACAGGCTGCCTGAGAGATCTCCGCTTCGAAGGCCCATCAGGTAGATCTGGTAAATCTACAGCTGGCATTGGCTTCTTCTTTCTCTGCAGCTTGCAGGTTGAGATTATTTCCTCTTGTTCTTTCAGAGAATCAAGGTGCTCAGGAGTTGACTTTGGCAATCTATTTGGATAGACTGGCAGAGGACGCGGCAACATATTTGGTGGTACATACGGTCGACTGTTTGCATCATCTTGTGATGTCAACAATCGGATTTGCGAGCCATCTGAAGGTTGACCTGTGAGGATTGAACTGTTTTCGTCTTCTTCGTAATATGGAGGCTCAGAGTAGCTCGGAGGGCCCGAGGGAGTATGTTGGCTCGCCATTTGATGCGCCAGCAATTGCAATTGCGCCTGGAATGCGGTGGTTGTGTTTACTTCAGATCATTGACTCGAGCTGGAATGCGATGTCGTTGCGGATTGCGGATTGCAGATTGTGGATAACAATACTTTCCTCAACTGCGACAAATAGCCGTGCTTGTAAAAGAACAATGGAATGGTATTCAAATGTTTAGCACTGCAATGTTGAGAGACAGGCGCTATGCCTTTGTAAATGGATTGTTTACGGATTACCTTCCAGGCGGTTACCTTGACAACGCTGCTGCGCATGTGATTTATATACGGCGTACTTTCACTTGGCAGCCGACTTTGTCTTTCCTCCGTACTTTCCGGGATTTCGCACTTATGAATTAAAATAAGAATTGAAGAAGAGGACCTTTTCTCTAATTCTCTGGAAACCCTGTGATTTCGACCGTTACGGTACCAACAAATATGCCTAAAGTTTACTAGATTTATTCAAGAGGATGTTCAAGTGATGATTCAAATTACGCCTATAAAATCGCGCCAATCAGTTTATAGTATCAAATTATTATTCTATTCAATATACATAGAAATCTCACGTCTTATCAATATCCTCATAAGCATACAGGCGTGCATCGAGCTTTTGAAAATCCTTGTTCATGGGATCGTAAATATACACATAGCCTGCTGCCAGTCACATGCCTTATATCCCCCAACCTCCTTCCATACATCCGCAAATCTTTATATCTCTTCAATAAAACATAAACCTCCGTTCAAGGTCTCTGCCGAAAAGTGGCAAGAGATCCATGTTGATACATGAGGGGGTATTATAGCGCTCCCCAACGCCAAGACGAAGGGCCAAGAAAAAAAATGTGTAAGTAGTTTATGCTTCGACTTTCGTCGGTAAAATTTCAAAACAATGGCTCAAAATGAGACATTTCTAAAAGTGAAGGCCCGGCAGGCATATCTCTGATATGGATGGGTATCTATACAAGAAGCAAACAAAGATCGGCAGACGATGATGGGTACAGGAGGTGCGAGAAATATTAGCTGGTAGAGATTGGACTCAGTTCCAGCCGAGTGAGTTCTCCGCCATCATGGGTGCCGAGATCTGTTGCGTTCGTGCAGAGTTGCCTCCACCACTGCCTCTACTGTGCCGATCATTGGTTGTTCCACCAGGCGACAGGCGCCCGCCAGACATGAACAGATCTCCGCTGCCCAGCATCCCAGGGGTGGTTGATTGCCGCATTTCCGAGTGGCTTGCAACAGAACTCGATCGGCGGTGTGCTTGCTTGCGCTTCTTGTATCTGCGTGCAAGCAAGAACATGGCAGCTCCATAAGCAGAAGCGCCCCCAACGCAGGCCATCGCAATACCGGCAGTCGTCCCCTTGACACTGGACGAGGTATTTTGAGAATTAGTGTTGAATACATCGTTGTTGTTGTTGCCAGCTGTGTTCGTTGGAGAGCTACCAGGCCCAGTCCCTGATGCCGAACCATCTCCAGCACCTTCGCCAGGAATCAGAGGAATTGTCGGGTTCAGATAGTTGATAAGCGTGTTCACGGTAGCGTCTGCATTGTTGTACAGTAACGCCGAGGGACTCCCGAGGTTAAGGCGTAGGGTATCAACCAGGTTAGAAGGAATATATGCCATTGCAGCAGTGGTAACAAATCCCAATTTCTCAGTCGTATCAAGTGGGTACAAGCTGTGCAAGATGACATGTTCTTGATCAAGCTCCAATCCGTCCGCTACACCTGTCGGCAAGAACATAAAAATTTGAGCAGAAGACAAAGGGTTGCTAACAACGAATTCATAGTTCAACTCGAAAAGGAACCCTAGTTGTACCGCAGTCATGCCTTCAGGAGCTGTTGCAGTGGCATTGGGGTTTGTGATGATCCTGGGCAACTGAGAGGGGATACCAGTTGGAAGTGGTGCTTGGCCACTGGAGCTCGCGCTTTCGGAAGATTGTGCAATGATTGTTTGGGGAAGCCACATAGATGTGAGACTGTTCGTGCTAGCTGGAAGGATGGTCTCCGGTGCTTTAGATGATGGAGACGCAAAGGCAGTAGTTGAAGCAGCAACAGTTGGGCTGAGCGGAGCTGTAGCAGAGACACTGCTGCCAGCGGCACTGGTGATCGCGGGGGCAGAGGCAGTCGTCGTTGGTGCCGTTGCAATTGACGCAGGAGTTGAAGTATTGGCAGTAGAGGCGTCAGAGATTGATGCAGATGCAGAGGATCCTGAGCCAATAATCGCTGACAGACTGCTGGTGACTGTATTTGTGTCCTTGCCCGAGCTGCTGGGAGCAGAAAGAACAGTTTGACTTCCTGAGACTGATCCGGTCTCTGTAGCATTGGCAGTGGAAGAACCAGAAAGAACAGTAGGGAGGGAGGCCGATGAGGCTGTAACACCTGATGGGGATCCTGATGAAAATGTGATGCCCGATGCTGATGCTGCACTTCCACTTGCGGTAGGTGTGATCGAGCCAGGAGGTGATGTTAAACTTGCAGTTCCAGTTACGGATACTGATGTATCGTTGGCAGTACTACTACCTCCAGTCAAAATCGACCCAGTATTGGTCAATGAAGATCCTGTAGGCAAGAGATTACTGGTGGGCGATGCAAGAATGCTGGAAATAATGCTTGCAAGAGCAGTGGATCCTGTGCTTGAGCCAGTTATCGCAGATGATGTTGAGGCCCCTGCAGAATCGACAATTGAGCTACCAGATCCGGTAACACTGGAAACAGTTGTTGGTAAAAGAACTGAACTGAGTCCACCGACGAGCGATGGCAAAATCCCACTATCAGATGCAGATGCGGAAGCAGCCGTGACAGGAGCCGTGCCGGATAGAGTCGGGACCGCGGCTGAGTTGCTCAGTACGGAATCACTTGAGGTTGTCGTTGGGGCGCTTCCAAGAGCGGTCGTCAGCCCTGACACCACAGAGCTGAGGAGAGAACCAACACCAGGCAGAAGCCCTGTGTCCGTCGAAGATGCTGCAGCAGCGGTTGACCCTCCAGTACCCGAAAAGGAGACACCGGACGTGACGGCATCTGGAGTTGAAGTGGCAGCGGCCGTCGAAGCCGTTGATGCTGTTACGACTCCTCCTGGGCCAAAAGTAATGGCACCGTTACTTGAGGATGCTGCCGAAGCTGAGGTTGGAGCGGAAGTGTCGCTAGCAGAAGAGGTGATCGTGGGTTGAAGTGCTGTCAAGGGAAGAACTCCGGTAGATCCTATGATTGAGTCCAGAATGTTGGAAGAACTAGCATCAACAGCAGCACTGGTGCTTGTCGGCTGAAGCACTGTCAACGGAAGCACTCCAGTAGATCCTACAATAGGGTCAAGAATGCTGGGAACCACAGCTTCAGCGGAAGAGCTGGTGACTGTGGGTTGAAACACTGTCGCGGGAAGGGTCCCAGTAGATCCTACTGCAGTATCCACAGGGCTGGAAGAACTAGCTTCACTAGAAGCACTAGCATCAATAGCAGAACTGGTGGTTGTTGGCAGAAGCACCGTCGCGGGAAGTAGTCCAGTAGATCCCACTATAGGGTCCAAAATGCTGGTAACCGCAGCCCCGAGGCCTGAACTTGTTCCTGTTCCAGTTGAAGCCGTGTTCGAGTCCGATACTGGTGTAGTAGAGCTGATGCTTGTCCCTGATGCTGCCGCTGAAGACGTACTGCTCACGCTAGAAGCTGAACTTGAAGTAGATACCGTAGGCTTGAGAGGGTTTACGAGGCTGTCTAATAAACCTCCTGTTGTTCCTGCAGCGCTCGAACTCGACCCAGTGGTTGAACCTGTCGATGAATCTAGCCCATTAAATATATCTGACAACGAACGTGTCAACAACGAACGTGTCGACGATGAAGAGGACGTGAGCGACGATGACGACGTGATCAACTCTGTGGAAGAAGTTTCTGGAGCGCTATTAGAAGTGATTGTCGAATTGACATATATTGCGCGCTTGATTTGCCGTGGGAAATAAAACCGTGGTCGGTCCTGTTCCGCAGTAGCCAGCGTTGAGAGCAAAGCCACCGAAACCACAAGAAGAGAAGACGTATGCATATTGGCGATCGTGTATGTTTTCTATGCGATGATGTTCTGGACGAGAAAGTGAGGTGAAATGAAATTGAGTTGTGTTTTTTGAGATCTAATTTGGGAGTCAGCGACCGCAATGTCGATTGCTGGCACGTCGGTGAGACTGACTGTCAGGGCAGATTGATGAACGAGTGTACTTGACAAAGATGTCAACGAGTGTGTCTATCGATGATTCAAGTCAGTATACGCCTAATGAATCGTAAATTGCTGTTCGCATGAAAGATCCACGAAGATCTCCTCCACCGACCGAACAACACGCGCGCAACGAGCTTTTGCGGTGAAACAAATCGAATCCAGTTTCCTTCCGTCGCCATCAAACAAATGAGATTCACTCACTTTATCAGATTAAGTATCGGTCGTAATTCGAAATCGCGGGTCTCAAATGAGTGTGGTGACGAGAAATCGTCGAAAGGGGTCTGGGGTCGTTTCTTAAAAGTGATTGCGGTTTTTGATCATGAACCAGCCACCATTATCCAGAGGCCTCCCGAGGCGCTCGCGATTGCGTATAGTTGCCCGTCTCGTGGAAAGCGTGCAAGCAAGCTGCACGTTTTTCTAGGGCGAGATCACTGGGAGTGAAGAGGTGAGTTGAGATGACGAGGAGAGGAGAGGATGGAGAAAGAGGTGAGGAGGTGGAGGAGGTGGTGAGTAGTAGGAGTGGATAGAAGCGAAGCAAGACGAGAGGGTAAGGCGTTACCTTAGTTTAAGCCTGGCCTGGGTGGTGGGGGAGATTTGCTGGGCAGGGCAGCGCAGTTTAGTTACAGTTGCAGTCGTGCGTGCCTTGGACGGCAGGTGTTGGTGGTGCTAGGTGGGTGAGGACGACAGGGGAGGGGGGCAGGGGAGGGGGGCAGAATGGGCGCAAAGAGGGTAAGCGTGAGTATTGGCGCGTGCATACGGAGAATAACACCGGTAGAGTATTGAAAAGTATAGTTGGAGTTATAATAATACTCCGTCGAGGCTCAAGCATTCATGCACTTAGTTATGCTTGACCAGTCGAAATAGAAAAACTGCCTCTTGTTGGATGGAGGCCGTACTGTATAATACAAGAGGAAAGCGCGTGTTTGCAGTTCTACGAAGTAACCTACGAAGTAGCTTCTAGGGAAAAGTCTCAAGAGGGCCGTCCGTGTTGCCTTGTATCAATGGCGCATTCTTTCTTCCCTGCCCGCGATAAAGAGCACGACAAGCACGGAGTCGGGAAATCATTCGAGATATATTTACAACCCCATACAAAGGGAAGGGGCTCGGGAAACCCGCCGACCGGCCTTCCTTAACTCGCGCCAGGTCCCCGCGATGATTTACAAGACGATTCCCTCTTTGTTCTTCCAATTCCCTCGCCTGGGCGTGAAGTTCTCGTCTCTCCAGTCCAGGAGTAAGCGGCTAAATGAAAATGGCCTCTCCTCTTTCTGCCCGTCCATCTTACAGTACAGTAGTGCCTGACATGTTGGTGATGCGAGTGGGGACGATGCGGGACAGTAGTAATGCCGCATTGAGGGTCTAGTAAGGGTATCGGGCTGCCCCTTGCTCTTCCCCTTGAGCGATGCTACGCCATCCCCTTAGCCACCGAATCAGCTCACCCCTCTATAAGCCGACACGTTTTAGAGTGTGCCCGTTCTTAGCCTGAAGAGGCCTTTCATCTCCGTCCCGTATACTTAGTCAACCACTAATGAGCACAGACACGCGCGCTTGCTCCACATATTGTCAGGGGTAAAGACCCTAGGCAAGTCACAAACAAAACCTTTCTCTCTCTCTCTCTCTCTTCTCTCTCGCCCTCTTTGTTTGATCCGAGGCTTCACCTACAAAACACTTCCCAAGTCGAGGAGCCCGAGATAAAGGAGACGAACGAGACGGGTCAGCCCTTTGTACAGCTTCTTTCTTGCTGTGTTGGAGCCCCGAAACCAAGATTTAGAGCTGGCATGGTCGTGGTTGCAAAGACGCGCAAGAAGGTGGGCTACCTGTATGCACGTATTTGCCCGGGATGAGCCTGAAATAAATGGCTTTGTTGAGTGGTCACCAGCCACAAATGATAGTCATAAATGCTCGCAGTGTACAGATGTACGTTACAGATCTGTGCAAGTCATCTGAAGTTTTTCCTCCTCTGGATAATAACCCCATAATACGCTTTCCTATCTATCACAACTCGGGATACGATCGAAGTCGACGTTTCGCTAACACACAAGCTTGATAAATTTACCATCACGACGAAGCACGAACTACGGCAGCTTCGTAGAGCGTGGACCCTTGTTTATCGACGAACAAAGACACCACCCGCTATTGCACACCATTTGGGATACGAGCATCCGAGAGCCTCATGCTTCAGACTCGTTGATCGCTGACGGGGTTTTCTCCTTCCAACAGGCTTTGCAACTTTGCGCCCCTAATGATAATGCTCCCTAGGCCTGGTATCTGAGGATTCTCCAAGTCTAGACCGTCTGTACAGAGTAGACGATGCTTAAATATCATAAAAGTCTAAAATTCAATCGATCGCAGTTGAGTTTACAGCACATTGAATTCCAATATGCCGGGACCGCAGCGCGTCTCTTCTGGATTTTAGGGGTTCGGTGCGCTGCCCTTTCGGAATACGAAGAGCTTACAAAAATCCACTTCCCGTCCCAAGCTTGAGTAAAAGCTAACGACACTCTGATGGTACTCTGTCAGGCTTCGTATACCACGAACCCTTCCCCTTCGTTACTGTACTTGGTACCCCTTTTCCTAAACCCCACCTCTCCTTTACGTCGACTCCCTAACCACAGCGTTTTCAAAAAACAAAAGACCCAGCCATCACCACCAGCATGATCCCGGGCATTTCCCACGTCAGTGTTTTCGGACCTTGGCTCCAAGCCGTTCCCGTTTCACCACTATCTACGAAGCAGAACACCAAGTGTGTTTCATGTAATATTGCTTGATTTAGCCTTGAACCTAAGGCCGGCAGATAGAAAGCCCAAATTCAAGTGCCAACGTGTGGAGATGACTGTGTGCCAAGATGAAAGGGGCGGCATTTTCAGCTGAATAGCCAATCTGCAGCCCTAGAAACAAGTCATGGAAACAATTTTAATGAGGCTATCACCAGTGCATTGCATCCGTAAATTGGACATCATTCCAGATTCCCCTCCCTCATCTTCTCCGAGATAAAGGGGCTCGCATGTATCACATGACCATAGCACGTGCCCAGTTACACAAAAGTTCTGCAAACAATGCTGTGCATAAAAAGCCTCTCCGTACTGTACGAAGGTACATATAATAAATATGCAAGACACAACCCAGCTCCTTCCTCTTTCTCGCTTTTGTTGCAATTCGCAGTTGGGAATTCAGTCACTGGATCTGGCTCTCATCCACTCACATCGCTTCGACTCTGCCACCCTCCATTACACATACATGTCCATTTATAGCTAGCTGAGTGTCACCCACACCAAGTGTAAATATAGAAAGCAATAAATTGTCATCGTCGTCGTGCAGTGCAGTTGGGAATTCTTATCTTCGTACGGCGTGAGAGAAAAGGGAGAAGGGATGAGGATATATCTTGGACGGCCGGTACATGGAAGAGGATGCTTCCGCGGATTTGAAGTCATACAGCACGTGGGTTATATTTTCGTTGCTGATGAGCCACTCCACTCATCCGATCCTTCTATTGCATTGTCACAGTACAGCACTGTATCACGACCTCAGCCCCCACTCCAATACTCGAAGTCGAGAACGCGGGCTAGATATCTATCATATGCACTTCGCTTTTTTTGAATTGTCTGCGTTGCGTTGAAGATTTTGGTTTTGCCTGCGGTAGATCAATGGATCTGTTCTTGCATTGCAGCACCGAGATGCAAATCACCTCGTGCTTGTGCCGCAGAGTCACTTTGGTGTGAGGGAAGGAACCGCTGACATGCGGGGTTACATTTACCGGGCAGGGCATAATGGAGGGAGGGTTGATCTTACTGTATGTCATTGCGTGAGATGTGTGTTTTTATATATTGATTCATATTGTCTGGTCTAGGCTTTGAGTCTTCAGTGAGGCAGGGCGGATGTTGGTAGTACACACAATTCGCCAACGTTGCAGATGAGTACACTTTTGTGTTACCACCGCTTCATGATTTGGAGAGCCGGACGCTTCTATGCGGCCCAGATCTCTTCAAATGGACATCTCCTTTCCTCATCCTCTGTCGGGAGTAAAATCCGAACCTGAGAATCCCTCGGAAAAGAAGGGGAGGACACTCGCACACAAGATTATTTCAGTACGTGTGCGACACCTCTTTAAGTACCGTAGCAAGAACAAATCGCGGCAGAACCTGCCACAGGGTATGAATTCCAACCCAGCCCAACCCACCGTCGTGAAGGATTCGGGAATCATATCCCGGGAAAACCACACCATACCACACGAACAGATCTTCAGTGCCGTTTCCCATATTCGATCAACCCATTTCGTTTCAAGCTATTAATATGGATGTCTACGTCGTATATGCTGTTCATCGCAACTTCAGTCGTCAGGCTGAGGATCAGAATTCCATCGCATGTTCACTTAAGTTTACTCCTGCGATTCAGCATTGCTTGTATACCTTCAGTCTTACCAGGCTGCCGGGCTAGCCTAAGACCTTGTATTTCCTTGAATCGTTGTGCGCCCAGAGCTAGTGGGCTGAGTCAATGCCACATAAATTTACAGCGTGTGCTTGAAGATGTCGTACCGCATGGCTTTGAAGAATACTACTCCCGAAGTCTTTTGATGATGGACAGATCCTAAGAGAATGTAGAATTCTGAACAAGTGGTTCCCTCTTTCAAAGGCAATCTCAAAGCTGCTCAGCCCTCTTCGACTACCACATCACGACAGCACTTTAACTTCCCAGGTTTGACGTTGCAGTCACTTTTGTTCGCAAGAAGCTAAGCTACTACTCTGCTTCTTTGCAATTGTTGTCCCACTTGGAGCTCATTTATTTCAAGGGGCTGAGGGAAATTTTCCAACAAGAGCGAAACTGTTATCAATGCATTGTTTACTCTCAAATCTGCGGTACTACTACTTACAGTCGCATATTTCTGCTAGGGGATAGACTCTTGATTTCCACTCTATTCTGAAAGCTACTCTATAGGATCCGCTGTATTTCTGCCATCAAAGGACTTACAGACCAAGTACCACGTGGGGCCTAGCAATTCATAAACCTTTGGTACACTTTATGCACAGACGACACCAGCCAGGTGAAGAGGCAGTGATATCTTCACTAGGATGTGGTATCCTGGATGAGATGTGATATGCGTGGACTAAATGCCCTATACTGTCCCTTAACAAGACCTCCCACCCCTTGAGTTTTTCCAACACTAAACATCATTTCTTTATACAGTACCTCTCTCCTCCTCGAAGCTATTTAACTCCTACATACATAGCACAATACAAATTTAGAACCACCTCCCCTCGTCTCAACGACCCTTCAACCTACCTTGCAACCACCTCAATTCCCAACGTCAATCTCAGACTTCACCTAACCCCGCATTTTCCGTTCTCTATCAAAGCCGAAAAGGTTTCCATAGACAGAGCAGATACATATCATTTCCGAGCCTTGATGCTGCTGATTCTTATATCTCTATCGAGGGTCTTGAATGATTAATCCCCTCTCTCTGTTTAAACTGCCTTAGTACTTTGCTACAGCATCCCAATCAATATATTTCCTCTCAAGCCTTTAATTTTCATCTTTCTCCTCCTGATCCATATCCACGTCCTATTCAATTCCTCATGACACATCAAAAATCCCGCGCGCGTCGTATCTCTATGATTGATCAATTGCCCAAACTGACCGGGTCAGAAACCGTTCAAGCTCAACCGCATAATAAGCGTCTTCGTAAATGAATTCTTTGCGTTTGGCTCACAAGTCTAGTTCACTTCTCTCCTGCCGCTGTGTCTGTGGGTAAGCTCATTCACAGCACGCCGTTTCCACGATGTACGTATGCATATACAACGTCTCAAATTACTCTTCTTGGCATCATTTGGACGGCAAGTGGCATAAGCATTCAAGCTCTTCCCTACATTTCCAAGCCTTAGCCAATCCCAGAAGTGGATTTGGTTCTGTTCCCCTCCCTCTTGACTGCGGCGGCTGTCTGACCCAATGTTTCGAGTTTCTTTGGACTTCTCTATCTTGCTGAATATGGATTTATGCTATGGTCTCCGAATCTCGATATCTGTATAGTCAGTCATGCCCGCTGCTTTGGAGGCGAGTCTTCTGCTTTGGCTTGTTCTGTGATTTGTTTCGCTGGGCATATTCCGCAATTTGTAAACCGTGTTATGTCGTAAACGCTGCTTGGATTGCTCGATACGCGATTTAGCTACTCTTAGGTTTTGCTTTGCTTTATCCTGATGAATGTGGATGTGGATGTGGATGTTGAATGTGTCTTTGGGGTTTTCACGGTCATTTGTTTTGAAAATCGGGATATGGATGAGCTGTAGTGTTCGTATTTATCATATCGCCTACACGACTAGTTCTTTATTCTTCTTTTCTTCTTCTTCTTCAGAAGACGTTAAGGGGGCTAGTTAAGACGATACTAGATATCACGGTTCCAATATCCTATTCAACTACAAGTAGCATGTGATCTAGGGTAGCGCAAGCGGTTTAATTCAATCATATCCCTAGCTAAAGCTGAGCCAAGCTAGGTCGCAGGACAGATTTAAGACTTTTAATATTTTGCAGAGGCTATATTCTAGCCTCTTGTTTTTGATAGCCATCTATGTAATCATATACTATCATAGCTTTTCTTCACCAGCTCCTTTCTTCTCGTCCTATAATAAATATACCCATACCTAGGTAGGTTTAAGTTTGAAACTATTTCGATTTTGGACAGCCGTGAAGCACTGCTAAGTGTTGGTTCCTTTTTTAAGAGGTAGAAGTTAAGTTACGGATTTACTAAATACACATGTCGATGTGTAATGTTGATACGCACTTTCCTTGGTTCAGGGGTTCGCCATGGCGGGAAACATAAAATCATCTTCGACGGCAGACATTATTGAAAAAGGGAAATTTGGGTGCTGAATTGGCCGGGAATCTTTATGTAGAAGACTAACATCCGCCAGGGGAGAACGAGTAGGATGCGGTTTTTACATTGCAGCTCAGAGAGACTGTATTTCCCTGCTGGATTCAAACGCATCTCTGAGACTGATACATGTAGTTATTTGGTGTAGGTGCTACGTATTAAATGCTCATGAATGGATTAGATGCTTTGCTGTAAACATCAACGGGGAAGTGGAGTGGAATGAGATGAGTTGTAAATGCCATTTTGCAATACTCATGGGCTGGCATATGCTTAGAGAGTTATAATTTAGTAAATGGTGTGACATGTAAAGGATGGGTCCGTACAAGTTCCTTTCCTCGCTCCTTTCCCTCTACTTCGACTAACCAACAATCTGCATCGGGAAACATACCCAATGAAACTCTAACTCTCTCGTGACCAACAGAACCGCTACGTACCATGTTATCACACACCCTCAAACTACAAACCACAACCCCCTAAAACCCCATCCAAACAAGATCACTCCAATACTACACATACTATCAAATGGAAGCTCTGTAAATATCTCCTCTCCATACCCCTCCCTCTTCTCCACAAACGACTTCCACCTCCAACCACCCATCAAACCAATAAACGAATAACAACTAACCTTAGTAATTCCCGATCTCCAACTCCCGCAGTCTATACCCCGCTGATCTAGACACCGACACAGTTAGCACGCGCTGCGGAAATCACAAATGCGAGAAACGCGTCATTTTCACGGGGGTCATATGTGTGTGTAATGTAAATGGCGAGATCTTAGAGAAGAGGAAAGGGTCGGAGGAACGGGAGCGAATGAACATGAGATTCGTTTGTTGATTTGCAGGCAAATGATTTTACGTGGGAGACTTTGATGTTTGGCTTTCTAGGGGGGGAAGTATGCGCGCGCGTGTGTGCCACTTGATATGCTAATAGACAGCTGATTTCATTGATTTGCACAAGATGGGTAGGGCTTTTAAGAATATTCGGCTCTTTTATACCCACAAAACACTATCTTACAGTAAGAACTCGTGTCTTCTGAGAGCAACGCGTAGTCTTTTTCGAAGGTTCATGGTGTAGTAATGCGTATAATCTGTACTTTGTGATTCAAGGGGTGTGGAGAGCAAAGCGACGGTTTACCGAGATCAGCGTGATGGCTGTGGAGTGAACCTTCGAGAAACAACACTATTGTTAAGGATCTTTGTATGTAAGTAATTGTATTGAATTGCTGTAGATTTGATGGAGTAGAGGTGTCGCGAAGGGTGGTTATCTCGACGTCCCAATCAAGTCAGACAGAAAGACACGAGTTCCGAGTCGCGTCTGACGGTTGATTCTCTACACTTGAAGTGGGAAATTCGAATAGAAAAGAAAACTTCCATGGTAAAACCGTAAAAAACATATTGCTCAACTGGAAACTGAGAGCTTGAGATTCGCTTGTATAATGGGGTGGATTTGAGTTGGAATAGTTGGTGAAAATGAACTTACTCTATGACTGAGACCGCGGATATCCATATCCGATCTCAGATAGATGTCATAGAAGCATCTGAAAGGCACAGTTGTCGATGTTACTGTCAGATCGACTCCCAAAGTAGAAGTCCAGCGCTTAACAATACGTAGATCTGTCAGATATGATGCCCCGGATCGGCTTCCGACGTTTTACCTCGTCGATCAAAAAGTCAGATCTGTGCCGAAAGAATGGCATGGAAAGGAAGGAACGCGGAAAACAGGAGACCGGTATTGTCAGGCGGAAGGAAAGCGCCGAAGCCCTAACAGGCATGTGATATTGCTGTAGAATGATGATATATTTATTGACCAGGACTCTAGGAGAGCTTCAGGCGACACCGGCCGGGGACGCAATCTCAACGCAAACACGGCCCATGTCTACCGGTATGTCTCAGATCACACAGATCTTGTTGGCCGGCTCGTGGCCTGTGCAATATGACAGTCCTTCGGTTGGGTGATATGAATCTTGCGCGGTAGTAAATGCTTGACGGAAAGAGCTTGACGGAACGACATGAATATTTCCCAGAACAACGTATAGAGATCAGCAGCTAAGGTGCCAAGACTTTATTCAACAGTCGCTAGCGTCGGTTTGCTGGGATCTAGAGTAGTACTTGCAAATATTTGACGTATACTTACCGCTCCTCAATTAAGTTCAAGAGTGTGGTTCGCAGCGGCGGTCCCGACGCATAGTGGTAGCATGATCATATAAATCAAGCATAATATAGTTTGCGTGTTATTCTTACCGGAACTTCCGGAAGCATCCCATTAAGCTCAAGCAATGCCCAAATCTGATCGAACCATGAGATGTGAGATAAGACTGGTGGGGGCACTGGGGAAAGCTTATTTGTCTTGAAACAATGACACATCTCGAGACTCCAAGGCAGACTCGCCGGATTTCGTTGACGAATTATCAGGACAAATTGATGAGCTGACCTTGATAATGATTGCTTCCAAGTCATTGCGATCTTTATTTCAAATAATATACCAGTCATATCTGTCCTTGGGTATAGTAAGATGATGTCAAGTCAATGTCCCTGTGACACCGACCACCTTGAGAAGAATCATAGACTCATATCTATGCCTGATGACCATAAGCTGGACAACTCGAGACAAGATAGAAATCGCAATATGCACGCAGCAAGCAAAGGTTACAAATCAAGGTGGGTCACGTGTGTCGCAATTGATGTACCCCACGCTGTCTTTTTAGAGGGGGCACTTGAGCCTCATGGCCACGGCCTAAAGAGTCTTGTCGAGACGAGGTTGGCGGGGTATTTTGGGACATGAAACTGCAACACGGACGTATGACGCCTAACTCTGTAGCACACGCTCTAATTAAAGAACCGTTTAAACGCCGAATTTATTACTACCACGGCTGAGCCTTCAACCAGACTGCCATGGTAAACTCCCCTGTATAGAATATACGTATGCGACAGGAGCGCTTCCAGTCTCGAGCGTACTATGCCAAACGAAGTCTTTCGGCCGCAAGAAAGATATGGAAACTTCCTCGGATACTGATGGCTTAGTGAGACAGAAATGCTCCCACCACCACATGTAAGAAATGTCTGATGCAGTCATGATGCAACTCGGTCTCGTTGAATTTGAGGTAATGAAACGAAAGCAGGGGAACATGCAAGAAGACAGGCAGATGATATGTAGCTGGGATTCGAGTTTTCTCCGATATATACGTTAGTCCCCTGATATAAAACCGCGAATGGACGATTCGCAACTCCCCACGGAGTAGGAGGTCAGGCAGCTTTGACAGACAGACAGACAGACAGAGGCATGTGCGTGGGGTATAACGTGGGATGTTTATAAGCACTCTAAGCAGTAATCAAATACGGCAGGTCTTCCTTCGGACAGCCCGCTCCTTGAGGTTTTCCTCCTATCCGCGTTGTCTTGTTTTCTCGTGATTTTCCTGGTAGGTGGGGTGGGGGAAAATGTGTACAGTGCTTTTGTATGCGGCCTCACGTGCGCGGGCTTTAAAACATACAGTAGTGATGCGCGTAAAGCGCCATATGCCGAAATGAGGAAAGAAAAATTTACGCGGCTTGTTTCTTGCATTGATGCCCAAGCTTCTTTCTTCCGACTGGTGGTGCAGGCGACTTCGAGATTCGGTAGTTCGCTGTAGCGTTCCTGGAGGAGAAAAGGATAATAAGAAGCAGGATTATACAGTAAGCTAAGAAAGGTCTACTACTATACCGTACTTTACAGTAATGTGCTTGTGCTACACTAATCAAATAGAGCATACTCCATTTCTTGCTTCTTACCTCTTACTTCTTATTTTTGATTGGGGTTTCCGGCAGGCGCAAAGATAGATAAGGGACAGCCAACCTAGTAGCCATTGTATAAAGTCTGGCCTTCCAGTAGTCTAATATCATAGCATGCTACATAGTTCGCATTACGCCTATATTTATAATATAAGGTACAATGTGGCAATTCTAGCTGCCAAGCAACGAGTCGAGTCGAGGGTATATGATTGAATAAGGCGAAATCTCCTGAATGCACGTTCTGGTAATGTTACTGAAGACTGTCTCGAGTGCGTATGTCTAGGCCGCCGTTGACTGCACTTGGTAACGCCTCCCGGCGGGAAGCCGATTATGATCATGTCGGAAGAAAAGCCACATGTGCAATCGTGGCCTGGAAGGGCAAGCCGCATAGATGAGGCAAGTCATTGCCTGCACCTATCGATGCGGTGCAGCTGTAGGCTGAAGGTGATCTGCGGATGAGAACTATAATATATACCGTATATATAATTGCTTTCTGGCCGAATGGCAGTGGTCGGTGGCAGATGGCATTGAGTTGATGGGACGAGTTTAATATGATATTGTATTGATATGAAGGCGTTTTCAACGTCTGGATTATTGGCGGCAACTGCGATTAAAGAATCTGGCGTGGTGCGGTTATGAACTTTTTTTCGAAGTGCAGTAGACTACAGTCGGCATAAATAGCAATGTGGTGCTTCGTCTTCGTCTCTCATTCTCCGGGAGGCATTCCCTTGGATGACGGGCATACATGGCTACATGGCATGGCATGGTACCGATATACATGGGGCCCTTGGTTGCGGCACCGGCGAAGAACTAAGGGCGATCCTTGATGTAAGGAACTTCAACTTCCTACACCTCGGGTATACTTAATTCTAAGGTTTACATGACATGTATGATGTATACCAAACCAAACCAGGGAGGGATGACCAGGCCAGACAAGGCAACCTATTTCCTGAAAGATGTGGAGAAGACTCACCCAAGGGAAGATCAAGTAAGGCAGGCAAGGAGATTGAAGGGGGGCCAAGGCCAAGCGAGCCAGCAAGCCATAGAAAGTTAGAAACCCACATCCTTTGGAAGGGAGGGGAGGGATCTAAATGAGAGAATTCCGACAGGGCAGCTGCCAGAGACCTGTACCAAGCCCAGACCATGCCCCACTACTGAGTTTGCCGGAAGTACTAGGAATGGCTCCGCGTCCTAACTTTCCTTTCGACCTGAACTACCTACGCCGAGTGGAGTATATAAGCCCTCTGCGTCTTCCCATTCTCCAGCTACTGCCACTCTCTTCGCATACGTATATGAATTCTCTCTCCCACCTCCAGCGTCAACTTCGACTTTCTTCAACAAGACTTGTCAGATTCCCCACTTCCACGCCGTCTTCCAGCTATAGAAGTCGAAACTTTTCAGCTACAACAGCAGCAATGGGTGTCTCAAAGACCGTTCTTTCCGAGGGCAGTGGAGCCGCGCCCAAGGTTGGTGACACAGTTACCATCGAGTACACCGGCTTTATCAAGGACACAAGCAAGCCGGATAACAAGGGAAGCCAGTAAGCTATCATTGATATTTATGCCTCGCAGTCTCAAGACTGACGTAGTTCTTCCCAGATTCGACTCCTCTGTCGGCCGTGGTGCTTTCGTCGTAAAAATTGGTGTCGGAAAGGTCATCAAGGGTATTTACGGCCCCAACCATCTACTACTAGCAAGGGGATAGTCCATTGACTGTTGAACACAGGTTGGGATGAGGGTGTTACCACCATGAAGGTTGGCGAGAAGGCCACACTGGACATCACACCGTAAGTTGCGGAAGCTCTGAGGACATCTAATTGAGTCAGTGCTAACATCTCTTTGCAGTGACTACGGCTATGGTGACCGGTATGTCTATAATTCTCGAGTTTCCCCTTCTACGTTTACTACACGATTGGTCCTTCCCCCGCATCATGTGTAGTCCCCAGGCTAGGCTGGGAAGCCATACCCCCCAGATCTTGATACACCTCTCGAGTACCCAGAGTTCGCAGAGCTAATATACCATGTATAGTGGTTTCCCTGGGGCAATTCCACCCAATTCCTCCCTTATCTTGTAAGTCACCCTACCTATATTCTATAGAGCTTCGAGTAACAATTCTGTAGCGATGTCGAGCTCCAGAAGATCAGTTAGACACTTCATTTGGATACACTCTTCTTTTCTCTAGAAACCAGGTATTAAGGGCGAGGTAGCTCAGGTTAGCACCGAGGATGGGAAAAGCAATAAGCAGTTGAAAAGAATAACGGAAGGATTTTTTGAAGCACACATCTATCTGCATGCTTTATTGTGACTACCTCCTTTTCCTGTGCATGGACCTGACCGACGCCAACCGAATGGAACGTCTTTTCTAACAAACGAAAGCGCCACAACCACGTACAACCACGTGAAAACAGGAACGAGATTGAGGTTGATATGCAGGAGTGATCCGGAAGGTTCCCGAGAGGAGAGAAGCGGGGTATATTCGTGGGTGATATAGATCCCAGCAGCCCGTTTTACTTTCGTCCCATGGCATCCCATCATTGAAGATTTCCCCTCACCTGGAAAACCTTTAAATAGCGGGTCGGACGATTGTGAGCCGAAGGTACCCATGTACTCTTGACACTGTTACTGTACCGCGCCGTTACGAACGGCTGATGCTTATCAAGATGAAAGCTTATAACCCAGATGATGTGAACAATTATCTTATACATCTAATCATCACGATGGTCTGTATTGCGTGATATACGAGAATTTACGACAAACTCTATGCAAAAAGATTAATAAACGAGTAACCTGGACGTGGCTGCCTGATCTTTAAGGCATAACTGTCTTCTCCTGCGGGACGCCGATATGTCATCGGCAAGCTCCTCTAGACGCTTCGATGTTTGAGGCTGAAGAACAACAAAACTGCAGCTGTTGCCTTCACATAAAACCATATTGACACTCTTTCCCATATTGCCCCCTCACACGCAACTACACAACTAAGACTTCATCCATCTGTCTCTCTACGGCCCATCAGAACCCCTAGGTTACGGTCCAGTCCATACTTCCTGGTTCAAGATCTGGTACCCATCAAGGACCCAGAGCTCGAACCTGCCTGGGACATCGAACAAACGTCAAAATTCCCGCCCAGGTATCTTCCAACGGTGAGAGCAAGCTGGGGAAGCGCAAGTTGTCCAACCCGGAAGTATCCCCGCCACATAAGAAGACCATGGCTGTAAGTTGGCCACTTTCTATTCCATACTGCAAACAAGCTATCATGCAAGCATGTACCTCAATATACCTACCTTCGTCCAGTATTTATAGCTGAGCATCACTGATTCTCTTCTTACGCAGGGCACAAAAGACGTCGACATGGATACCAAGATGCAGGTGGACGAGTCGGTGGTAGGCAAGAACGACATCGACGAATCTTTATACAGTAGACAGCTCTACGTTCTTGGACATGAGGCTATGAAGCGCATGAGCGCGTCGAACGTGCTCATCGTCGGACTGAAAGGGCTCGGTGTTGAGATTGCGAAGAATATTGCGCTGGCTGGTGTCAAGAGCCTCACGGTTTACGACCCCGCCCCCGCACTTATTTCAGACCTCTCTTCGCAGTTCTTCCTTCACCCAGAGGATGTTGGAAAGCCTAGAGCCGCTATTACAGCTCCTCGAATCGCGGAGTTGAATGCATACACCCCCGTCACAGTTCATCAATCAGACAGGCAAGTATCCCTCCCGCTGTTTGTTGTCATTATATGCTAACGAGACTTTTACAGCCTGACCTCAAATCTCTCCCAATTCGATCAATACCAAATCGTCGTTCTTACGAATACCCCGATCAAGGACCAAATTATCATCGGCGATTACCTACACTCGAAGGGCATCTACCTCGTGGTAGCGGATACATTTGGGTTGTTTGGGTCAATATTTTGTGACTTCGGTCCCAAGTTCACCGTTCTTGACCCCACAGGAGAGGCACCAATCAGTGGAATCGTTGCTGGAATTGACGAGGAAGGCTTGGTATCTGCCCTGGACGAGACACGACACGGCCTTGAAGATGGGGACTTTGTTACCTTTACTGAGCTGGTGGGTATGGAAGCACTGAACATGTCGGATCCCCGAAAAGTCACGGTCAAGGGCCCGTATACGTTCTCGATCGGAGATGTCAGTGGACTCGGCACATATAAGAAGGGTGGCATGTACCAGCAGGTCAAGATGCCCAAGTTTATCGACTTCCAGCCTATAACTACTGCTCTCAAGTCCCCGGAATTCCTGATTTCTGATTACGCCAAATTCGACCGACCTCAGCAACTTCATATTGGATTTCAAGCATTGCACGCGTTTGCTGAAAAGCATGGCCACTTCCCACGCCCAATGTATCAGGAGGATGCTTTAGTGGTTATTGGTTCTGCTAAAGCATTCGCGGAGAAGGAAAAGCTGGATGTTGATGTAGACGAGAAGTTGCTTACAGAGCTCAGTTATCAGGCCCAAGGTGATCTAAGCCCTATGGCTGCTTTCTTTGGTGGACTTGCTGCCCAAGAAGTCTTGAAGGCCGTTTCGGGGAAATTCCATCCAATCAACCAATGGCTGTACTTTGATTCCTTGGAGTCTTTGCCTTCCAATTCTGCCAGATCGGAGGAATTGTGCAAGCCCCTAAACTCCAGATATGACGGCCAAATTGCGGTATTTGGCCGAGAATTCCAAGAAAAACTTGGCAACATCCAGGAGTTCTTGGTTGGTGCTGGTGCTATTGGTTGTGAGATGCTGAAGAACTGGGCAATGATTGGTCTTGCTGTTGGACCCAAGGGGAAGATCAGTGTCACGGATATGGATTCGATCGAGAAGAGCAATTTGAACCGTCAATTCCTCTTTAGACCCAAGGATGTTGGCAAGTTGAAGAGCGATTGTGCTGCTGAAGCAGTGCAGGCGATGAACCCGGATCTTAAGGGCCATATTGTGACGATGCGAGACCGGGTAGGCCAAGACACCGAACACATCTTCCATGAGGATTTCTGGAACTCCTTAGATGGAGTTACTAATGCTCTGGATAATGTGGACGCGCGTACATATGTTGATCGCAGATGTGTTTACTTCCGGAAGCCACTCCTGGAAAGCGGCACTTTGGGCACCAAGGGTAATACCCAAGTAATTATACCCCATTTAACCGAGTCGTACTCCAGCTCGCAAGATCCTCCTGAGCAGTCGTTCCCGATGTGCACACTCCGGAGTTTCCCGAACAAGATTGAGCATACGATCGCTTGGGCCCGAGAATTGTTCGAGGGGTACTTCGTTAAGCCTGCCGAAACTGTCAATCTATATCTCAGCCAACCAAACTACCTCGAGACCACTCTGAAGCAAGGTGGTAATGAGAAGGCTACTCTTGAGATGATTAGGGATTTCTTGGTTGATGATAAGCCACTGAGTGTTGAGGACTGCATCAAATGGGCTCGTCTGCAATTCGAGAAGCAATACAACAATGCTATTCAGCAATTGTTGTATAACTTCCCCAAGGACTCTACATCGTCAAGTGGTGCTGCATTCTGGTCGGGACCCAAGCGTGCGCCAGATGCATTGAAATTTGACCCCAAGAATGAGTTTCACTGGACATTTATCGTTGCCGGGGCAAATCTCCACGCTTTCAACTATGGAATCAACACTAAGGGCTTGGATGCAAGCACGATCCAAAAGGTTTTAGATAACATGATCATTCCTGACTTCTCGCCAAATTCAGCCGTCAAGATCCAGGCTGATGATAGTGAACCGGTATGTTAACATTTTACGATTTTCAAGATTATGATTGCTAATTTGTATTAGGATCCAAATGCAAACACAGGAGGAGCCTTCGATGACAACGCAGAATTGCAAGATATTACCGATAAGCTTCCAGCACCAAACCAATTGGCAGGCTTCAAGCTTCAACCAGTTGAGTTCGAGAAGGATGATGACACCAACTTCCATATCGATTTTATTACGGCTGCAAGTAACTTGCGTGCTGAGAACTACAAAATCGAGCTTGCCGATAGACACAAGACCAAGTTCATCGCCGGAAAAATCATCCCCGCCATTGCTACAACAACTGCTCTGGTCACTGGATTGGTCATCCTCGAGTTCTACAAAGTCGTTGACGGCGAGACCGACCTCGAGCAATACAAGAACGGCTTTGTAAACCTTGCTCTCCCATTCTTCGGCTTCAGCGAACCAGTTGCAAGCCCGAAGGACAAGTACAAGGGCAAGACCGGCGATGTCTACATTGATAAAATCTGGGACCGTTTCGAGATCAACGATATCACGCTGCAGGAACTGATCGACCATTTCGAGGAAAAGGGACTTGCTATTACTATGCTGAGCTCAGGGGTTAGTCTTTTGTACGCGAGTTTCTTTCAACCCAGCAAGCTCAAGGACAGGTATGCCATGAAATTGAGTGATTTGGTGGCGTTTATCTCGAAGAAGCCGGTGCCGGATCATCAGAAGAATGTTATTTTTGAGGTGTGTGTCGAGGACGTGGATGGTGAGGATGTCGAGGTTCCTTTTATCAATATGAAAATGGGGAAATGAGACAAATGAATGATGGGATTGAGGCGACGTTTATGATAGGAAATGAATGACCTTAGAGAAGTTTTGATGATTGGCTGGCGTGGATGAGATCAAGGTTGATTTGGCAAGACTTTCATAAAATAGAATGCATTCGATACACTGATCCATCACATCAACCATCATGAGCTACAAATTGAGGCGTACTGACTAATATATTTCCTCTTCTTTGGCGTGCCTTAGTCAGACATTTGGGCCCAAGCAACGCTGTACTGTCATCATTACCAACAAGCTAGCCCGAATTACAGCATCAATACCAATCCACTATACAGCTAGCTACCCCTCCTCCGATCGCATGCATATAAACAACCAAGATTCCCCTCCACCTCTACTTATTTAATGCTCTTCAGAACGCTCACACTCTCCATAAAGCTCAATCTCAACCCGAAATCAACCTCCAAAGCATTATTCTCTAGCAGCATTGCGAAAATGGTACGTAGGTCTGAGAAGTGGTACAAGGAGGGGTATGAAGCTGTAGTTGCTAATCATTGAACGAACAATACTGTAGGCCGAAGATAAAATCACGAATTGGGTAGCGCCCAACGATAAGAGCGGGGAGTTCAAGAGAGGGCAATCTCAGTTCCGGAATTTCATTAAGAAGGGAGGGGAGTTCCCGCCGGAGAAAGGACGGTATCATCTCTACGTTTGTCCTCCCCTTCTCTTTTGCTGCAATTGCTTTTACTATAGCACAATACAGTAGGTAGAATACCACTTGATTAATTTGCTAACGCGCATGCTTGTGCACCACAGATCTCCTACGCATGTCCCTGGGCGCACCGCGCGCTCATCGTGCGCCAACTCAAAGGCCTGCAAGACATCATCCCCTACACCGGCGTACACTGGCACATGCAGCAGAAAGGCTGGCGGTTCGCGACAGCAGGGGATAAAGATGCGCCGGGCGAGAATGTGGGCCCGGATCCGGTGAAGGGCTTCGAATACTTGCGGGATTTGTATTTTAGTGTGGATCCGGAATATAAGGGGCGCTTTACGGTGCCGACGCTGTATGATGTGAAGAGCGGGCGGATTGTGAGTAATGAAAGTAGTGAGATTATTCGCATGTTTTATACAGAGGTATGTTCTGTGCTTTCCTCTTCTCCTGCAAGCAAGCATGCCGCAATCTGGGCATGGATATGGATGGGATGGGTATCTTACTGATGTGTGTATTGGTGCACAGTTCGATGATTTGATCGACGAGAAATACAAAAAGGTCGATTTGTATCCCGCGGCGCTACAGAAGGAAATCGAAGAAACGAATGCGTGGACCTACGATACAATCAACAACGGCGTGTACAAATCCGGCTTCGCAACCACAGCGTCCGCGTACGAAGCAGCCTGCACATCACTTTTCACGTCCCTCGACCGCGTTGAGAAACACCTTTCGACCGTCACCGATGGCCCGTATTACTACGGCAAGGAAATCACAGAGGCAGATGTGAGGTTGTATACTACGATTATAAGGTTCGATGCGGTGTATGTGCAGCATTTCAAGACGAATATCAGGGATGTGCGGTCGGGGTATCCGTATATTCATCGTTGGTTGAGGGAGTTGTATTGGAATGTACCGGCTTTTGGGGAGACGACGCAGTGGGACCATATCAAAAAGCATTATACGCAGAGTCATACGAATGTAAGTTTTCTCTTTCTCTTGTTGATTGGTTCTGGGGCATGAGGGGCAGAAGGATGAGGCAGAGGGATGAGGGTAGAAGCTAATGGGATATAGATCAATCCTCACAGTATCACGCCATTGGGTCCCGAGCCACCGATCCTGAAGATCGGGGAAGAGGTCCCGGCTGTTAGGTTTGCGTTGGAGGCTGCGAAGAAGAAGTGAAGTGGAGATATGACATGCTGTTTGGTAGGGAATGAATAGCAGATGGGAATTGTTCAAGTATGCATTCTCCGACATTGCTTTCAACTATCCTGGGCAAACCCTTTCGTCCCATCACTGCTGGTGCTCTTGATGTCTGATTTCGTATAAATTACGTGTGTGAACGATCAGTCTAGTGACAGGACCCTCTCCAACCAACCCCACGTGAATTCATCCCCTACTGCCAATCCCCGACACGGGTATAAACCCCCGTCCCAAACATCTTCCATGAACCTGAAAATGTGAAAAATTACCAAACACACTGGTGCTTCCTAGCCCGAGCTCCAAGCTATCCATTCCACAGTCTTTTCCTTCAAAACCCCTCTCATCTGCATTTTTATTTTCCCTCCAACTAATGGGTGGGCGACTGAAGGTCGATTCTCGTATGCGATGATATTCATTCATTTGCTGTCAATTGTATCTCTGGTGTTAAAATACTCTTCACGCTGAAGTAATAGAGATTTGGGGGGGATTATGCTGATGTGCTTGATCAAGGTTCGAGATTTCGAGGGTAGGGGGTGGTGTGGTGCCAGAAGCTGGAAGTCGAGTTGGATTGAATGTTACTTGGAAAGATGTATATTGTTATCTTGGACTCCTTTCCTCATTGTCGACATTGCGATTTATAGTGTTTTCCCTCTTTTGTTAGGAGGGGATTTTACTGGGAATTCCTTATTTACTTACTTGCTATTCTTTTATGTATAGGTACTTAGCCATCTAGTGCGGTTAAATATTCTTTATTCCAAATACTTGAAGAGAGTAGAGCTGAGCCTGAATCAAAAATGTAGGCTTGTTGGAGTGGGAGGGGTGTGTAGTATATATAAATGGAAATGGAAACCTAGATTAATCTTGTTTCTACACACAAATAAATACTTATTGTTCTCGTCTTATAGTAGACTGATCGAAATTTAAACAATCAATCCTACCCGAGTCGCTGAAACTCTATCAAAAATCCTTCTTGTGCTTATTTCTTAAGTGGGGAGGTTTGGAGGATAATCGTGCTCTTTTGATCTTTTTCCGCATTACTACTTATTGTTCATTCATGTGATTTATCATTTTCTAGTTAGTTAGGAAAATAGGTTGCTGTTAAAAAGGTGTTGCAGTCAAGTAGTTCGTTTATTCATTTGTTGTTTGAACGGCCATCTAGGTTGATGAATATAATAGAATGGTTAAGATTTGTAAATGCGAACTTGGGGAACCTTTACAAGTTCATATTGATCGGAGTTGGCGAGGGCTTTCCAAACAAGATAACGTGTTGCAGTGTTGACTTGAGGATAATCTGTCGCATTACTTGCATACTAACTATACTTAGTGGCTATTAATATATTTATAATAACGAGCTCTATTGCTTATGAATCCGCTTGTTTCGTTCTTGCTTTCTCCAAATCTGGTGAATTCCAGATTCCTTATTATAGATTATCCCCGACATCCTCCGCAAATGGCATTGTCGTTTTTGAGATAGTAGCACAAGGGACTAGAAGCAATCTGCAAGCGAAGTATAAAAGCAAACCAGTTCAAGCGACTGAATGAAGGCCGTTAGAGGATCCAGGCTATCTTGTACCATCAGCCCGCCCAGGATGATGAGCTTCAAGATTCGCGACCGATGCAACTTCGTTTCCCTCTCGCTGAACTGAAATCAGGAGTTGAAGCTAGAAGATGAGATCCTGCGAGAAGGAAAAAAGAGGAGGAAAGAGGGATTTCAAGTGAAGCTTTGCTGTCAAATTCTAGCACACGTTCATTCGATTTGAGTGGGTCGTTTGAACTACTTCGCTGCTTGGATTTGAAAACTTGCGAATACGAGAATCAAGAGTAGTAATAATTTGTTATCTTTCTGTGTATAATAGATCCCATCCGAAGCCCACTCTTGGTAATTCCATTGCACAATCTTTCTATGCCCGAGTCTTCAATTTGAATAATTCTATAGTATTTATACAAAAAGTTTTTTAACGGTTAGGTATTCTTTCACTTTCATTACGGACGGACGCATAGTGAGGTTCCAAGCCCAAGCGTCATATCATATTCACCTCGCCCCTTTTCCAAATTATCAACTCTTTGACTAAGGATTACGAGGTATATAATACTAAATGTGATCTCTTCTTAGGCCCCTCTCTATCTGATTAAACCGTGCTGCTCCACCAATTCCACGATTTAGAAAGCTTTACGACTATCTAAGGTTCTCACTATTTCTAAGGAACCACTTATATAAACTATATTTTGAGAGTTCAAGAGCATTATCTGAAGATGTATACTAAGCTTTATGCTGCAGCTGTCAAGAAAGATTTTCATTCGAGGGTCAGCTATTGCGATGAATTTTCGGTGCGGGGATTGAATTGGGAACTTGATAAGTCTACGGAAAGAGTGAAAATTGTTGTAGCCTGTAAGTGGCAAAGCTTATAAAGCCTGTGGCGAAGCTTAGAAATAGCTATTTCTAAGCAGGTGGCAAAGCTTAGAAATAGGGCTTGAAGAGCCCTATATATACAGCATACTTCCCACTGTAGAACAGCAGTCAATTCAAGTCATTACCCCTAGAAACAACAAAAATGAAGAAAAGCTCTTAGCTCTCGGGTTTACCCCATTTCTTTTGATGTAGTGCTTCTTAGGAGCCGACATCTGCCCTTTCTGTTTATGAGTATGCTTCTACTTGGAGACAATTTTGTGCTTTTTATAGCCATACGCCTTTTCTTGTGAACTTTCTTATCTTGAATCGCATGAAGGTCTTTCCAGCAATGCCATCACCTTCCTTTCTGTTCTTTCAAGCGCTGCTGATATAGAGTGGTGCGGAAAATTACGGTTCCTTCAGGTTCTCTATTTATATATATCCTCCATAGAACAAAGTTCTATCTAGCCAAGGAACGAACTTTCTAGACAGCCAACCCTTTCTTAGAATCATACGTGTGGTTCACGAATTAGAACCAAGCATAATTGCCCCCGTAGTACAAGCAAGCCTTTCCATTACTAGCCTTGCAACTCTACCTTAATTAAGGTGGCCGAGCTATAAATATCTGCGAGTCTGCGAGCGATATGAGAGGTGCGGCTGGTGCTGTTGTTGAGATGCATATGAAGACCGTACATAATACCGCGTACTTGATAAGTAATTGAAGAGAAAGGGAAATATGATTGTGCTGTATAGGAAGGAGAGTAGAGAGTGCATGACTCGAGCTCCTTTACGTAATAATATACAACTTTCTCTAAATATAAACGCCTGCTAATCAAAACCCCTCAAATCTGTATTTATACTCCGCTGCTAGACATAAACTTGTGGCACTTATCATCAATTTCAATATGATAGGAGTAGTAATCGTAGTATTCATCAACGTCTAGCAGGCTATTACAAAAGCTCCCGGGTACGGATACGTGCTAAACCAAGCAGTCAACCACCCCATCAGGGACATCATAAACCAGAACGCGAGCCCGACATCATGGCTAGGTAGAGGTTTCCACACGCTGAGAAGTACCTTTCTCAATCGCATCAATGTCCTCGCGATCAATAGGATCAATACCCATACCCATCGCCTCCCTTCTGTGAATCTTGGCCATCGCCGCCTCGATCGTGTTATGTCCAGCAGCCTCAGCGATATCCGCATCATCTCTGACTTCGAAACTGCGCTTCAGGTATTCGGGTCCAAGGAATGTTAGGATGATGACGTAGGCGAAGACACAGCCCATGAAAATACACATCACGAGACCGTACTTGTAGCGTGGGGTCTTCTTTCCTCCCTTGCCGATCTTGGGCGGCAGAGGGAATTGAGCCCCGATTGTCGATTCGATGGTCGAGGAAGCAGAGGAGACGAGGTTGCCGAGTTGGTAGGATGTTCCGACGACAAATGTGCGGAAGGAGCCGGGGGAGAGTTCCATGAGATGGATTGGGATGACTCCCCATGCACCCTGGACGCAGAATTGCTCAAAAAAGGCAGCGGCGATGACGGCGTGGGACGAGGTAAAAGTGTACGGGTAGAGAAGAGCGCCCCCGATGATGGAGATGAAGATGATGGAGAATCGTCGGCCGAATATTTGGGAACAGTAACCAATCACGGTACCTCCCGACATTGCACCCAGATTAGCAACTACTTGAGTTACGGTAACTGCATTGGGGCTGAAGTTGTACTGGTTTGTCAACATTGTAGGGTACAAGTCTTGTGATCCGTGGGACTAGAAGCGGGTTAATATAAACAACAGGTCTGGAACTCGGTATGGAACTTACCATGAAATTGAATCCGGCCATCAAAAGCACAAGGTAAATCAAAAGCAGCCAATGACGCTTAAGAGCGACCTTTCCTTCAGCAATGAATGTTGCACCAATGTTACCCCTTTCGTTTCGAACCTCTACACGCTCAATGTATGATTCGGTCTCTGGCAAGCAAAGTCGGAAGATAATAATCAGGACTGGGGGGCAAGCACCAAACCAGTACAGTGGACGCCAGCCGTGCGACGTGGTATTCACAAGTCCTCTAGCAAAAGCAGTTGCGAGTAGATATCCGAAAGCATAGCCTTGTTGCAGCATCCCGGACACAAGACCACGAGCTTCCTCGGGGCAGTCTTCAAGAGCCGTGGCAGCTGCATTGCCATAAAGTCCACCCATTGCAATACCGAACAACGCTCTGCAGGCGAGGAATTGCTTGTAAGTCTGGCAAAAACCAGTTCCGAGTTCAAGGATGATGAAAAGGGCATTGTTGACCACGAAAGGCCATTTTCGGCCATATCGATCTGCGGCGAGACCAAAGGCGATTGATCCTACGGACCTGAACATAAGCACCAAAGTGATACCCCATGTGATATCAGTGTTGGTCTTGCCGAATGTCTCGGCAAGGTCAGATACTGTTAAACTGACAGTGAAGAAATCGAATGCATCCCAGGTCTAAACAATATCAGTATAGTAAACATACTTTGGAGGTTGGGTGGGGAATTGGACGCACCCATGCAGTAAAGCCAACGAGGAAAAACATCCATTGTTTGGTACTCAGCATAGCAAGAAGCTTGAAAGGATTGGGAGCCTTGTGCATGGGTGGCTTGAGGGTTGAAAATCGAGTGGTCGCATATTCCTTGGCGGTCATTTCCTTGGGGGCATGGGATTCAGGGAGTGCGGGGTCCCCACCGGAGGGAACATGGTGAATCCCCCCAGTGTTATCGGTGGTGGTGGTGGTTGGCTTTTCCGCCATGTTGTAAATGGTTGTTCGTTGTTTATTTGTAGATAGGTATATTTACAATCTGAAGTCCGTGAAGTCTATAGGGAAATGTTAATGTGTGTTTTAGATGAGATATTATAAGTTGTGTGTAAAGAACTCACTTGCTTGAAAGGCTCCTGCCCCGGATTCCAACAAGTCCTGTGCACTTGATGTGGCAACCGCAACTAACCTCGATATGCGTCCTGTTACTACTGTATCCGTAGACTTGGAAAAATGAGAGATGGTGGGCAGGGCGACTTATATAAAAAGACCAGCCCTGCCCTTAGCTGGAAGCCGTATTCGTGTCGGTGAATCTTTTTTGACCGGGCTGGCTGCAATTGACCATTCAGCATGAGGAAGCTGGCATTCATTGCTAGAATAGGATAGTCCGACATTTTACGCCGCACACTTACATTGGTCAGCTAAGGGGCCCCGCATATCAACCACATGAGACCGACCATAGTCAAGCTTTGGTCCGAAAGCTTGGCTGCTTTCTGACAAGCTCTCCCCGCTGCGATGACTCTCTTCTCCACACTCTCCCAACATGAATCCTTCCTACCAATCATGCTATCGTCTTGCATGGAGATTCTTTTGCGACCGTGAAACCCGTCGAAGACCGAAATAGTCCCATCGTTGGGCAAAGAATTGGCGCTTTCTAAAAGCTACAAAGACACTACGAGGACTTCTATTTCTCTGGTTGAATTACTCTGGCATCAGAGGCTCAGCGGGACGGCACACATATTCAGTTGGTACAGTACATCCAACACGTGACAGCTACAGTACAAAAGACGACATCAGAAAACCTGTACGTATTGCGTCGCTGGACGGGTGGCTGATATGGCATGATGGGCCAGTGCATCTTATCAAGAATGGGGTGGGGTCTCCGCAAGATCAGCAGGTCAGAAAAATCCCCGTGCACAAAACATTACGAACAGTGGATCTCGGGGGCTCTTGAGTCTTGGCGGCCATGCCCTACAGTAATTCCTTACAGTAAACAATGTGTAAACGCTTGGGTGTCAACGCTAGTGTCTATTTCCTCCTCTGTCGCGTGACCTAAAATTTGCCTACTTTACTACCTAAGGTACGGAGTCAAGAAAGAGGAAAAAGAAAGACAAAAAAGACAAAAGTTGCAAAAGAGCACGCTAGGGGCAGGCTGGGCAAAATAGAAGGATATACTCCGTGATTAGCGTAAAACAGTGGTAGAAGCGGTTTTGCGTGTGTTTCTAGTCATCTCTCTCAAGGCGCAATTGTACTTTCTCTTCTCTTTGTTGAAGTGATGGCACCTTCCCCGCAGCCTTGTTTTACTTATGATTAGACTCGCCTAGTAGTAGGCAATCCATGATAGAGCTTGCACAGGGCCGTAGGGGATATGTTCGAGAGAGTGGACTTCTTGACTCCAAGATGAGGCATGGTCTCGGACATTCGGAAGCCGATGCTAAGATGACTCTCGATACCTCCCCTTCGTATTGTCCTTGCGTATTCTTTTCCCACGATTTTGAAGTCGCTGACAGTTCGGTTCCACGTTGGCAGATGGGGGTATTTGTACAAGTAATATACAGTAGATTTGGAGTTGTAGTTGTATGTCTCATTTGGCTTCGTTGGGTGCATATGCTGATTTCGATTATATTACAATTTACCACGGCCGCAACATCTGCTGGCAAGCTGGGCATGCGTCCATCTTGCAGTCCGGACACTGAAGCAGATAGTTGTAGTTTTTGTAGCAATACCCACAAGCTATGCTTCCTTCAATCCTCAGCCAGCAACCAGTATGAACGCAAAGGCCCCTTGCGGATCTTGCAGTTGACGCAGATGCAGCTGCTGCAGCGTGGTTCGGACGTTGACTCCCAGCGCGATTGTTGCGGGGCTTGGACTCCGAGGGGGTTTTCTGCGAGTCTTCTTTTCGCTGTTGTTTCTTAGCTCCTTTGTCCTTTGATCTTTGCTCACTGTTGGATTCAACTCCCTCCCCAGCTTCTTCTTTTTCCCTCGCCCTTTCTTTCTCCTCCCTCTCGCTCCTCTGCTTCATACGCTGTTTCAAGTTCTCATGCTCGGCCCTTTCCTGAGCCTCTGCTACTTTCCTCTCCGTATCCTTTTTCTGCTGCGCGCATACCCGACGTAAACGTATGCGTTCCTCGACCTCACTTGTAAGGTCATCATCATTCGCATTCGCAGCATGAAATCCCACTCGAATTCTCTCTAGGATCTTTTTCTTATCCCGTAAATCCAACTCGGACTTCTGTAATTTCTTTTCCTTAAAGGTCCGCGTATGCAGCCTATCGTTTCTTTCTTTCATCTTCTGCTGTTTCTCCTCTGCGGACTCTGCGCGAGGCTTCTTGCTAAGAGGTGATTGCAACCATGTTGACCAACCATTACCATTCACAGCTGCGTTGAGAGTTTCTGCTTCCTCGGCCTTTCTTCTGAGATCGAGGTCTCGGATTGCTTCTTTTAACTGATGGATACGTGTGGTGATGGCGAGGATACCATCCTCGCATCCCTTTTGTGAGACTGCGAATCGGGAAGCTCGTTCACGCTTTATCATGAAGATTGCCCTGATGGCAGATAGATCTTTCGCTTCGCTTGGTGGCTCATTCTTCGGTTCTGAGGGTTCTGAGGTAAATGGTTTGGGGCTAGGTTTTGGGGGATGCGTAGTAGTTGGACGCGTCTTGGATTCTGAAGATGGTCTTGAGGACGGTTTTGGGGGAGGATTTCGAGGTGTCTGCGGCGTAGTAGTCGGGCGGGTCTTCGATTTTGAAGTAGATGGTGTTTGGGCAGGTTTTCGAGGTGTCTGTTGCGTGGTCGTTCGACTAGTCTTCGCTATTTGTGGGTAGATGCGGTCGTACTCTCTTCGCTTGCTCTCATCTTTGAGGATCTCGTAGCCCATTAACAACTTGGATATCCAAAGTGATCAGCATACCATCTGCATACAGATTCTCAACTTTGCAACATTTGAGACAACGCATTTCACGAGAAAGGGAGACAAGCTACATACCAGCTGGAAAATCTTCGTGGCATCACGACTGGGGTTCTTATCTGGATGGCGCAAGAGGGCCAGTCTTCTATAAGACTTGGTGATTGTCTCTGGACTTGCGGTTGGCGCCACTTCTAGGATTGTATAATAATCATTGGTGATCGTAACAGGCATCATAACACCTTGTGTTCAATGGCAAAGGGCTTGCTCTCAAGTTGCTTTGTAGGGTGATGATATTGATGTTGTATGGAAGTCGTATTTTTTTGGGTTGATTTATTTTGTCTCGCGTGGTTGAGCTTATACCGCCCGACGTTGGTGACTTGTAATAATTCACTTTTTATAGGCAGCTTCTCCCCTTCTGCTTTGACTCCGGACTCCAACTTCCTCTCTTTTAATGCACAGTTTTAAGGCGCTACTTGAGAGAAATGAATTGTCACGCATCTTTTGGTGTTCTCTGCTCCAGTCACACTGCATATATAGAGGTAAGCATGTCTATCTTCTCTGCACTCAATGGGAATACTACGACATGCATTGCTCAGGCTTGTCTTCTCCCCCCAAAAATGCGATAATCTCTAGCCTAAACACCAAGAAATTGCAAACTATTCAAAATATAATATCTGCGAGGGTTTCCCTGCATACCTAGTGCGTGAGCATCAAGTGCAGAAATTACTTGAGAGCTAAGAACAAGAAAGACATGGAAATGTCGAAGAAGGTAGCAATGACTAAAGTATAAACCAACAACTGCATGGGACGTATATAATAAGTCATAGATTAGCACTCGCTTGTATAGGCTGCTAGGAGAGAGCTGTGTGAGTTATTTAACTTGTTCCCCCTCATGTGGAGTCAGTGGCAATGAGCAAGTGAGAATAGATATCCATTGAGATAAAACATTAATGACACAGAGTTGTTGCTGGTGTGAATATTGCAAGGAAATGGGAGTACAGGCTTCTGTCGTCCAACTTTCACTTTGCGGTCCCCCTTTTCAAGGTGACAAGAACACTTATTGTACACCCCCTTGAAAGCTCGTAGAATAATAAGACGGCTAATGGGAACATGTCCTGACTCCTAAGCGTAGGCTCAACTATCGCCCTAGGTGAAGTACTCCTTTTTTATTGAGAAGGAGTCAAATCCGGCGTCTACGATTGAAGGGAGCATGCCAAAATTGCATAGCCTACCTGGGAATTCTTGCCGTCATTGCCGATTTCTACGATGCTGGTAAGTTTATTCCTGGAAAGCCCATTCCTATTGCCCTGGACGCTTCAGCCATCGGGCCAGACCGTCGAGTGAGTCAGTAATGTTGTGGGGTTGATGGTACATATTTTGGCAAGTACCGAGGTCGGCGAGGTGTGTAGTAGCAAACAATGCCGACCTTCCCGCTTGTGGAAGGAATAGTATATCCTCAGGGGGTTGAAATAATGGTGATCGTTTAGGCGACGTGCATGTTTACAGAACTGCAAGACCAAGTCCATCTTGAACTAAGGTGGGACTTCCCAGAAACTTCCCGAAATAGAAATACGAAAGCAACCGTCACCTCCGTACTGTACAGGAAGCAGGAACGCCTTATTCCTACCCCACATAGCCAAGCAACTAAGGAATATGAATTACAAGTGACTAGTACGGAGTAGGTCAAGGTGGCCTTTATACGACTTCCCGGCATCTTAGTTCACGGACTCTTCCGCAGTCTAAAGTCCATCATATCTTCTGGTTATCGTATACTCAGTCATCGCGCGACTCTTCTGCATCTTCTCTTCCAACTCCGGAACAGCCGTCGAACCCTTCATCATCAACCAAGAAACTACCTCTTACGGAGTGCTTCGTAGGTTTAAAAGAACCCACTTCTTTCTTTTCCTTTCCCCACTGATCATCGCATATTCCACCTTCTCCTTATCTTTAAGCACCACGTTCGGTATGCGGTGTTAGCCCTATGCGGTGTACTCCGTACAAATGCAAGGGGCACGAAGTACAACCCACTCATCACTTATCCTTGTAGTACTCCGCAATCTCAAATCCGGCTCTTTAGCCAGCTTGCCCTTGGCTTCCAGTCCGAACAGGCCAAACAAACTCCCTGTAGGGGTAACGGCGGGGGGTTTTAATAGGAGCTCTCCAGGTGAGAAAAAAGTGGCGGAATAGATGCACCAAAACTCGCTTGTCTATTCCGACACTTTTTTCTCACCTGGAGAGTAGGAGTCTCCATCAAAAAACAGCTTAGCATTTTCCGTCTGTGCGTGAGGTTTATTCGGCTTGGGGCGATCTAGATAGGCTTTCGTGCCGTCCTCGAACATATTTAGATCTCGGAGGCTGAGTATGGAGGAATTTACCACATTACTCCGTAGCGACTTGGCCCGTGACTGGGAGAAGAGGGTTTAATTCAGGGTGGCGGCAGATCTGATATCCACTTGGATATCTATACCGTTTCGGGGTGCCTCCGTACCGGTATTTGGAGGGAGAGCCCGGAGAGATTGGAAAACTTTGAGGTTATGCGGACAAGGACGTTATGGGAGTCCGGGCTTCAGTTCCCCTGGTGTGCTAAATATGGTCATTGTCTTTTAGGGTGGATATCACTGTAAGGAACTGTAAAATTAAAGGGAGGTGACGTCTTCTTCTTGCCACAGCAGTAGATTATCCAGTAATTGGACGAGAATGGACAAATTTCGAAGTCTTGGATGGGCCGAATGGATTCAAGGAATAGTTGTAAGGCCGATGAAAATATACGATGTAGGAAACTTGAAACAAAAACGCTTCAATTTAATTTTGAAGTGTAATTGCTGTGATCTGTACCTGAGCTTCTATTGTCGCGCCAGGTTAAAGTCACTTGATGATGTTAAGTCAGACCGGAAATCAGATGAGCTCGGTTGCGGTCAGAATCTGATGTTGCCATGCTGGCGATTCGAAATATGCTAGTGTGCTGCCATGTGAGACCCACGCCTGCAGGGGCAATGCTACAGTACTATACTGTAGGGGTGAAATTGTTGTTCGAACCCCTGGCATTACATGGGGTTTGCTTGCATATGCCCTGGCCTGGGATGAACGTAGCAAATAGCCGACGAGATTTCCTCGTGGGATTCCTATTTTTATGCAGTATCACATTAGTCTGCAACTGTCTTTCCCTACTGTATAGTGTCATGACGCATTGAAAAGTAAGTTGTTCCAACGCTCAGTATGAACTCTCTTCTCTTTCTATTAATAGTGTTTCAAAGCCTCAGGCGCAAGAGTCAACATCCTCCGGTTTCAGCCCGATTACCCCGCCACCCCTCCTTTCCTAAATATTCTCAAAGCTTCATGCGTACATGTATAGTAAGACTAAGTAGGTAAGGTCAGCATCAGTTGTGGGCAGCTAGCCTATCGGAGACACATGCTTGTCGATAAAGATGATGATGATAATAATAATAATAATAAATTAATAATTCCGACATCTGTGGTCATGCTTACATGCATGTGCCAGTCCCTACCCCACACGCTACCTGCATCAGCCTTGCCAACCTTATAAGATAGTATACGAGTATTGCTAAACTTTAAAGGAATGTGGGTGAAACAATAGGATAACGGCCTCGGCTAAAAGTTCAGACATTATATAAAAAATCTGCTTTATAGTATCTTGCTATCTTCTATAAAACGTGTTAGACCGGGAGAACTTTGAGGGGCTGATTGTAATCTGTAATAGTAAAGTATATGCTTTGTAAAGTATGAAATCTTTGAAACGTTTTATTACGTGAACAGTTAAACGTGAAAGCAACCTTATTCGTTGTATATGTAACGGGTCCTCCTGCATAAAACCCTTGCCAATCTACTACGGAGTAAATTGTTTTTTTCGACGCCAGACGGGATGCATGGAGTTACTTCGTAATAGGTAATTTATGTTGGGGTGGCTTTTGACTGCCCTATCTTCGGGAAAACCAGGCCCAAATCTTAGATAGTTGCTCGTAACCTCGTACTGTAGGATCGAAAGTATATCTATCTCCGGAGGGTCTCCGGAGGGTGGAGATGTAAGTACCGGGCATAACAACAGGGAATGTCAAGTCTCCGAACATTCAGCGGGGGTTTCTTAGATGGGTCCTGTAAAGGCTTGCTTCGTTCTTACTATATTAATTATAGAAGAATATCGATATAAGTATATAATGGGGACCGGAAAAAAGTAAGCAGAAAGTAAAATATGAGGTAAAAGCTCTCTAGTGAGGAAATAATAGGGATGGTACGGCTTCTTGAAATCCCCTATTCCAAAATGAATGGCGTTACCTCATATGCAGGTTGATAACTTTAATTGACTGCAGACATGATGGACTAACCTAAGAAGGTGCTATCCCACGTGTCAAGGATTTCCACTGGCTGACCTGCGGCTCTGCGGATCCCGTCAACTTGAAAAAACAATAATGGTTGCAAATTTGGGAAGGAATATTACAAATATACTTATTTTCATCTAGTTTGAAACAAATGCAACTAAGCCTCTAAGATGCGTGAGTGCCGACGTCCCGAAACGGAGTACCGGTACCTTTTCCGTAAGCAAAAGAAGGTTCCCTCGTGGCGTGTTATCAAGGGCTATCGTGGGAACGCCCAGCCGGTGGACCTTGGAGGGGCAGGACTTTCCCGAATACGCAGACGAAAGACTCTATACTTTCGCAAACAATAATACCTTTATAGCCATAAGTAACAGGGGCTTAACCACTCAATATACCGAAGTAGTAGTTTGCAAAGAATCTTCGAATTGACTACCTCGTACCACGTATTCGATCTCGCCGTCACAATACCGTTATTCCCATACTCGATCTTGATGTAGGCCATTAGGTGTGATTAACGACAGTATCTAACCTTAAAAGGATCGTCGACTCTGTTTCGAACGCTCGTCCAAACGCATATCGCAGTGTTATTTCCACGAAGCTCCGTAAGGCTTGAGATAGGGAGCACGCTGGCTTACAGGGGTACTCCGTAAGGCTTCAAGCACTCGAGCCCCTGAAGCGAGGCCCTGGTAGCCGTGCAACACTACGGCTCCCTCCTACTATTACCCTAATGTAGCAAATTCGTGCTAATTCGATGTTAATAATAGGGAATCCTCCACTGACTCCAGTTTGTTTCCTTGTAGATTGGCAAGGCGGGGGCAGGGCTCTGTTTCGAGTTTCAGATATACAGTACAAGCCCTTTAGACTGTTCGAGACAGGCTCCTTCCTGACAGTGCCTGCAGTGGACCCAAGACACCCTAGCTTGTACCCACCCTAGCTAGACGTCAAACCAAGTGGATGGGAATATAATCTACTCGTAAGGAGTTTGCGCTTAGTCTAAGGCTAAGCTGCACTGGCTCACCAGCGCGGTGGCGGTTAAAGAACCCCGCAACTTCGGCGACTCTTGCCAAAAGAAACTACCTTGCTCTTGCCTCTGGCTCCCAATCAACAGACCTCTTTCTTCTCTTCGTACTAAGCAGTTATTTCGATCTTATCCAGACCTGGGTCGTTGGAACTGCGGATCGATTCCGACCATCAATCATATGAAGCTTCCTTGAAAACGTGGGAGGATCCCACCCTCATCTCTCCAAGAAACAACAATTATATAAAGACCCTCAGCGCAACCAGCCGTATCTGCAATCGCCACCAGCTTTCGCAACTAAGCATACATAGGTACCTACACAATTTTCAAAGCCATCTCAAGATCAAAAGCATGGTAGGCGTCGGCGGTCGCTCTGGAGGTACGTTGATAGCTCTCTGTTGTGCCACACCGGTACATGGTTACATCAATTGACAAGATGCCCTGCACTATAGGATGCCACACATGCCGCCGACGACGAGTCAAATGCGACGAGATACACCCAGTATGCGAAAGATGTACCAAAGCCAAGATCAACTGCGAGGGCTATGCGCGCGACCTCAAATTCGTGGACGAGAAAGGGCGCGCCCAAAAGCGCGTGCAGGTGAAACGACAGGCATACTTGGAAGCTGTTCACGCAGAGGAGGCACAACTCGAAGCCGTACGGAAGACAAAGTCAGGCTCGCCCCCGGTAGGTGAGGCCTGGAAAGGAGCGACGCCTTCAATAGGGCCCACACTCGATATAGGCGTGTTCAAGGATGAAGTACAGATATCGTTCATGCTAAAAACCCTATTTGCGGGCTGGAGGCTATTCATGCCATGGGTCATGACGGGATATCGCAACGCCGAGGAATGCACAACCACCCAGACCGTTAAGGCGCTGAGCTGTGTTTTCTTTGGTCGAATGCACAACAATAGGAATATCTTCGATTCTGGCATGGTTGCGTACTGCAATGCTCTCCGCCTGTTAGGGTCAGATTTGAAGGATCCCAAAGCTGCGTATGGGATATCGGCCGTCACCAACGTCTTATCGTTGGTTATATTTGAGGTAAATCCACCGACATTCACCATCAAAAACCACCGCTAATGGATTGACTTTTAGATGATGGCTTCTAAGGGAGGACCCGGCATAATGCAGCACTTGGGTGGAGTCCAAAGACTGATACAAGCTCGTGGACCAGAACGGCATCAGAACCGACCGGATTTGGACGTTTTTGAAAATGCCAGGCTCGGAATGATACATCAATTCATGGAAAAAAGGAAACGGTGTTTTCTGGAGGAGCAACAATGGATGACCATTCCGTGGTTCAAACATCCTGAAGCTAAGACGTTTGTCTCTTCCATTACTGATCGAAAATGTTACCTTCCAGGCCTCTTGGATGACATGGAGGCCATGCGGACCGGCGTACGGGCTTCCCAAGCGGATGTCTCACTCTTATGCGAGAAAATCTATACACAGCTTTATGAGCTCTTCTGCTGGCGAGCTGCCTGGGAGGCAGAATTTCCAAATTGCTGTTGGACTGTCCCAGTACATGAACCAGATAAGCCCTACAGCACGGCAATTTACTTCTCCTCACTGGAACGAGCGGTGGAGATTTGCCATTACGATACAATCTTTTTGATGCTCTATCGAATGGGCTGCATTCTGTTTGGTCCTGATTTCGATACAACTACTATTGCTCTGCCCATCCCCATGATCAGGACAAATCCCGTTCTTCTCCTTCCCACTGATCCCAAGTCTGTCCATGAATTAGGAGTGGAAATTCTTCGCCATATACCCTACTTTTTCAAGGACAATAGCCAACATGGGGCATACTTCCAAGCATTATTCCTGCTAAGATCTACGTTTGAAGTTTTTGTGCCAGGCACCATAGAGTGGGATTATTGCCAAAAAACGTTCAATGAGCTTGCAGACAAGAGTGGCTTTGAGGTGGCCCGAAAAATGATGCCCCATGGCTTGCAAGGGAGAATGTTGCAAGACGAAGGGATGCATGCTCCCATATTTTGATCTGCTTGGAGAGCTGTTAATATGTGCAGGCAAACATATACGGCGGGCGACCGCCATGGAAGGTCTATGGCCCTGGCATGCCCATCTAGCCTTAGACAGCCAAAGATTGTGCCTCGTTACGATCTACCGCCAAGTCACAGAGCATATCTTCTACGAAATTTACGATGCCACGATGTATGCCCTCACAAAATGATGACGCTCCTAAAGACTCAGACAGCCCTTGATCTTCAGGAAAGTATGAAACAATCATCTGTAAATGCTCCTTGCATTGGAAAGTTGTGGTGGGATGAGAAGATGAGACGAAGATCTAGACTTTCCAACTCGTTGTATAGTTTTTAAGCATTAAAATACCCCTTCTAGCATTCTATACAAATTACATTTCTCAATATTACTTTATCCCTGTATTTCTTGAAGACCATAGACTTATCCATCCTTGTTCAATGTTCATCCATCATATTCTCTTCCACGGGTCCATTTGATTGGCTCATTCACAATTCCTATTATTACCATCCGATCCCCAGGTTACCCATGACTAGTTCATTTGTATGACTCAGAAGACTCAAAATGAGCTTCTGGTTCTACTCGTAAAACGGAAACTCTAGACGCGATCTTGTCAGCATCTAATCTACCTAATCCATCGCCTTCCCTTAGCACTGCGGCTACCAACTTCACGCATCCTTATTTCAACGCTACGGCGAAGTCCCCCAGCCTTAAATTCGCACTACGGGATCCACTATTAGGACCCGGCGGCCTGCGGGCTCAAATTAAATAGTAGTCTATGCCTACACGGGCAATGATCCCGAGTCTCACCCTGAACCTGATACCCTTAAAAGGGATGGACGCCTCGATGCGAATCTCCTACATGCAAATCGTACGTTGCTTAATAGTCATTAAGTAGATTTTACTATGTGAAATAGAGGGTTTTAGTTAGGTACTCACGGATTAGGAATCCATGGATATTCTACTCTTTACACTTATAGGAGTCCTCTCTGACGTGTTCACCCTTTTTACTTGCAATATGGGATAACATCACCTTATAAGTACTTCTACAGCATAGGATGTGATAGTAAAGTGTGATAGGATTCTGTACGCGTCCTGATCTGCTACTATTCGCGTGACTAGAGAAATCTAATTTGGTATTATGGTCTATGTTTAGTTGGATGTATAATCTGGATTTAAGATTAGGCATTTAGTAGAAATGAATTTATTATTAGTAGGTAGTAAATACTCCAGATGATGATTATGCCTGGGATTGGAATCGTAAGACTTCGAAGATGCTACCTAATTAGGGAATGGAAGTCTACTTTGTCGTAGGCTAAATGAACCACACCCTACGTATACGCAGAGAGGGAAATGCCAATGGGGTGTTTTCCTATCACAGCTGCTACTATAATAGAACCCTAGCATCACGTCTGCGTAGGGTTTATCTAGCCTAGAAAGAAGTACGATCCCTTCCTTGAGACAAGAGAAACAAAAGTTCCTATTGCTTTACAGAAGATGAGCAGGTTAGGAAAAGCTATGCTGTTCAAAAGTGAAGTGGATTTGCCGTAGCAATATTACAATTGGGAAAACTATTTATCCACCCAGATAAAATAGCAAAGGGTATATATCATCAAATGAGCAGAAATTGTATAACACAACATGCAATCAAGTTACACACCTTTGTGTGTAGAGATAGCCCTCACGCAAGGTTACTGTTGAAACTGCTTCGGCTTCTACCATATGTCCCGTCCGCTCAGTCCCGTCCGCTATTGTAGCTTGATTGCATGTTCCGCGACTTATAGTTGCGGTCTTTTTTCCCTTCCTTTTCCTTTTTGCTTTTCTGCTTGGATCTGTTGGAATTGGATTTTGCATTTTCGAGCTGAGCTTACAAGTAAAGATGATAAATTGAATTTAGTTCAAAAGTCCTGATTATCAGTGTGAACTGTGTGATTTGAATTCTAGTATAGAGATCCGAAAATAGAAAAAAGGATTGATTATTGCACTTAAAACCTGTCGAGAGTAGTGTCAGAACTACTAGAATTGAGCCACTTTCACAAAGGTCGGCCAGTTCGAACTTGGTTTGAACCGAGTTCGAACTCAGTTCATTTGCGCGACGTGCAACAAAACATCGATGACTGCTGCCTAATTTGAACTATTAAGCGAGACTGGAAAAGGGGGGACCGGGGGTTGGTGATACCAGTAGAACACATTGCGAAAACGGAAATAGCGCTCTTCTTACAAGCTGTTAATCATTTGAGGGTTTAATCGCCCTGTAAATTTGATGAAGGCTACTTTTTGTGAAAAGATCCTGGCATTGCAGTTAGATTTGTCCTTTGCCCCTCGGCAAAATGCTATCCTACATCATGCTATCCGAAACCAACAGAGTAAACCACAAATATAATAGTCGAACCCTACGGCAATTAACGAGCAGGCTCTGTAGACACAGCAACTGGCTGAGATGTTTTGTGTAAATGCAATTTGTTGAAAATTCGATGATGAATCTCTCTATTGTGACCCCGATTCTCAAAATCAAACATCTTCGATTTCATCGTTTCCTTTTCATTTAGCATATGTTTAATATCCCGAATTCTCATGCGGTCAGTATGCTTGGATTCAAAAGAATGGTGATGAATCTTGTGGTCGTCCGAGGACCATTTATCATCTCCGGATTTATTTTGCACGGTTATCCAGCGCTCAACGATGTAATATTCGTCTTCGATTTTCATTGCAGCTACTTCGTTGAGAGCCTACGCTACTCTGTTGAGGTTATATGTGTCTGAACGCAAAAGCCGATTGATTTCTGAGTTGCTTGTAGAATCCTTTCCGAGCTCGCCCACTCCATGCCCTCCCCAGCACTTTGAGACGAAGAGTCTTAGTCTGAGGCCCTCACTCTAGCTTTTCGTACTGCCTCGAATGTCTTTTTTGTCATTGTATTAGGTTCATCAACGACAATCGACCCAAATCCAAAATGCACTGGAGTTGGCCCCGCTGCCAGAAACCCCCGGAGTGCTGGCTGGCTGGGGTATGAATGAGGAAGCGACAGAGAAGAAATAGAATCCAGAAATCGAGATATGTAAACCCCAGTCTCGCTGCTTAAGGATGAGAGATGGTGACCCAGATAATTAGTGAAGTCAACTATCTATGCGAAGACTTGCGTTACTAGTAATAAGTGAAGGGGATACGGAGGCGGCTTAACAGACCCGATCCCCACATCAGAGTGGTAGGCTGCAGATTCAAAATTCGATGACGGAGAGTGTTGATATTGTCCTTTAGGCCTTGCCAAGTTATCATTTCTCCTAGAGTATAGCTCATGAAGTTAGTCCGACCGTGATCGGTATTCGTCGACCTCACATGCGCGAGCGGGTGAAGAAAATATTAAGTTGGCAACCAAGACATGGTGAAGTTGAGACGTACTGGAATACCCAAATTCTCCGCACAAGGTAAGCGCGCAAAGCTAGGCGGATTGGCTAATGTAGCATCTGCGATAAAAGGTCTCTGCGTGAAGCTCGAAGACTGGATGACTGGTTCCATCTCCAGCTTCGATGTATGATCTCCAACAGCCCACCAGCATTCCGTACGTTACTTTTCGGCGCTTGCCTATTTCTACGCTCCGCAGTGTCTTGATGTCGGGCACTAATCCTGGATTGTGGATGCCAGGCTTCTCGGGACTTTTCAATTTACTTTCACCCATAAGTGGAATCTATCCCGCCAAATATTCCAGAATTCCTTTTGCGTTTCTATTCGAAAATACCCCTGATCTACTGTTCACTGGTGAGCACGCACTACGGACAACTTACTGGAAGCTCGACTTTATATCTGGTGCTTCGGGAGGAACATCGTACTTCAGATAGTGCTTGACGGCGGTATGTGCGGTTTGAACCGCCGGACTAGACCATGATGGGCAACTGGCATGTTCATCACTGCAGTGTATAGCTGCGGAAGCTAGTGGCCTTGCAGTTCCCAAAGCTGGAAAAGTAGTGAAGGAAGTTTGAAGTTGAAGGGGCCACGTCAATGAAGACCAAACGATTTTGAAGCAGATACAAGACCTAGAAAACAACAACAATTTGCAAATTCAGGAAAGTGGCAATGCAAGGGACGCTTAGAAGATGAGAGAAATCAAGTGATTGAAAGGCATTAATTAGAGCCAGATTGTATATGAATCCTGAAAATGAAAATGAAAGAGCAAGACCTTCGAAAATCTTGAATGCTACAAGGCCTCTGGGTCTCTATTCACAACCTTGTGAAGTGAAAAATAAACTAAAACTTCACGAGGATGCATGAATTTAGGCCTGTGCTGGTGACTATTTTTTAGTAGTGATCATCCCCTTATTTCCAGTGTTTTTTAGCGCTATTTATTTATGCGATTCATGAAAATTCATGAATATAAAGTGAAATCAGGTATAACTTCATGAATCCTTCATTGAGAGCAATAAGACCATGAATATAAAGCGTGAAGGGGGGTTCTTAGTTCATTCTCTTCATTGTAGAGACCTAAAGGCCTCAAATTTAATAGTATGACAAATATTCAACATGTCTGATGTGACGTCTGTGTTTTCTTACCAATCTCCAAAACTTTGTATAGAGCAGGCAACACATAGAGACGAGCAAATATAAATTTGAGACGTTGCTATGATGTGGGACAAAAACAGTTCGTTGTGAGAAAGAGGAAAGGGGAACGCGCTAAAAACCGTAGCGCCAAGGCTGGTTCTCGAAGCCTCCAAAGTGTGTCAGCAATCCTCCAACTTCAGCCTCGCCATCCATTACGACTTTGCCATCTGCCTACACTACACCACACTCGTTCCAACACATATTGATACCTTTGTTGACTCAGCAGATATTACAACATATTTAAGCCATCCTTCTTTCCAAAATGGCGACTCCATCAGCTTCCGCTTCACCAGAAGAGTCGAGTTACACCACCATGGACGAGAAAGACCCAACATTAATCGGCACCCACTGCCAATACACATACTGCAACCAACTCGACTTCCTGCCCTTCCGATGCGAATCATGTCGAGGAACATTCTGCCTCGACCACCGATCCGAATCCGGCCACAAATGTCCCAAAGCTGGAGAATGGGCTGCAAGGAGACGGCGAGCGAATCTGTCAACACCTTCTCTCGGCGCAGGCAAATATATGGGCGAAGTTGAAAAGCCCTGCGCGGATCCTAAATGCAAGACCACTATCGGCACAAGTCTTTCTACCTCGGTACACTGTTCAACGTGCAACAGAGACTACTGCTTGAAACATCGCCTGAAAGAAGATCATGACTGCAAGAACCTCATCCCTATTGGAGCTCGTGTCGGCAGATTCTCAACACAGCCGGATAAAGCGTTAGCAGCGTTTGGAAAGCTGAAGGCATGGGGGGCTTCTCAAAAGGCCAGCATGTCAGAACGAGTGCTGCCGAAGCCCAAGCCAACATCTGCTGCGGCAAGGATGGTGGCTGTCAACAATTTAAAGAAGTCAGCGAAAGGCGATGCCAAACTTGCCCCTGAGAAACGAGTCTATATATTCGTGGACGCGGAGGCAGCCACAACTACTTCGAAGTTCCCTAGTGGCGAGTTTTACTATTCGAAAGATTGGGTTATTGGACGGATTTTGGATGCCGCTGCGAAAGCACTACAAGTGGAGAATATCAACAATCAAGGATTGGATGAGAAGTCGAAGCTAAGGGTCTTTCATGTTGAGGGCGGGAGGCTTCTAGAGTTCAACGAAAAGGCTGGGGATTCTCTTGTCAGTGGCAATAGGATAGTGCTGCTCAGAGGAGTCGGTCCAGCAATTCCTAATCTCATTGAGGCATAATGTTCTATGTTTTACTTTCCTCGGCGGGGGATACAGCGGTAGCCGCTTGAATATAAAGTGGATTTTCCAAGCATAGCGTTGGAGTCAAAGGGACGATTGTATTTACTCAGTTGCAGAGCATAATAAGCGTTATGATCTTATGAATCAAGAATTTACGAAGCATTGCTTCTACAAATCATTATTGCTCCTTGACGAAACGATTTCTTCAAACTTGATTCCAATTTTTATATCTACAAGCTGAACACCAATTTTTCAGTAGGTTCAATTGGCCTCCCCACCAACACTTCTGCCTTTTTCTCCCCCAAATCCATCACAATTCCGAAAAGCGTAGCAAGAGCATTCGGTCCAGCCACTTCTGTCTGTTTCCTACAAATACTCGCGCCATCCTCCTCAACTTCATCCCTAAAAATTTCCCACAGCACATCGTCACTCGGCTGCTTCCCTTTCAATGACTCCCCAGCTTTCCGCAACCTAAAGTTTGTATCAGGCAACCACACCTTCTCCACGACTCCTTTCTTGTGCGGCAAAACATAATGATTAGTATGCGCCACCACACCCACCTCATCCATCACTAACTGCACAATATCTTCGCTGCTACACTCCAGCCCCGTGCCGCCCGTTGTATCAGCTACCAGAATATGGCAAGAGCTCGCCACGCCCCATTTCTCAAGAGTAGCTATCGCCTCTGCCCGGGACGAAGAGTCCAGGACAGAGCGGAGGGCAAGATGACAGGGCAGTTTGGAGAACGAAACTCCTTTCGCAGTCACGGCGTTCAAAGTACATCCCACACCGTGACTATTCATACCTATCTTCCCAATTATCCCCGCTTCGGTAATCATCTGCATCGTCAGACCATCTCCTTTAACAATCTTTAAACAAATCAAATTCTCGGATTGCCTATAAATATCGTCCTCATCAGCACCCCCGCCGGACTTCCCTTCTCTTCACCCCAGAAATCAAGATGAAGGTGGGGCCGGGCCTACTCACACAGTATCCCAATCCCAATTCTGCCCCAAATAAGACTTATCCGTGGATTTCCAAGAAATAGCAGTACACCCATCAGTGTAAGCCCCAAACGCAATCTCAGTCCTCACATTCAGCGCCAGGATATCCGCATATTCCTTCCCGGCACCCTTGGCTACCCCCTCCATCTCCTCGACATATTGCGGGAAATTGGCAGAGAGGAAGGGGTGATATTGCATGGCGAAGCCTTTTACGGCCGGCCAGTCCATGGTGCATTTTTTGAGGAAAAGAGCACTGTAGAATGTGAGGGAGCGGGCGATGTGGGTGGAGGCGAGAGTGCCGTGGGAAAAGCCGATTTGGGAGGGCGTGCCGGAGGCGGATATCTGGAGCATTTTGGAGGGGGGTGGGGTGAGGGATCCCATGTTGTGAGACTTTAACAAGATAAGTTGGAGTGAGATATTAGATGAGTGTAAATAGAGATTGTGAAAGGGTATGCCGTTATCCCACTTCTGAGTGAGTGGCAGGAAGTCACGTGGATCAAGCTATGTAGCTGAGAGTAGGCTTTTAGTTGAAGATAGGCTTAAAAACCTATTAATACGTCCCTATATAATATTATACAAATCACACGGACAGAATTGTAGGTGGTCCTAATTTTTATATACCGTTACAGTGATCACGTGAATAAGTATAGACACATGAAGCACAATACATTTGCCTAGTGCAAGTTTCCCATGTTAGCAAGTCCCAAGCCATAAAGCAGACAAGACAGGTCAAAAGCTGTTATCAGAAGAACAGTCAATGGGAATTATAGGCGACCGCTTGTAAATGCCTAATTAGGGGCTCGTCTCGAGAGAAAGGGGGGAGACTCGCTAATTGAGAGCAGGCGATGAAGTGCTCTCACCAAATCTCGGGTGAGATAGCCCATATATTTTTCGAATAAGGAAAACAGTAAACCGACCTTGTAATCATTATAATCGTCTCGTAGCTAATACTGGAGGGTAAAATTCAGGGTAAAATTGAAGATTATCATGTCGCTCACTCCTGCACATACGTATACCGTGACTCACGGCTTATTATGTATACTACGCCCTCGCCGTCCAACAGGGACCCAAGGAAACTACTCGATAGCAGCTACAAGGTGTTATTCCCTAAGTATATTTCAAATCAGCTTCGTCCCATCTACCGATACGACGTAGGCTGATATCCCACCCACCCTCGTCTTGCAACCTCCACCTCGCCCATTCCTTCACACTTTCAACCGCTCTATCCTAGCTTCACAACAGCCATCATTACCAACCCCCCAAACCTTCCTCGACGCGCTATCCGTCCGCGGGAAAGTCTTCGTCCGCGAGCAAAAAAGCAGTCCCGCTAAAACACCACACCGATACCGACGATGCGCGCTCATGTCAATCTCGGCTGCCCATCCATACTCTCCTCGTCAGATTCAGATTCAGATTCCCAAACCCTCCCACCCCCAAAGCCAATAGGCACAATCCGCCTCATTCCATCTCCACACCCCCCCCACCTAGCTCCAGAGTCCATTTGCGACGCCCCGCCAGGAGAAGAAGCGCCCGCACGCAGTGCAGAAGAAGGGTTCTCCGCCCCAGACCCGATATATGAAACGGACAAGAAGACAACCTTTCACAACGGCGAAGAACCGTACGTTCGTGAAACTCGGCCCGCCTGTGTGTCGGTGCAGAGGCAAGGGGGAGGAGGCTAGCTGGAGTGTTGATTGATCCGTGGAGGCATTTGGGGTTGTGGAAGAGGCTTGAGCTTAATGCGATGTTGGAGCCGAATACGTGATTTAAATATATACTCCCGAGTGATTGGATTGGGGACGCTTGCGTTGACGAGCCATGCGAGGGAACTTTCCTGATGATACTGGTATATATATTTTCGAATCCGAACGTGTTTTTATGGCGAGGTACAGTAACATCAATCGAATCTACCCTTCCTCATTACCCGGCTCACTTTTCGACGAGCAAGAAAGAATTCCCTAAAGCCAAACAGACTATTCCGTGGCATGATTTACGGGCAGTACGCTCGTTCTCAAGCAGATATATGACTAGTACAGGTAGGTAGGTAGTTTAGGATTCTTGAAGTGTGAAACTTTAGGCGCTGTTTATCTCCAAATGTCTCCTTTTTAGTCGAGGAATCGTCTGATATGGAAATGTCAGTATACGCTGAACATCGAAAGGGCCGCGTAACAATTGCGTATGAGTATATAAGCTGTTTTCAAAAACAAGAAAAATTGCATACAGCATTAAAACAACAAAAGGCAGCTGAATCCAGATTTGGTTTCGAGGTTGAAATTTGCAACGAGAATGGAGCGAGCATATAGTAGTATTAGTATGGAAGTATCACTATAGCTCTTCTTATTCCTCTTTGCCTGCCTGTTGTTACTTACCTTGAATAGTATTATAAGTATATCCGTATTTGACTTATCATGGAAATGCAAAACTCCACTTCATTCTTCTTCTGCCACAGTAACTCCACCTCCATATATTCTGCAGCACAAGAACCAACCAATCCAACGCCACTCGGAAACAAAAAACCCCTATACCGCCCGACGCTTTGCCAACCAAACACCTCCCTTTAAGACAAACCCGCTATGGCTATCCAGCCCCACGCGCACACGGTTACGATTCCCTCGGATCACTCCAAGTAGTCGTCCTCGTACTATGATCAACGAAATACTTCCTACCCCCATTATTCATCCTCTCCTCCCATCCAGCAGGCAGTCCCAGCTGCGTCCGCGGATCATACCATGTGTTTGTGCGCGTGGCATGGTTGACGAAGTATACGCGGCCGGCAGGTGAGGTTTTCTGCTCTATGGAATTTGAGGGGAGTGGGTTTGGGTCGGCGGCGGTGGTGGTGGAGTTTGAGGTGGGAGAGGGAGTGGCGTTTGTGCCAGAGGTGTGTATGGGGATCAAGACCGCATTAGGGGGTTCTTGTTGCTGCTCGCTACGGGCGGGACGATGATTTTCAGGGCCGGACATGTTGATCGTCATGGTTGGGGTTGATGTCCAGTTGTGGAGTGTTTCGATACAACTTGCTTGTTGGCAGAATAAGGAAGTGGGCAAGAGTTGCCAGGGATCAAAGATTTCGCTTGTTTCAATGCAGGTGTTTATTTCTGGGGAAGAATGACGTTTCAGGATTTGAGAGCGGGGTTTGTACGAAGTGCAGTACTGTAGTGCAAGTTATGTGGTAGTGCATACATTATGACTACATGAACCAATGAAAAGGGGGGAGTATCCGGCTATTCTTTAGACCAATGTGTACCTGAGAGGCACAGACGTATTAGCGTTACAGTGCATCGACCTTGCATCCAGGAGCAAATTTAACGACAATTCAATGTCAGAAGCAGCAAGAGATGGGTTCAGGAAAAAGATGGGGATCAATAGAAACTTCTTGACCTCCGGCTAGGTTGAGGAAAAGGTACTCATGCTTGTGAGAAGGAGAACCTTTGAATTTGGTATATCGTCCCCCAGTCTAAGGGAGAAAAGTAGTGTATGAAAAAGCAAATACCAGTGCTTTAGCTTCATTGATTGGAGGCTCAGACCTAAAAAGTAGTAAGATGCAGGTACGGCGATCTGGTTATCTAGTCAAAGGAAATACGCACGAAACATTTCAAAACGCAATGTCTCTCGAAAATCTGAAAGATATGGATCCAGAGCTTCCCCTGATTCATTTTAGTATATTACCGAAATACCCAGGAAACGAATGAACTTCGTTCAGCTTGATTATATCCGAAACAAGGCTCGTAAATCGCACATCCCCCAGCTCCACGATCAAGAGATATCGTCAGGATGCAGTGAGATCGTACCGATTTTGCGCATAAGTGGATCAATATTGCTCACATTCAGACCAGTATAAAGCCGCAACTCTCAGGACATAGAAAAAGCACTGTCAGGCTATCCAAAGTTTGGATACTGTAGTGATTATCATAATCTGTGAACAAGCCTCATTTCTCCAGAAAGGCCGAGAAAACATAGCCTGTGGCCTAAACCAACAGTAGTGCTAGTTATTGCGAATACCCTTAGTATTGGGTTGCTGCATGGACTTCCACGTGGACGGGTGTTTGCACAGGCCAGCAGTTCGTTGCTTTCAGCGCAAGTCAGAAGGTTCGCATGCTTAAATGTAAGAAGCCTTTCGGCGTAAGCTCCATGTGTGAAGAGAGTGTGCGAGATGTCTTGCATGTGGGGAGACCAACATCCAGGTACCGAAGCGGCTTGAGGCAGGAACCAAGATGGGAGGTATCCCGCCGTCTTGGTTGAGACGAGATACAGGAACCAAGACACCATTTGTAGCTTGAAAGAAATGTGATAAGAAAGACATGAAAGAGATGATATTTGGGAACAGGCGATTATGCCTCCATGGCGTTCTGCCCAGAATCGGAACCTACCGACTACTCCGGCATCGGGCCGTCAGAGTATCTGCAAGAAGCCTGTTTTATGATAATGTGAGTAAGTATGCCTGCTACTGTACGGACATTGCCCATCGATCAAGACGCTAGTAGTGAAATGAAGGTCGAGAGGGACTTTGGCATACGACTTGTCAGTCCGATCTGAGAAGATGCAGATGCTACTAGCCCAAATCGGGGAGATCCGAGTCTTAGATATACTTGATCCTCACCGCTATAAAATGCAAGCCACTATTTATCGTCGTCCATGGCCATGCTCCAACGTTATCATGATGATGATGATGATGATGATGATGATGATGATGATGTTGATGTTGATGATGATGTTACGCCGTTACTGTACGACCGATGAGGCGACGCCTTACGTACTAACTTGAAATCAACCGAGACTGGACGATCGTAACTTTAAACCGCTGCTTTTGTGATCCCTCACCTGATCCGAAATTCAAGTACTTGGGGATTCGAGAAATTGTTGGTAAAATAAATGGGACCTTGCATTTGTGTAACCAACTGGTGACGCCGTGCACAACCTTACCCGCCGAGCCCGCCCCGCCTAGCTAGCCTCAACAAAAAACGACCGCAACAAGTATATGACCAAAACTTGGAGACCTGTTGAAGCATTTCGAAATTTGTATTCTGCCATCAAAATGATCGCCCTTCATGAGACAGGCTTCTGAGAATATACATAACTAAGATAGATAGATGCAATAGTACCCGTCCTGAGCCGTCCCGTACTTCGTACCTAGGCAGCTCTCGCTTCATTTAAGGTTTCAAGGTTGTTTGTCCTTGTCCTCCTCCCCTCCTCTGCTAGTACCTACAGTAGGCTTAGGGGCTACGAGGCTACCCCCCTGTACGGAGGTACAGTGTACAAACGCGGAGAATAAAACTTTCAAGACGAAAGAAAAAAAAAAAGAAAAGTGAACGTTTGCAAGGAAGAAAGAAAATGCTGTAAAATTAAACAACGAAAGCAAATTAATTTAATAGGAGCCACATCAGTCCCTGTGGCTGAAAACCTTACCATGCAGTACTCCGTATTCAGCTGACAAAGTACAGGGTATTTGCACGATGAGACTGGGGTAAAATTCCAGGGACCTCAGCCACAAGAAACGCGAATATTCTTGAGGAGAACCGCCGTCGAAGCTGCAAAGCAAGATAAAGCCTACTCGTAGAATATTCCCTATCGATCGCCTCTGGTTCAGCTCTCGCATGATCGTCTGTCTTGCGCCTCTCCCAGTGGCTATACATAGCTCACATGACGACCGCATCCCCACGATGAGGGGGTGTGCTGCCAATGAGAGGCAAGTTCATTACGAAGTCTATAGGCGGCGGTGACCCCTTCGCCTCCGGTGACACGTCTGGATGCGCCATAACGGGATAATGCGATGCGATGCAAGATGAAGAATGCAACCTTCAAGGAAGTGTACGGCAGCGGTGAGCAACCCTTCTGGAAACATGAGTAAGTTCTCTGAGAGCGGTGGTACGGAGGGAGGTACACCTCGCAGCTATGAGAAAGGCGGGATCTTGTGTATAGTGTACCCTACACGGTATAGTAGGTAGACAAAGCGACACCTCTAGGCTCTCGGGAGACTGGCCGAAGATGCCTGTCGTTGTGGCGCCTCAGCGGTACAAGGAGTCCCTGGTCTTTGCATCTGTCCAGTAATCTGAGCATGACCCGACATACCCGCGAGGGCATCCAGGCGTCGATCTTTCCCTGCACCTCTGCTGTCGTGATTCGTCGTGCTGCACCACCTCTCGCAGTTCGCAACCACTATCAAAAGGCGTCAGATATATTCGAATATTGGTGGACAGCTGCTCTACCCGCTACCTCTTCCGGACACTTTTGGCTGCTCTAGTTGATGCGATCAGCAAGGCAGAAGACCCTGATTGGAGATATTGACTTTTTCGCGCTTCCGCCAACCGTACACGGTGCCCTTTCTGGCCCAGCCCAGCCTGAGAATCGTGCAAAATAAAGAAAGCCTACCCTGCGCGGGAACGAAGACTTGAACTAGTGGAAGAAAGAATGTATCTTTGCGCAAGTTGTTAGTGAGCCTACCCTGCCTGCCGTCCATTCCCCGTAGCCGCCAGAATGGAGGGAGCAGCCGCGACGGCTGGGCTAAAGCACTGCTGCACTCCAAGGTTTGGGATGTGGTAGATTGATTGAGCGCAGAATCTCGATATTCCGTACATCCATGCCCGTTGGCTTCGTCTGGTTGTGTGGGACTCAAGTGCCGGGGCGATCGTCTCACTTTACCGGCGCCAGAAGGGGTGACAGGCACAGGGTGACGTTGAGGTAACATGGGCTCCGAGAGCCTGGATGAAAAGATACGGAGAGGCATCGCATCGATTTGTGCAGCAGCATGTATGCGCATGGTTTGGAAGTGGGATTCCTGGAGCATGTTGTTGTTGGTGGTGCTGCTTGCTGCATGCCATCTGATTAACCTCTGATTAATCTGCTTAATAATTAATATCAAAGGTACCTACCTACCTACCTACCTTACTCGGTATAAACAAATGATTGCTATTATTACTGTGCTAAAAGCCGTGGGACTTTGAAAATAAAAAGAAAGTTCGCAGGCCCGCCGGGAAGTATAGCATACTCGTACTGTACGGAGATACTCGTACTGTACTGTACGGAGATACACGTAGGTACTGTAGGTACGGAGGTACGGAGTGATGCATTGTGGAGCCCGTTGGACTGCTTTATTGGGGAGCTCTAGCAATGTTGGGCCACCATGCAGGGACTTCTATAGCGAGCCATGCCTGTTTCGATAGCTTGGGCGTGCATCCATCCATGAGCCACCAAAAAGCTCCGATCCCTTTTCTCTCTCTCAACCTTCGTATGGACTGGACGGTACAGATCTCCCATTCCATGCTTCCCAGCCTTCCCCCCATGTCCTTGCCTTCCCTTTCCCTTCCCCTTCCCTCCACCCCTGGATAAGTGGACATCATAACCCTTGTAACATCACTAACAATTAGCCTCCTTGTACCCTGGAAGAACTTTGGGTGAGAGAAGTCATGTCGCGCCACGGAAATGCTCCAAAAGACCACCCCTTTTGGTCCAGTGCCAGGAATATTCCCGTTGGCTCAAGCAAGTTACCTACCTACCTTACCTCACAAACTGACAGCTTCTTCTCTTTTGTTGTTGTGTGCCATGCCTTGCCAGACTGACGCCGGCCACGGGACTCGATAGCCTGTCCATCAACGAGCATCGTTGTGGCTTTGCATACTCGAGGACGACCATCACTACACCACACCACACCAGGAAGACAGCCACCACCCACCCACTCACTGCGCGCTTAACTGCCCTCCAGTTCCTCCTTGAGCCTGCTTGGCCTAGCTCTAGATCGCCGAGTAATCGGCCTCGAACAACCATCTTACATACACAGACATACTTGACTTGTAAACTCGATGCTTCAGTCGACTTTACTTCTTGGCAAGAAAGGGATACACCTCCATCGCCCGCTTCCACCTTCAAGAACACGCCTCTTTTTATTTCTTTTGGACGGAAAACTCTGATCTTTATGATACCCTCGAATAACATTAATCACTGATTAGCTCGTCGTTGCGTATACTCGTTACCTTAACTGCATCGTCCTATTAAACTTCCGCCACGCCAGTCTTCGCATTCTCGAGTCGAGGCTTACGACTGCCTCACAGCCTCCAACCTCAAAGGACTGCCCCTCTTCACCCCAGCTCGATACAGGAATAAATCCGAAAATCCCAGAAGAAAGGGAAGCAACAAGTGAGGCAAACCCGCTAGCAACTGCCTTGGACCTTCTGTTTGGACCAGACTAGTCAGACGTATATCCACATTCGACATGAGTTTGATGGTATAGAAGTCGTAATCATTTCAGATAGAGTACTTGGGATCTCTGTGAGAATTGACAGCAGGGCATTTATTTCCCCCAGCCTTCCAGAGACGCGGCAAGCCTCGCCCACTCGCTTGGTGTGACCATATTCAGATCCATCAGCCGCCCTTTACGCGATCGCGAGACTTGAGTGGGAAGTTCAGTTCTCATCTACTCGACCCTTCCAGCCCTCCAGCCCTCCAGCTTCCCTGTCGTTGCCTGGCCTAGCGCTACTTGCCATTTTAGCACTACTACTGGAGCCGGAAGTAGGCCATACCACATTTGAACTGGACCCCACCTATTCTACTAGCAGTACGTGCACTTTGCCCTCCCTCTCTCTCATTGCCATTCATCCCTTGCATCCCTGTACATCAAAGTCATCTGTCACTGTAGGAGCACTTGCTCCAACCTTCAACACGATGAAGGCATGTGTACATATGCCTGCCTGCCCTCTACACACCCCCCACCGGCCCCCAGCAGCATTTCTTTGAAAGTCATCGGCACTTGCGAGCATGAACATGAACATACACGAGTTGGACCGTAATGACATGAACTGACTCTCAGATCCCATGCGAACAGGTTCATCTTCAACGGGAGGCTGCATATGCTCTAGGGACCCGGTCAATCTAGCGAACGTCAAAAGCTTCAACTCTTTGTCTGCATCCAGTACTGTACGTGCATTCTTTCAGTCCTGGTGGCGCGCGGGCAACTCGCATCGCGTCCTCATCGATTCAAGACTGCCTGTCTGCTTTTAGCGATTTCAAGAGCACTCCGCGCGCACACCCACACCTACACCTACACATACATACACATCTCGCACGTCCCGACTGACTTACTTTGATGACTTAGAAAATCCATCCGCTGGGAATACTTTATTCTCTAGTTTCAGCTTCCCGAGACTCGCTCGACATTACAAGACGGCAGCCAGTGACAACTTTAATCAACAACTCTAACGTTAATCGCTAGTTGGGGATCCAAGCTCTTCGACTAACGCCATCTACTCCAACTCTCGCTTTAAGTTCTCGGCATCGCTCGTTAGCTGCTCGGCCGTCGAAACCTGAGAGTACTTCACTGGTAGTATCGAGAGGTAGAGAAAGTGTTATTGACCAATAATTGACATTGATATCAATATCGACTTCGGCAGCGGTAACCTCGTCAGCTACCTTAACTATTTGGACTTTGGATGAAAGCCGTTCGAATTCACACACCGCATATCCCGGGCCATTCTTGTGCCTTCAACCGCTTTCTCCCCACTTAAACCCATCCCTTCCTCATACACCTTACCTTGAGGCATAGCAGCTTCTTGATCTCCGAGTTATACAGCTTCTGCTCTACCTGCCCACCTTTCATGGACCAGAAACGTCGGATTTGCTACTCCACCACTCGATTTGAACGGCTGGCACTTGCACGATTTGAGATCTGCTTGAGCCCCTACTGCTATCGTTTGTTTTCCAAGAATCAATATCTATCCCTCTCCCAACCGTCAAGCTGGCATACTCTACGTACAGTTTGTTCGACGTAAGTAGAAATCATTGCATTGTTGCCTACATTTTGTCGTTCTTTCGCCTCTTTCGCCTTTTTACTGACTGACTCATTTGTTGCAGCCTGAGCCTCTCTCGTCTCATAGACCTATAATCCTGGACGAATCCTACGCCTCGCCCGAGAGTGCAGCCTTCCACGAAGCAGGGTACGAGGGAGCCCTTGTGGCTAGGGTGGATTCTCCCAACGATCTCCTTTCCATGTCTGCCTACGGGAAACCAGCAAATACCCAATCTCATGGTGAGTGAATGTCCGCATTTGGTCACCTTGTAGCAATTCTTGATTTTTCAAATCCAAAAGTCCTATCTGAAATCGCATCGCATCTACTGTACTGACCGCTCCAGGCTATAATACTGGCCGGACATATACTGAAGGCCCATTTCCCTACGCATCGCCGGTGTATGAGGCCCAGTCCCTGTCCGTCCCTGCATCGACTGCGCCGGGCTTCCAAAGTACAACACAGTTGACGCCAATGGCCTACCCTGCCAATTCTGTCCATGCCCACACCCACGCCCATGTGCCCTACGATGACCAGTCTGGACCTTATCTCAATGTCGGATCTACGCCAGTTCCAGAGGTCAAGTCATTTTCTCCTCATTCGGGATCTGAGGATACCAAAATCTATGTTTCTATCACTTCTCTCTACGAGCTTATGACAAGCAGTACGCCGGAATTCTTCTTAATGTTTGGTCACCGGAAATGCCAGGCTTCGCTGGCGAAAGCCAGTCAGCAGGGAGGCGTGTGTCAGTACACTGTCACAACCGAGGTTCCACATTTCTCGGCCACAAACTGGGGAAGCGCACAAGTGCCAATAGATATGTTTATGGAAAGCGGAGATGGAGATGTGATGGGAAAAGTCGCTGTGGGCAAATTCACATATCTGTCCGGTTCGACACAAGGCGGCAGCGAAACGCCTCAAGATCTATCAAGGAAGAGGAAGATCTCTTCAGAGTCTGCAGAGCTCCAGAGTCCCATCAAACGGGCTTCAATACAAGTACTGCGACCGAAAGAGGAGTTTAGCACCTATGGATACTCCGCAGCAGATGGTGGCTCCTATGCCCCGTATCTGCAACCGAGTGCTTCGTATGGCAATCTTCTACCACAATACAACCGGTCTGTAGGTGGGTACCAGACGCAACCGTCAACAAGGCATCTTGCATATAGTTACTCGAATTCTGCCACGGCTTCTCCCCCGACAATGAAGGCGCAATCACCACAAGTGGGGAGCTGGAGCCCTGCATACGGAGCAGTTAGTTCGAACATGGTGCGTAGCCCAGGTATACCCTCAAGTGGAGGTGTCACTCGACCATCCTTATCTGCTCTGCCTTCACCAGCAGCTTCTGCAAATCCACGGTTGATTAGAACATCAACACTGCAGCAAACCCCAATTCCTGCATCGACTCCACATGCGGCCCACCCTGGTCAACAATTCAATGCATATGCACTTTACCCGCACAAAGCTAAACTTGAGATCAACGGTGATTTGGACGCTATGGCCCAGAGCTGGTCGGAAGAAGAGTGGGACTTGAAAAGACGACTAGTACATTTTCGGAGGTCACAAGCTGGAAGTACCATCACCACAACGTTTCAACCGGTCTCTGTAGACGAGCGACCGCAGGACAGCGTCTGCATCAGTTGCATCTATTGGGAAGAGAAGCAAGATTGCTTTGTCACCAGTGTTGATACGATATATCTTTTGGAAAGACTTGTTGCGGTCCAATTTACGGTGGAGGAGAAGAATAGGATACGGAGAAACTTGGAGGGATTCCATCCGGTTACTGTCTCCAAGGGAAAGTCAGACAGCGAGGAGTTTTTCAAAGTCATCATGGCCTTCCCAACCCCTAAGCCACGCAATATTGAAAAGGATGTCAAGGTCTTCCACTGGAAAGACTTGGCCTCTGCTCTGAAAAAGATCTTTGGCAAATACGTAAGTTATTCCCTTCTATGGTGCTAACATGGTACTGACATGGTACCAGTCTGCAGGCCCGGCGTCAACATTACCTCCAGCGCCCGCGCTTCTCACACCAGTCAGCTCGACCGGTTATGCGACTGAAGGCTCATCTGCCGGCCTCTCTTATGCCAGTGATCATCATGGGGCGATTTCGCCCCGCTCGATAACAGGTTCAACATCTTCAACGGCATACGCGGGTAACATGCCCACGCGAGTGCTTTCTCCACATAGCCAGAAGTCGATGGCCCTTCAAGGCGGCCCTCCCGATCTTCGCGTTTCACTTCCCCAGAACCCCCACGAAACACCTGGGCACTGGCCAGGGGGCCATCATCACATGCAGGCTTCGCAGCAACAGTACCAGCAGCATCTAGGCAGTCAGAGCGGTCGAGCCTCGTGGGACATATCTTCAGTAGGGGTAGCATATCTCGACAACGGCCCCGCGACTACCGCCGGTAGTTCTGCAGGATCCCAGTCACTGAACTATTCTCGCAGTGTTAACGTTGGGGAGCAAACCAGCGATAACAGGATCGCGAGAAGTCTATCTGTTCAACAGCAGAGTCACCAGATGCCGCGTACGTGAGATACGTGCGATACGTGAGTCAGGAAAGCGGGGTGATTGGCTGCAGCGGAAGTTTTCTCCAGGTGAGGGTGTCCTAGCAGATCATTGGGTCATGCGCAACGACTAGCGCAGCCTGACCCTGCAAGCCTTCACCACATCCTCGTATTTCCTCACATGCGCAGTCCTACCGGGCCTAATCAATATCGCCCACTCTGGCTCTACTCAAATGCTCACTTCTCCACCATCTCGAGGCCTGCATAACATCAGACACCCACTCAAACCCCCAGTACAGTCTGTTGACGTCGTTTCGAATAAGTCAAACGGCACTACTACCACCCTCCTGACCTATCGTGTCGCGATGCAACAGTGCCTCGTCCTCGCCATCCGATTCGCTGCCACTGACAACACCGCCTCTCCTCCGCAACCTCTTCGAGGACTTCTTGGCCATTTTTCTTCCCTTTCGACACCATCTTTCCGAAACTCGCTCTCCTTTTCAGCCGAGTCCGGAGTCCCTGTCGGCATCACTCCCCATGTTCAGCGACTGTATCGCCGCCACACCTTATTGCTTTACTTGATTTGCTTGCTGCCTATTGACTTTTTGCCGTCGATACTTGCCTGTTCTAGATATCCTTCATAGCATTTTGATCTTGTGTTTTTGTTTTTGTTTCTCAAGGTCCGGGGGACCAGGGTACCCTTAACGTATTCGGATGGAATGGAGTCCCGGTGGCGTCTTGTATGAGCGGGCTGCATTTCACGGAGTGTAGTGTGTGTATTGTAGCATATACCATTGTCGTTTTTCTTTTTTTATATTGGATACACATCACGAGTCTTGTCTCTTTTCCTCTTCGCAGAATATACCACTCTGATCTGCATCTTGGGCGGTATGCGTATGGAGATCTCGCTTTACAAGGACAATATGTATTTGAATACAAAGAGTCTGTTCTTTTACTTCTAACTGGTTGGCTGTCTGCTATAAAAAAGAAGAGAAGACAAGAGAAGAGATATACGAAAGATACGGGAAAGAGGTTTTCTGCTTTGTGGTTGATTATATTATCATCAGACTAAAGTAACGGCGGTCGCTGTTTAGCGTTTGATGGAGACCTTATTTTTTGTTTTATTCATAGTGCGTTTTTAATCATTATTTAGGGCTAGTATTTCTTGTTATCTCTTGCACGGGATGGGGCGCTGCAGGCAAAGGAACATGGGGGCTGGAGTTGAGGGTGGTATCGGTGCTGCTGCATTTGGGGGGTGTTGAGTCGAGGTTGCTTTGATTTGATTTGATTTGATTGATTGATTGATTGATACCATGTTTTCCTGCCATGCCAACAAAAAATATCTTGTGGGGCTTTGACCGGATTGGATTGCGCATACGGACGGATACGGGACGGGGACTTATATCTATACTTAATATTTAATCTATAAATTGATCTTACACCTACCTAACTTACACATGCTTCCTCCTCATTCAATCTACTAGTAACTAACTAACTTACCAACCCCCCTCCTACCCCTCCCTTCTTACCTTACCTTATCTTGCTTACTCAGTATAATAATCTAGCTGCAGCAAGCAAGAAAGACGCGCCCGGCCAACCCACCACCCCCATTCTTTGTACATCGTATCGTATATGAAAACCCATCTTTTGCAAACCTTAGGTACATAGGTAGTCAGTCAGCAGCTAGATAAACAATGCAAATAATGCATCATCAGACAAGACAAAAAGTCCTACCTTGCCTGCCCTGCTCTTACTCCTTCCTTACTTTAGTATGAGCAAGCAAGCAAGCCTACCTAGGTGGAGATCAGATCATTCATTCATTCATTCGTTTGTTTACACACGCACTTATGCACGCGTACTTATGCATGTCATCAACCTTACCTGACTCTAATTAAGTCATGCGCTTAACTACGCAGTCCTGCGGAATCGGATTCGGGTTCCGGTCATACAGTACAGTAGGAGAAGAATAGACTGCAGATCGATATCGAGATCGATGTCGCGCTAGAGATAGACAAGACAAGTCCTACTCGTATACTGTACAGTACCTTCTCCACAAGAACCTTTCTTGACAGTCACGTGTCTATATAACACAACCCAAACCCCCACCCATGCCGGTCTCCATCCATCCTTATCCTCATCATCTCGCAAATGATACAGAACAGGTAGTTTATCTTTATATCCCCTCTTTTTTCTTCTTCTTGTAATTCCCCTTCTGTCATTCGTTAATTAAGTCACAACCTCTCATTCGCTCCCAGCTAAAATTTTAAAGTTGCTTTTATTGCAATAGCCGGCGATCATATTGACGGGGGAAGGAAATGCTAAGTATTACTGCAGCTTCATTGGATGCCACGCCGTGTTGTGGTGTGTCTCTCTTTTGAGGGGGGAAGCCTTCGAATTCAAATTCGTCGTTTGTAACTGAAAAGAATAACGTTTAGTAACCTGAGTAGTTCTCAATCGTCTTGGATTCGTGCATAAACTGCTTGAATTTTTTTAATTTTTTTTGGTAATCAGTTTAACCTGACCTAACCTGACCACGCCAAATTGAAGCAATTGGCCGTGGGTCTTTGGCCGGGAATGCAGCAGCCGATGGCTAGACAGGACAGGATTACCAACTCTATATCCTACTTATAGGTGTTCGTTCTATATCAATCGATGAATGAAAGCACGTTGATATTAGAGCAGCCAAGATAAACTGAGCTGAGTGGAGTATCTCGAAGGAAGGAAAGCAGATCGGGTGCCCGTTCCCAGGAGATGTGCCCGAACTGTGTCTGATTAAGAGATCTGGAGGAGGCTGAGATGCCTAGTCCATGGCATTGTGAATTGGCTGTTCCCCCTTCCCTTACAGGCTACTTCGACCTATTGCTATGCTAGCCTAGACAGGCGTATTATTAATGGGAATAAGGTATACGTATCCTAAGTAGGATGATGTTCGGGCATATATTACTTACCTGCTACTAGCTGTACTTTACTTTAACCAATTGCTTGAAGATCGGAGAAAGCTTGCGCGGTTGAGGGGCAGAGGCTTGTGACTGCCAGTCGGTATAATGGGGGGTTTTGGAAAATGTATGGCGATAGATAGATAGACATGGCAAGATTTGGTAGATTTGATATCCTGTGTGAGCGAGTGACTGTTGTAATTCTAGGCGTAGTTTGTCCTTCTCGGTGGATTTGCAATTTTCCGCTCTTGAGTTCGAGTGGATCGGGAGACGGACAGGTATTGTTTTGGAAGAATGTAGGGGGAAATACATCAAATATGTTATTGCACTTCCAGTTGCAGTCGCTTGGGACGTGTTACTCTGCTCTGCCAGTGGGTGTGCTATATACGCTAGAAGGAGGGCAGTGTTCGTAGATACGATTGAGACGGAAAGCTATATTCTTGGTGTTATGTTAGATATCCTTAGTTTGTTTGTCAAAAGTGCTTATGGAGGTGGAGGTAGAAGGAGTCGGGGTTTACGTCTTATGTTTTCATCTGAACTGAAAAGGGGGGGGGGGGGGCAAGCTAGTGGTTTTGGGTTCCGGTTTATTTTTGAGGAGAGTAGTTCTTTAACCCCTATTTGCAATTATTCCCTATAAATCTGTAAGCTGCCAATCTATTCTCATGACCGGATTTCAGTCGAGGATATGTCCTCTCTCATATATATCTTGAAAGCACCTTACTAGTACTATCTCCTACTAGCTCGTTGATTCTAAGTCCGAGTCTTCCCACTACTTCCTCTGTAGGTAGTGCAGAGGGAGAAGAACTCGGACAGATATTTCGGACTCGGCTTCCTTTACCTTTATGACATTCAGAGATGAGCCAGTAGCCTGAACCAAAGTATAGATACCTCTTTCGATCTTCTTGCACCTTAGATATCTCTCTGCCATTCTGAAAAGCCTTCCTCTTAAAAGGGATAATTATCCTAAAAAATATTCTTCGAAACTTATTAATTTGGCTTTTACGAAAAATACAACATCATTTGTAAATGGAAAAATACATATAGACGTCTTAGGGAACCGTGCATCTGTGAAAGATGATGCTGCCAGACTTGCTGCGACCTTATTTCTCCCACACGACGTGTCAACATCTATATTTCTTGGTATTTTCGACTACTGTTGGCACAATATATGCATGTAAGTGATATCAAGACCTTGAAATTTAGCTTTGAACAATGCTCCTTTACATTTATGGTTTAATTAGTAGCCGGCATCAATCCGGCAGACTTTGCTTTCAAAAAGAACATGGGCGGGACTTACTCTCTCGATTTGGCCAGAATGAATTGAATACTTGGAGTGTTAGATAAATAGCAAAAGCTAAGGCGAGTATTTGAGGTGTAGGTTTGAACCTCGCTCCATTTCCAATGTGTCTCAGCTAAGATTCGTAGTGTCTCATATGATAGATGTGTTCTGGTTCATTCGTGAATATAATAGATTCATGAATCTGGCCAGTTCATTCGAGAATCTACGCTAAGATTCACGAATGAACTGGATTCACGAATGAACTAATTTATTCATGAATATGGCCAGTTTATTCATAAATGCGCTAAGATTCATGAATGAACCGGAACAGATGAGGAAACTTGAGGTTATCCCCACTCGATAATGCGCTAGTCCCGATATGATCACCGGCTGCGCCTCAGTAATACGCTTTGCCTTTCATCGTGAACGTGTTCTCTCTCCGTTTCTGTTTGCATCTTGAATCCTCAACACATCCGTATAGAGTCAACTGGCCATGCTTGGAGCACTTCTAGCGCCCCAAGGCTACAGTACTTGATTCCGTCATGCAGCTGTCAGGCTGAGCTTGAACTATGTCTGGCCTCGAGATTGTGGGCAGCATCGCAAGCGTCGCCCAGTTAGCTGGCACCGTTTACGCGATTTCCAAGACACTCTATGAAGTGGGAAATGCTCTATCCAATGCTCCCTCCGATATCAAAGACCTAGCAGGTGACCTCGAGAACTTTTCCGAAGAGCTTCACCTGTACGCCCGGCTCCTGGACAAGAAGCACTACGACGATCAGTTCCACAGGCTCACAGCTAGAATCATTGGGGAATGTGCAACAATATGTACCAAAATTGACCGTGTCCTACGGAAGCTACGGAGTGGGAGTGTTTGGGCGAGAGTAAAATGGCTTTACAAAGAGAAGGAAATTGTCAAACTACTCACGAGGTTGAGAGATCTTAAATTCAGCTTGTTGAGCATTCTACAGCTGATGAAGTATTTGAAAGCCGACCACGAAATTGATGCTATCGGAGGCCCTAACCGTAGTTTGATTGAAGGGTCCAAAGAGGAAGGACTATCACAGGAAACCGTCGCTCAGGTGGAAGCAACGAGGAAGAAATTGGCTGGAATCTCAATTGCTCAGGAACATGATTCGGGCGAATCCAGATCAGAGGAGAAGCCAGGGACCCACACGAATGAGAGACTGCCACAGCCCGTGGAAGATGCAAAGCCGCGGAGCGCACAGTCAATAGAAACTCTATCGGGGCAAACGCTCATCAAAACTCCCAGCCAAACTTCTGGAACAGAAGCAAAAGCTACCGCTGTGCCTTCAGAAGCAATCGGTTCGTCTCATATTTCAGCATTTACTTTACCAACTAATGGCATCATGCAAAATCCAAACGTATCAGTCCAGTCCTTCCATAGTGCAGTCTCTCACTTGGACCCGGATCATGGCGATGAGAGAATTACTTCTGTTTACAATCCAGAGCTTGGAATGCGTGCGGATGATGGACATGTTCGATCAAAAGGCATCATTGACAATGAAAAGGCCAACAACCTGAAGGCGGATTTTGTCTCATCAGCAATGAAACACTTCCAGATGAGTAAGGAGGAAGCTGAGGCCTGGGCCGTCGCGTCAGTAGCCCGAGTCGAACTGCCACCGATGGGCATGGCGTCTCTGAGGGAGGCGAAGGAACGCCCTGATCACCTCGAAAGAAAAGAACAACCAGCCGTATATAATGACCTACCATTAGCCTATCTACCCGCTCAGCAGTCTATGCAGCCCAGTATGTCCGGCCCTCAGCCAGGTGCTCAGGAAAGTGCACCCGTACTAGAGCTGGGCCTCGAAATGGGAAATAGCGTAAGTCTAAATCACCTCAACTTACTTTTGTAAACTGCTAAACACCTTATAGTTCAATACTTCGCCGCCATTTCATGATTTTTCTCACCTAGAAAACGGTTCCATGGACGTACTCCAGGATTTCGATTTCGGTCCCTTCCTCCATCAGGACAACGGTCAATCGGCTGCCCCGGCACCGTTAACACCAACGGAGACTTACGAAAATGATTATACTCCCAATGATTCATACGCACATTTCGACTCTCCTTGGGTTTTCTCGCCACCCGACAATAATCTCTCCATGGGTAGCGATAACAGCCTGCCGATTGAGCAGGGGTTTGAGACGACGAACTGGAATGAGCAAAATGCTCAGCAGATGGTTCCTCTCGAGATCAATATCGAGTTCGCCCCGGCTTCTAGGACGAATAGCTTTGAGCCCCCGAAAACTTCCTTGGATAAAGATGACTTGACTGTTTCAGCCCCACGATCCCGTAGTCGAGCATTGTCAGATCCCGACAGTAGTAGCTCTACTAATTCAGGCACATTGTGCAAGTCCTCAGAAGTTCCCTCAAATGATCCCTCTGAGGCCCTTTCATTGCCTTTGACAAACCGGCGCCGGCAGTCAACATCTTCACTTCCAGAACGTGAACACGTAATAAGCCTCGTACATTCACAGTATCAAAATGCTGCTCCCGAAGACGGGAATCTTGAACGTGTCCAAAAACCCCCTCAAACCTTTCAGTGCCCTCTTTGCCATCGAGCTTTTACTCGGTCTTACAACCTCCGAAGTCATGTTAGGACACATTATGGCGGCGCCCATGATGGCAGAGCTACCGCCTCATCTTCGCAGAAAACGGAATTCACGCCACCTGCTCCGCAATCATTCATCCTTTGGTATCCCGAATTGCCCAGAAGACTTTGGCCAGGGGTCTTTAAACTACTTGCTCGCAAAAATCCTAGCCCTTCACCTCAGCAGCTCAAAGAACTTTGGTGGCGTGCTTTTGCGAAATCATCGTTGGAGGATGAGAGCAACTGCAAGTACATCCACGGCGCATGGCTCGCAGCGCGTCGTTACCACGATAATGTGACCGCCTTGGAAGCTATAGTTCCCACGAATACTGATGGTGACATCGCGCGCACATTAGCAGGTGTGCTTGAGGATTGTCTAGACAGGTTGAGCGACGGCGGTGCCCGGACTTCGCTGCACCGTATAGGAGAGATTCTAAAGGTAATGAGAAGTAGTCTGGACTTCCATATTGGAGGATTCGTGTGGACCTGCTTCTGCCAGGTTACAGTCGTAAGTCTTGCCCACGCCTCTTCGATCTTGCGACTCTCATATTAACTGAAATTACAAGTGGTTAATCCACCGACATCTTGGAGAATTTCCAGATCAGTCCAGCACATTTGCAACACTAGCTGATCTCGCAACCCTCATTGCGCGGTACAATGTAATGGAAAGCATGTACCACGAATGGCCCGGCATGACCCTCGAAGAGAAGTATGAAGACTCACTGATGAACCTCTGCACAAACGTACTGCAGTATTTGGACAAAGTAATGCAAGCACAGCCGTGGCTCTCCTCAGATCCAACAGAAAATCTGGCAAGCTATGCAGTTAAAATCGCGGAAGCAGACAGTGCCTGTCGAGGTTTCACAGTCACGATTGTGCCAGACGTCCTGCAAAGAGATGCCCTTCATGGGACCAAGAGAGCAATCGAGATTGTGGAGGATGACGAGGATTCTGATTCTGATTCTACTTTGGTAGAAAAAGGATCGGAATCGATTCCTACTCCCAAACGAGTCAAGGTATAGAAGCTTGTATATACAGCACATGTTAAACAAATACGACAATAACTAGACGAGGCTATGAATTTTCGGGTAAATGTAATATTTTCGGGCTATTTCACTAAAGGGGATAGAATGGGGTCACTTGTTTGAAACGAACCTTCCCAGGTGGGCACTGAAACACTGAAACGTTGTTTCTTCCCAGGATTCGGGGTATTACCCAAGAGGCGAAGGCGGAGGATGAGGAATGATAAGCATATTGGGGTTGATTGTGATTAAGCAGTCCCGAGCTTTGAGCGTCTATTCGTCACTTGGTGGACATACCGAAAAGGGACAATGCTAGAATCCCATCCCGGATTTTAAACTCTAGATCTGGCAACCTTACAGCCGTGCATGCAGGCCAAGAAGCATCCTTTACTTGGAGTATGAGGCTGTATATTGTCGAGCATCATCTGAAAACAAATCTCACAATAGTCAAAAAATTTGTCTTGGCGTTGCTCAACTCAAATATCGTAAAATGGAGTTCCGATAATTTATACCAACCAAGAATACAGTTTTGGTCAAATCTAGTCTTCCGGCACACCAGAAACCGTGATACTCGGCTTTACCACGAATAAGCTTACTCGCCATGCGGTACTTCGGAAGGATTTTCTGTACCTAAATATTCAACCAAATACGAGTACTACCATTATCATTATTGTCATGATGCATCCCATGGCACGATGACATGACAGAACAGAACAGCACGCACTGTAGCGGCGTATGCTCCAAATCCTTCATCTGCAGCTTATCACTGGTAGGATTGAGCAGCAGTCGTCTCGCAGGCTCGGCCTATTACAAAGTAGAAGGGCAAAAAAAAACATTCGTATAGTTTGCGCATCCAAGAGGGGCGGTGGCTCAGGGGCTCAGGGGTCTACCTCCCGCAAGCGGATTTACGGGCGGGCCAATAGGCGTTTCGGAGAGCGATGTCGTTCGTCACGCACCCGCCCAGCGCCTGAAACTTGAAACGCGTGGGGATCGCCCGGGCTGGCGGGGCCTAAAGTAGGCGCGCTTTGTTGCCAGCTTGTGGAGGGCCCCTTCATTCCAGCGCTTGAGTGGAATGGAATCAGGCGGAATTTTCACGCTTCGAACCAAAAGAAAGGGGGGAAGTCAGACGTAGATTGAAGGGTATAGTACTAATGTTTTGTCTAAGAACCTTCTTCTTTTCATGACGCAAAGTTGCTAAAATTGTAGCTACAGCGGAGGGATGATTTAGGGCTCCCACACGTGATTGTATTCGTGTTACTCGTGGTGGGTTATGTTGGGTTGAGTTGACATAAGGATTGCGGGGCAGATGCAGAACCAAACGCCAGAAAGAGGCCAGAAGTGTGAATAACAGCTTTTCGTACGCGTGGTGGAGTTTCTCATGCTCCTCTTATGCCCCGCTGCATTCCCCGATTTCGCCACACTTGCTGATTATGCTTGCACACCGATGTGATCGCTGCTTTGGATCTCTCCAGTGAGAATGTGGAGCCAGCCTATGGTGCTACACGCTCAGACCAGGCTCAGCGGGGCCAAAAAGCAGCACCAAGGAAGAGGCTCACCGTCCGATGGGGAGAGCCTTGTCATACGCCCGCCACACATCACAGCTGAAGCTGTGAACCCTTGTACTTCGTACGGAGGTACGAGGGTGAGGGTACAGTAGCGCCGGCTGAGAAAAGTGATCCACGCAGATCTACCTTGCCTCTAAGCTTCCCTATTCGTGTGAATTGTGTACGGTGCCTGAATGAATTAGCCAATGGGGGGTGGTATCATGCAGGGGAAGTTCAAGCAGGAAGAATGGCGAGATCCGGAGGGCAAATATAAAAGCACTCTCATGCCTCCAAAGAGTGACTTTTCTCTTCAGTTAGTTTTAGGTTGCCTTCTTTTATACCTTTGCTTTACTACACGCTTGACGCGAGACATCATGTTCTTCCTTCCTTTGGTAAGTGATCCCCTCTTGGTATCAGGTGATTCTTTGCTCATGAGAACTACAGATTTTGGCTGCCGGCAGCTTTTCCACACTCATTTCAGGGGCTCCTGTCCTGTCCTTTCTCTCCAATGGTGTCTCACAAAAAGCCTCTCCTTCCTTAAAAGAGCGCGGTGGATACGTAGTCTATGGCGGCACTGGAGATATTTCCAGTGGCTGGCCAGCTTCCCGTTCATGGTTAAGTTTTGATACCCTGTGAGCAATGTCCATCCTTATTTCTCCCAAGACACCTTCTAATACCCCACACTAGATTTACCGCCAACACGGACAACATCCAAAACAGCTGTTCCCAATGGAATGTTGCCAACCCCTCTACCGACGAAATCAGCGACATCAAGAGCGCCATCACATCCGTCGCCGCATCCACCGGCGTCGACTCTCGTTTCATTCTCGCAATTATCATCCAAGAATCCAACGGATGCGTTCGAGCCCCCACCACCAACTACGGTGTGAGCAACCCAGGTCTCATGCAAAGCCACGACGGCACAGGAACTTGCCATGACCCCTCTGTCCAGAACCCATGTCCTCAATCCGAGATTACTCAAATGATCCAAGATGGTGCGGGAGGAACTAGTGCCGGGGATGGCCTGAAGCAATGCATCGCAAGCTCTGGAGCTACCGATGACAGCAAGTACTTCAAAGCCGCCCGCATCTACAACTCCGGCTCCATCGATTCAAGCGGAAACCTCGGCGCGGGTATTGCTACTCACTGCTATTCTTCCGATCTCGCCAACAGACTTACTGGCTGGACCGGAACCTCAAGCGGCTGCTCTGAAGGCACAATCGGCACCATCACCGGCGTATCTGGTGGAGGAGCCAGCAGTGGCTCTTCATCTTCCGCAGCAGTATCAGTAGCAGTCCCAACCTCTTCCACCGCATCATCCGCAGCAAAGTCATCGACCGTCCCCAGCTCTACAGCCTCGGCCACCAAACCCACAACATCTGCCGGGGGTATCTTCCAACAGGAGCCTTCCACCACTTTATCTTCTGTAGCGACTTCCGCCGCTTCTTCCATTCCAGCTTCGACCGCAACCACAACAGCAACCACGACCGCTGCGACCGTTTCCTCGGCAGCTACAGTTACGGCTACAGCTACAGCTACATCTACTACGCCCGCAGCTGCAACCGCAACTTCAAGCACCCCCGTCTCGTCGACAGCCGACAAGTACCCATACGCAACATCCTCCTGCAAGAGCTGGTACACGGTCGTCGCGAACGATTACTGCGAGCTCGTTGAGCAGAAATTCGGCATCACGGCCGCCGAGTTGCAGCAGTGGAATGCGCAGCTTGAGGACGATTGCTCGAATCTCTGGTTGGGATACCAGTACTGTGTTAGCGCTTAAGAGAGAAATGAAAAGGCATTTGGTTTTTTAGGGGGCGTTTTGGGGATATATCCATCGATTGGCATTTGGGTTCACGGGCATGGCATGGCACGACATAACTTTCTTGTACAACAAAACCTTTTCGGAAAACTTTTAGAACTGCATGAACAGTTGACAAATAAATGCAAGATCATTGATTGAAACTTCAAATTTATTATCCCTCCTTCCTCTCCCATTTGAAGATTACCTTCCAAGTCATTAGATCATATTTTGGTTGAACGGTTGAAGGGTACAGAAACGATCATCCGGTTGTTATTGAAGTGAGGTTAGAGTTGAAGGAATAAGATAAGTATCTTGAAGGATTCGATGAGCCGTTTGAGATAACAGGACATGCACGCCATCCATGCACTGAGATTACAAGTACCGTAATTGCTATTTACCTGTCCCGACTCCTACGGAAGTTTGGAGCGTAGGGTATGTAACGTTAACTTTGAGTCTGTGTGCTTAGAAGGATCAAAATCCTTGGGGTTTTAGGTTGGTGGATACGGACATGGATCTCTTGGCATAACTCAATCGCCAATTCGGGGCTTGTGGCGCAGCCCAGGGACAAGCCCCAAATGGAGAAGCCTCCAAAATGAAGACATCATGGCATGATCATGCAACCGGGGCTTTCGTCCGAACACAGCAAGCAAATCGCAGCAATGCGGTACAGTAGGTAAGAAAGTGGTTTGTTATTTATCCTTCCTTCCTAGACTCATTTGAGTCCAAAAGCTGAGAGCCGCGCTTCCTTAACGCCATGCATGTTTCCTCGTAAATGTTCTGCGTTGTGACCCCATCCCATATGCTTGTCGTATAATCTTACAATTCCTTCTCTCCTTTACTAACCTTCTTATTGTACTCATTCAGCTCCTTCTCTCGTCCTACAGTATGCGCATCCCCGACTGCTTCCTTGCCTCCAACGAGCTTGAAGCCCTCGTGGAATATATATTCAACCGCGGTCTCGACCGGCTTGTCGAAAAGGTAAGGCAGCGCCGGTACGGCCGCAAGACCGAGACCTATGGGCCCGAAACGGCGGATCGGGACGTTCTTTATGTCCATCTTCTTGATCGCCACGCCCGAGTACCGGACTATACTGTGAATAGTAAATGCAGGCTATTCTCCCAGTCAGTATCAAGTCCTCGAAAACTCGGGTTTGGAGTAAGAGTAGCATACCAATCCCATACTAGCAATACTCTGAAAAACCGCTCTCTGCGCCATGACGGCTCTATAATCTTCTAACGGCGCCACCTTCCCGGGCACTACCTCCGTACTTACTACGGCCACTGCACCGCTCTTCGCATCGTGCGACCTTTCCTGAGACGCCTCTCTTGGTAGTTCTGGATGTAGTATGCGTTGGTTACTGCAATATGCCTTGTAGCCTTCGTGAGCCACGTCGCCTGCTATGTATGCCCAAGATATGCCGTACGCGGCGCGAACGAGATTCGGGTGTGCGACGGGCCGGAATGACTCTCCGATATCTGAGGTGTAGGCTACGTATCGTTGGGCGGAGAGGAGGGCTGTTCGGATTCGCGTGGCGTAGGCTGCGTATCTCAGGTTACTGTCTGTTGATTGAGGGGCACTGGCAGAAGTAAGTATTTGCTTGTAGTGAAGCCTGCGCAGTTATGATTCTAGAATTGGTACTTACGTTCCCTCGTAGAGTTCATCGTATAAAGTTTCATCTTTGTCAGCTCTGTCGACGATTCTCTGTAGTCCAGGTGGGAGCTTCTCTGGCTTGGGGAGACCGGTTGGTAGCGGGCCTCGGGGTTTGTCGGTTTCGGAATCTTTTCCTGCCATTGTAAGAAACCTTTGACAAGATGTTTTATGAATTTCTAGATTCTCTTGCTCTGATACTACTTAATATGTGTGGGAGGACTTGCTGTGAGGTGTTTTCAAGCAGTGAGTCTCCAATATCGGGATGCGGTAAAACTAAGTCGGCTTAAATCGGATAACTGTACAAGCAAGTACCGACTGCTTACGTAATAATTTTGCCAAGCTTTGAAGCTTGACTTTGAACGACGAGATGAACAACCTCACGAAGCTCAATCCACCCATAAAAAACCACTCCATACCTCTCCCAAACCCCGAACCTTTCACTCCGTCAAGATGACTGTATTCTACAACATCGCTGGTCGCCAAATTGGCTCTCACTACGTACGTTACGTTCCCTACTCCCGCAACACAACACAGAAGCTCCGGAAAATTTGGGCCGGAAGCAATTGGGCAGGCATATGAAGGCATTGGAGGAAAATGCTAATACATTGGGAATCTGCAGCTTGCCATTGCAACTCTCTCGACTGTCTTTGGCGGTGCGTACTATGCGTTGTCCGGCGGATCCTCAGCTGCGAAGAAGTCACAAGGGCCACCTCTTAATGCACAAAGCCCGGATGAGGAGAAGTTCATCAAGTACGTCTATACCTCTGGGGCTCTCCATCTCCGTCCGATTCTGCGGAGTCAATTGGAGGAATGGATTGTAGCTAATGCCTTTTTAGGGATTTCCTAGCATCGGCCGATAAGAAGGACAACAGTGCGGATGCTACCAAGAAGGATGCTGCTCATTAAAAGAGCCGTGAGATGAAGGTTGGGGGCGGCATAGTTTCTAGAGCAGAAAGCCTTGCGAGATGTACATATATTCTGGTGCAATAGAGGCATGAGATGCTGCCATCGAGACCCGACACCAATTTTCCTGTTTTATCCGAGTTCAAGAACCTCCGGTCGCCGCTCTGGTATTCAGACAGTTGCTGGAATATACTTCAAGCGGGATGCACGTGTACTAGAGAGCTGGTGTGGTTTACATGTATGAATGCAATGTCTTGCTGGGAAAAAATACTCCTGTTTATCTTCGCAACTTCCTCAATCTTCTTCCATGAGATACTTCATATGTTGTTTAAAAGATGACAAAAACTCTCATATTTTGCAAAATTTGCAGCTCAACAACTCCCAGCCGTATTGAGCATCTGTCGTCTGCTTCTCTCAGCCGGCCAAGGCAAAGTTGTTCAAATACCTCTCAGTCAGCCGAATTGACATTTTCTAGCTCAATGTCCAGTGATCCGGTTTTCCCAAAGAAGAAATAGCTATTCTCTACGAAGTAATCAGATTACCATACTTCTCATTATACTATTCACTCAGCACATCTTGCTCCGTGGCAGCAAGGCTCCAAAGTCTCTCAGTTGAAGCCCAATCGACGGAATGTATCCTTCACTTAAATGTGACCAAGCCGCTTTTTTTAATATACATGGATATATAAAGAAAGTATACTGTAGAGAAACAAACAATCTTCACTAGTAATATTCAATCGATATTTATGACCTTCCAAGATACTTTATATTCATATACCACATTGCTTTCGCACTCTGCTTGCAGTCCCGCTGCTCTAAAATCAACTTGAAGTCTTTCTAAGTCCGGTACCACTGTACAGACAGCCCCATCTTTGCCGTCTGCCGTCTGCCATCTGCCCACAGAGTCACGGACCTAAAATTCGGTTTGCCTCTTGCTAGCGAGCTAGCGAGCATCAAAGCTCGCATTGTTGTGGCGAATGCTGCATATGTTATACGGTTACCTGCCTTTTTTATTAGCATCCCTAGCTGATTTTTGTTCGGGGTTGATCTGCAGGTTGCTAATTATGCCTATAACGGTGTGTTGTAAGCGTTGTGCTTCTATGAGCAGTATCTCGAGTTTGGACATTGTTGCTTGGAGCTCTTGTTCTTGTTCGATGGCTGGTGGGGATGGTAGTGTAGCTCGGTAACGCAAGAAATCCCCTAGCTGCTCTTTTCGATAGAATAGCAACTGCTTTAAGTAAAGGAAAGCTAAAAGCGAAACAGGCTGGTGACGGATGGAAGGGATGGGCATCTGCTGACGAAGCTGGATATGAAGAATTTAGTGGCGAATACGGCCCTGGACGTAGCCCTTTAATGAGGGACCAATACTTCGCAAAATTCAGCTTTGAAGTAGAATCTAGTTTGTCCATGTTAGTCAGTAACAGGTATTTCGCAGAATAATGCCCAGTCTTTCTTAGCAAATTCACAAAATGCAAATCCATATCACATGTAAGACTCTTTCGCAGATGCATAACATTCTGATACTCAATGTCTACAGGCGATCAGGATGTAGTTTTGACTACAAGTGGCACAATGTTATCCACCAAGGCAGATAAAACCAGACAGTATGAAGCTCTTAACAGCAGAACTTCAAAGAGACCCCGAAATACATCTGCTTGTATAAATGCACAACATACACAGAGAGGTTGACCCTCCTGTTACCAATAAGTCGAAACTTCCTCCACCAAGGAAAATTGCTTTTTTGCTCGTTTCCGGTCCTGAAACTGCGGAAGTCGTTTTCCCGTTGTCTGATACAGCAACCACACTCGTGGCTGGATAGATTGATGATAGCGTGATAGGCAGGAAGAACCAACTAGTTGGTGCGCTTCAAAAAAAAAAAAAACTTCAAGACGAGCTCCCCCTACCAGGCTCATTCTTCACTTCTTCGAATTCATCTGTGTCCAAGTAGACCTTCCTCCTCAAGTTCATACAAAATCTCCCAGCCCAAGTCTTGACAAACCCAGTGTTTGTCTTCGTAGTTGCTTTACGATAAAGGATTGCTCCTACCTTTGTAGTTGTCACGTGGGAAAACCATGGGAACAAACTGGAGGTGACTTCTTGCTACCTCATCTTGACTCCTTTCACCAACCCCATCAAATCATATCTTTTTATTCAAGAACGTGTTGCCAAGATACACCAGCTGGTCTCATAAAACAGAAGGTGACACACCCTGTTTGCTGGCACAATCTCATCAAATTACTCAATACAGAGTCCGGACCAAGAGGTTTGCGTAGCTTTCGTCTAAATATGACTCCGAGAATACTTCTCAACACCTTTACAGGCATCAGTCTGATTCGATGTCAAGGGCTTGGCCCGGCTCCTCCTTTAGATGAGGCTCTTGTGCTTCGAAACTCGAGTCAAGTGCCTCTCGGTACCACGCAAACAACTGTCCCTCGCACATGTATCCCCAACAAACGACGGACTCGCTCGATATTCCCCACCGAGAAAAGTCTTACCATGTCTCAAGTCGCACATGCTCAGTTCTGTGGCGAGATCCTCGTATCAAATTGCTCCGGGATAACGGCTTCAACGGAAGGCTGCAGATGTTCGAGGGAGAGGCAGAAGTTGGATGCAGCCTTACCAATCCTGCTGTTTGTGTCAGCGCGGTTTGTGTTATGAGATATGTATGCACTTTACTTGCTGCTTCTATATGTGTCGGGTCCAGCACATTTGTGTGACTCAAGGCTGATATAAAGTGCTTGTTCTTCTCCTCTAGGACTAACCTGCGATTTCTATCTCGGTACAACCAACGACTGGCAAACTTCTTCACGTGCCTTCTTTGAGAACTTACACGCGGATATTTGAACCATCTCTCTTTCACCTCCTCGGCTACTCACCTCGTGGCATACCAAAAAATTCAAATGTCTTTGGTACTTGCCAGACGCAACGGCATGCTGATGGATCCCCGACGACAGTATCATCAACAGCAACTAGTCAAACGGCGGCCGGGCTCCAATATTCGTATGATCGTCAGCCTACCAACCAGTATTGGCCACTTCCCTCAACGAGACCTCCAGCGACATGTGCCAAAGTTTATGTACGACTTAAGAGAATCCGGAAATCGGGTATCGATGCCACTTGAGCACTTCAGACCAAGTTTCCGAAATATCAACGACGAGCCAGCATATGCCTTTGCGTTGGAATGGGTGTTTGCTCGGGTGGAGGAGTATGCAACCCGCTTCGGAGCGGCCCCTGATGCCAATTCGATGCAGGATCTCTTACAGCAGATTGACACCGCTTATCAGATGGGGGATGGGAATGCGGTGATGTCTGGAGTGGAAGATGCACAGCACATATTTGATGCCATTAGCAACGTTATTAGGCCAGACAAAGGCTTCGATTACAGTAACGAACTGTTCATTGACTTTCTCGAAACGGCGAGAGACTTCATCCCGTACTTCTCGGTCGTTGACCCGGGAATGGGAGAAACGTTTATGCTTCTACTTTCTGTTTACACTGCCAGCGCTCAAAACTTAGGGCCAATTGAGCTGTTGACAAGATCGATTCAAGGAAATCAGCGGCAGCTGCTCCAGGGCCTTGTGCAGGGCATGGCCAATAATGGAGATATCCTGGCGAGGGAAATATGGGCCAACGGGTTTCTTTGAATCGAGATAAGTGTCACGGAGGGCTAGTCCTTGGAGCTGTATGTAATACTGTAACGTTGGTGTTGAGGTTCTGGATTGCATTGATCATAGGTCCCGATCATTATTCATACAGTACCTTCCTTCGTATATCGTCGATTTCTGTGTCCACCTTTCAGGGATCTCCACATTCCTTAGCGTTCCACGGTCCCATTAGTCTATTTTGGTTTAGAGTTCAGGTTATCTCCACACTTTTGAAGTTTTCCTAGAACAGACACGTTTACGGAGGGATGAGGATCACGAGGGGAGCAAGGGGAGGTAGGCGCGATCTCCTTCTAGCTTCTTACTATCACCCCAATTTCAGGGGCTTAGCTTTGCTTGGTAAATACCCACATCCAGTTTGGAAACCCGGGGGGACGAGTCAGTCCCCTCTCCTGTCTTCAATTGTCATTAAGACGCCTGTCTCTCCAACCGCCATAAATGTTGATCCATCCATCCGAAATTGCGACTTTGTACATCATCGTGCATCCGTGCCCAGAGTGCACCTTCTCAAAAATGACAACTCACGCAGACAGTGACTGAAGATGATAGACACAACCGGCAAGCAGCAAACATGGCAGAAAAGACACCAGAGACCCAGGACACTGAACTGATGGAGGTCTTGGAGCTGGACAGCGATGAGGGAACTTCAGTGGCAGTGGAGGAGCAGCATTCAATATGGCAGATGCTCCGCAGATACAGAGGCGCCATAATATGGTCTGCTTTTATTGGACTGGCTGGTATCAATTGGGGAATGGATGTTCTTGTAAGGACTCTCGCTCGAATATAAATACTCAATCTAACTTATCAACAGCTTTCCACCGGCGTCATTTCTGTTCCCTCATTCAAGAAGAAATTCGGATACAGCTTTGAGAGCGAATACATTATCAGTGCTTCTTGGCAGATCGCTTTCAACACCGCTTCGTCCATTGGTGGATTCTTCGGTGCTATTGGAAGCGGATATCTTGCAGACAAGCTGGGAAGGAGGCCGACGTTGGCGATTGCATGTGTAGTCAGTATTGGCGCCGTCTTCATGCAAGTCTTCGCGGGGTCGTCGGGTCTCTTATTGACGGGCAAGGTAAGTCGCGACATCAGGCTTAATCGGCCCTTACTAACCAAAGCAGCTCATCAATGGTCTTTCTCTCGGTTCCTTTCTCACTATAACCTCCTCATATTCTTCAGAAGTATGCCCCGTCGAAGTCCGCGGTCTCACAACATCCGGTGTTCAACTCTTTGTAAGCTTCGGTCAACTCATGGCGAACCTGATTCTCAAAGGCACCGGCACATTATCCTCATCATTCGCTTATAAGATCCCTTTCATGCTACAATTCATATTTCCTACCATTCTCCTCCTGGGCCTGCCATTCTGCCCCGAATCGCCTTGGTACCTCGCCCGCACCCACAACACCCCTCTCGCCCTCTCTACCCTTTCTCGTCTTGGCTACCCTGACCCAGTCACTGCCCTCTTAAAAATTTCAAACACAATTACCGCGGAGGAAATGAAAACATCGAGTACGACTTACCTAGACTGTTTCCGCGGTTCCGATGCGAGGAGAACGGAAATAGCCATGGGTATCTTCTCCGTTCAACAACTCACAGGCGTAGTATTCACCATCGGCTACAGTTCTTACTTTTTCGAACTTGCAGGCCTCTCAGCATCTTCATCCTTTTCCCTCTCGATCGGTGTCTCGGTCCTTGGTCTCATCGGCGTCGTGTGTTCCTGGTTCCTCATCAACCGCACAGGTCGTCGCTCTACCTCCCTCGTTGGAACTGCTATCCTCACCGGTCTACTATTCCTCATTGGCATTTTGGATGTGATACCAGCGAGTAACACAGGACCCGTGTACGGACAAGTAACATGTGTTATCGCGTTTGCATTCATGTATTTACTCACAATCGGCCCTACCGGCTGGACTCTGTTCGCAGAAATCTCATCCTCGCGCCTCCGCTCCCGAACCGTTGGTTTAGGAATCGTGGTACAGAATACCTTTGGCGTACTGATGAATATCGTCGTCCCGCTTCTCATCAATCCCGATGCTGCAGATCTAGGAGGCAAGATCGGCTTTATCTTTGGAGGAACGGCGTTTATGGGTGTTCTGTGGGTATATTTGAGGGTGCCGGAGACGGCGCATAGGAGCTTTGAACAGCTTGATTGGTTGTTTGAGAATGGAGTGCCGGCGAGGAGGTTTAAGGGCTATCATGTACCGTTGCTTGCTGTGACTTGATAGACATGGTTGCTCTTTCATCATATACTTGTTTTGCTTAATAAGATTCCTTGGTTTTGCTGGACACTTCGAACGTTCCTTGTGCATTCTTGAGTTCCTGCCTGCTCAACTATCAAACCCTCAAAAAGGGACTCGGTAGCGACTTTCCAGGACCGACTCCTGAACTAAAACGCTGTCAGGAGCCATTCCATGTAGGAAAGGTAAAATCCAGTGTGCATGATAACTGGTAGGCATACTCAATTATTAATACCTACCCGCTCATTTCCTCCAAAAAAGTTCATTCATCTCCATCATCCATCGCAACCTTCATAATACCATGCTCTTTCCACTCGCTCAAGAAAGACTATAACAAACTATAGAAGCTAAATAGCCTCACCTCCGCCTCCACCACTACTGTTGGTATCACAGGTTGATAATCCGTGATCACTTCTATACTACGTAGTAGACTTGATACTGGTTGATGCTGCTTAGCATTCATAATGGTGTAGACGCGAAGAGGTTATGCCTCTTTGCTGACTAAGCTACGCTAGGTCACATGAATAGAAAGGTCGTGATGCGGTTCGCGATGCGGTTCAAGTATCGCAACTACAAAGGAGAAAAGAAAAGAAAAGAAAAGAAAAACACGACGATGTATATATATATATATATATACACAGCCTATCTGTGGTCTGGAAGTTCAGTGTCATTGGTTAGTCAGCGCATGAAGTCCTGCTATGTTTGGTTGTGGAGTGAGCGAAGAGAAGAGTAGAGTAGAGTAGAGGAATAACGCTGGCTTGTTATGAGAAGGAGAATTCATGGAGTTTTATAGAGTAGAGGAAGAAGGTTGGTTTTCTGTTCTGTGGTGATGTCGAATAGATGATAGATATATTTGTACGTAATGTTGTTTGAAGAGGCTAGGTGGGCGTATGTAGAATTGGGCCTCGTACGTTACGGAGTAGACATTGGAAGCACAAGGCGCTTGCCCTGAGCTCTTTCAACACCGACTGCCAATGAAAGCTGAAACCCATAACCATATAAACTAGATCACTAGGTAGATAGATGTATGGATTCCAAATTACACCCTTGTGCATAAATTTATGAGATGTAGCGACGCGAACTTGTTATTGCCACGCCATATAGTCTTAAGAATCACTTTTCAGCAAAGCAAACCCTTTCCAGTAACATTCATCCTAACATTGTCTCGTCAAATTTTTACAACATAAGCAAATCCCCATTCGCCCCCCCACCTGTCGTAGGGTGATACGCCTGCTCCGGTGCATTTTGATTAACCACATACTGCATCTCGCCCATCCCCACAGTTGGGCTCCCTCCAAATCCATCCTCTTGTCCATTAATATGCATCTGCGCCATCTGCTGATTCCCTACACCCGCGAAGAATTCATCCGCTGCATCGACCGCCGCGGCAAGGTCGCCGTTTTGCGTGGGTCTGATAGCGGGTTGATTGTCCATACCAAAGGTCGAAAGTGATTTTTGCCCATCGAGGCCTTTGGCTGTTGGAAGGGTATGCTTTTGTAGAGCGGGACTATCGGCTAATTTTCGAGGCCGTGCAGAGCGGAAGACTTGCTGGACTGGCTTGAGGTAGACAGTTGCAAGTGTGCCGACGTTGAGACACATTTCTTCCAGCGTTGCTGGGTCTAGCTTTTCGGTTTCGGCGGTGATTGCTGGCTTCTCGCCCATTACTACTGCCTTGGCGGTTTCCATGTCTGATGATAGTAGACGCCAGTACATGTAGCCTCTATCTCTTAAATCCGGGTTATCCGTGTCCTCGGTTGCCCATTTGAGGACTTTCGGGACGAGTTCTTGCCCCTTTGTTGGCCGTTGAATGAACAGCTTGACTGTTGCGGTAAGAAGCGCTAATTGCACCTCGACTGGCTCGTCTGCGAAAGTGTAAAGGAAATCGTCCAGCAGCACATCCGAGTTTTCAATTCGAGCTGCATATTGGCCAATGACCCAGATCATAGCCGACTTCGCCTCAGGTTCATCTAGTGAGTCCAGGTTCTCGCAAAGGGTGGAGATAATGGATTCGTATTGGTTGGGGTATTTTCGGAAGATGTTCCGGATCACCACTGTCGCTTCTTGAACGATGTAGGTGACCTTTGTAGCCACGAGCTCTAGTAACGTGTTTATACATCGCCTTGCTGCTGGCTCGATCTTGATGGCCAGCTTGCCAATTGCTCGGACAGATTTGCGTACGAAATGAACGTCGATCTCTGTTGCATATTCTCGTAACTCGGTCAAAACTTCCTCGATATTTTTCTCCGTAGCCAGCATAAATATTAACTCCAATTTCGTGACTTTTACGTAAATTGGATCGTTGTATTTGCAGAAAAATACCCGTATATCGTTTCGAAGCACCTCTGGCCGCCTCTGCAAGATTAACAAAGCGTTTCTTAGAGCCAAATACTGCACTTCGGGCCCTTTTGCCAGTAATGTCACTAAAGGCGGTGACAATTTCCGACATAAAAGCGATATTTGCCTCTGATCTGCAATGTAATTCATCAGATAGAGTATTACTCTTATGCAAGTAAGAACCACTGCTGAGTTTGTGTGTGAGAGTCGTGGAGATATTCTCTCAGCTAAGAGTAAGGCTTCGGATGTCTCCTGGGGGATGTATGACATTAGAGCCTCGAGGATGTATGTTTGACCCCATCTGTAGATACATTAGTTACAATTTCAGACAAGAAATCAAGGCTGTGCATACTCTGAGCAGTCTGGTAAGATTTGCACCATTTTTGAAGCATTGCCATAATCAATGGTGAGCTTGATTGCATCACTCCTTTCCCAGATGTCCATCAGACTTGCAAGAGCGCTTGCAACCACGGTGGGATTGTCGTCCCTGAGCATCGAATTCAGCCTATCAATTAGATCAGAACTCTCAACTAGATTTCTGTCATGATCATATAGTTTTGCAACGCAGAACGCGGCCGTTTTTCGAACATATGGATCTGCGTCTCGGAGAAGGTTCTTGGTAAGAGAAAGGGTAGCATGGACAAATTCTTTAACGTATATGTATGACATTGTTCGCAGTGCCAATGCTCTCACGAGAGGATTCGAGTCGTGCATATCCTGTATAGAGTTAGAATTGACGTGACACAGTGGCATTTATTGAAACATACCTCTTCTAATGTTGGAAGTGCTTTCAAAGCAACCTCGGGCTTCATTCGAGCGTAGTTGACTAGAAATAAGAAGCACCTATATACTGTCAGCACCTCCCTCCCACTTCGCATTCCCAGAAAATCTTACATTTTCTTGATCTCTAGACTCGGTATTTGCATGCAACCCACGATATCCGGAAACAGGGCCACCATATCATTGTTGCTCATGGTCATATTGGCGACAATCTTCTTGAGGGCAATCTTCTTCGCCGCATGGTTCTTGTCCTTCTTCCCTCCACTATTCAACTCCAACCGTAATTCCGCGACTTTGCCCTGTGGAGTGCGAAGATATGGTGAGCGAAAGCTTCCATAGCCCGAAGGTGGAATGTAGTGGGGAATAAACATCATGGACATATCCTAGCAGTAACCTCTTTCGTGCGCCCTCCACGGGCAGAATCACTCAAAGCGCAACCCAGTCCAAAGCTGCATTCAAGCCGCACAGTAACAATACATGCAGATGACAACACCTTGTGTTGTGTCGCAAGGAGCTGAAGAAACAGGAGGAGAAGGAAGGCACGTACTCTCGCAAAGAGCTTCGCATCTCCCGCGCCTGAACTCATGATGGGGATGGGCGGGCGAGCCTCAATGCGTCTTTATGCGTCTGCGTACACTATCTGACTTGCAGTATAATAGGAAGTGGTGTGTCTGCGGTCGGTAGGTACCCCTCCACCCAATCTTTGACCAACGAAAGCGATTCTTGTCAAGCCAGGAAACGTGGGATCTTTTTCCTGCGCGCCGCCGTCACCGCCGGTAATCTGTTCCTTGTCGCAGAGAGTATTCCATGAATCCGCGGATCGATATTTTGGCGTTGAAGGTATCCCGAGTCGCACTTGTTGTTTAGTACCTGTAGTTCAGAGCTTGGTGAGATTCAATAGGGGGGAGGAGGCGCTACAAAGGGCAAGTCCGGGGTTGGCTGACAACTGAGATCTCGCCAAGAAGACGCGCTACAGTACGACCTCGCGCTTCTATCTGCGAATACGTATCCTAGAAACCGACAATAAGACACCACATCTATTTATTGCCATACAAATAAATTGGCGATGGCTTCTGTACCCCCACCACCGCAATGGGTCATTGACTTGAATTCCCCTCCAGCAGGGAAGCCAAAATCCGCAGGAATCCCCGATCCGCCGGGATACACCTCAACAGCTACAGGAGGAAAGGTAGATACCCCAAGTCCTGCGCAGTTCATTATACTAACACAGTTCTCCAGAAACACCAATCCTCCTCCAAGACCGCCGTTCGCGCACCTCCCACAACCGAAGAAATGGACGTGCTCAAGCTCAAGAAGGCCTGGGAAGTAGCCCTCGCACCCGTCAAGCAGCTCCCCATGACCGCAATCATGATGTACATGTCAGGCAACTCTCTTCAAATTTTCAGCATCATGATGGTTGGCATGGCATTCAAGAATCCTATTATGGGACTTATGGCTACAAATCAGGCTTTTGAGAAGTTTGAGACACCGGGGACGAAGGGGAATCTTTTGATGGTCAAGGCGGTTTATGTGGCGATGCAGATATTGGCGTTGGCGTTGGGGGTGTGGAAGGTTAATGGGATGGGGCTTTTACCGTGAGTGTTGCTATGATAGGCAGGGGAGATATAGATGGCATGCTAATTTCAAATAGGACTACGAGGTCGGATTGGTTGGCTTGGGAGACGGCGAGAGATCCTTTGGAGGTGGCGATACCCGCGTTTTGACGCATCGTATAATCGGAGTTCGATCGGCGTTGACGGATAAGAAGGATGGGGATCTATGGAACTGGCCTCGAATATTCTTCCAGAGCAAGGCTACGAAGAAAGATGCCTTCACGGTACACATGTAGAAGTATGTCAAGAGTAAGAGGGGTTGTAGAAGCAGAGAGTCACACTGGAGCAGTTTCTCCAAATATGGAAGGATTTTTTGCTCAGCAGGAGCAATTCTCAAGTCTTAGATTATTGCGGTGCGGAACGTGTCCAAAACAGGCATGACATCAATGAAATAATACATTGCTCCAATCCTTCCTCGTCATCCTCTTCCTTCTTGCTCCAGTACTCTCTCTTGTCTCCTCAAACTAATAATCATATTCCTTTGGCAAATCGCATAACGGGTTTACAGCTCTGGCTCGACTTCAATCTCTTGCTCAGTTAAGCACTATGGCTACTAAAGCCTATTTCTCTTATACCAATCTCTATCTTTGCTCTCATAACCAAGAATTCAAAGTTTAGAAGGTTCAAGCAATCATATCCGATTTTACTGTCATTCTCATTCTCATTCTCATTGGAGGTATTCTATCACTCCTTAAATTGGTGAAAGTTGCCACATGGCGAACTACAGAGCAAAAATACCTACTGCTTTCACTACCTACATCCCCAGCTACACAAGACATTCTACCGAAATCGACTACAAAGAGTATTAGACATACGAGAAGGTTTTGAGTACTCAAGCGGTTACGTTTATCGTCGATTGGGTAATGAGAAGAGGGGCTCTGTTTAGGTATGATTGCTTGCTCCTGAAGGCCCAAAATCTGTGAATAGTGCTGTCTTTGCCGACAACATCCAGCATCGACTACTTGACATCTCCCACGATCTATAAATCTGCTTAGGGAAATGGTCACATATGAGGTATTGGATTCGCTTGATGAAGAAAGCACGTTCAAACCATTCTGGGTCCTAAGACTAGGTACCTTACAACTGCGAAGCCCTTGATCAATTTCCTGTTGGCTCAATTTTCTTTTCCACCAATACCCCTTAAACTCCCATGCATACGGCTACTCTAAAATCTTCACGGTCAACGGACTGATTGTTTTCAAAACAGATTTCTACTGTCAAGGCGTCTTGAAAGCCAAGTCTGCTTGAAAGCCAACTATTTTCGAGCAAATAATATTTTTCCCTTATATGTTTTGTGCCGTTTAACCAGAAGCTCGTTCAGTGATTAGTGCAGCAAAGATGACTTTCAGCTGCCCTGGATACTGTCCCCCTTTTGCAAACCAGACTTGCTAAGCCACGTCCAGGAACCTCAAGACTAATTCATGTATACCTAGGTATGTTACGTGCGTCCACGAATGTTTGTCCGATAAAGGAATGGACCCAAAAATGCAGTGTCGGGTGGAGTATCCTGCAAAATCTATCGCAAGGAGTGAGAACAGACGAGGACATGCGACGAATTGTCCAACTCACTCAAAACCTCTACAATATATGGTCGCTGCGCAGGTTGGTTCACTTTTAGAGGAATGAATTATATAAGAACTCGCTGCTAAGTGATCATATAGTACAGAACAACCAAGCGGGGGAGTGCTCTTCTGCATAATACCGATCTATAGAGATTCGTGAACTGCTCTCCGACCTAAAGGTATAGACAGGAAGATCGAGGAAGCTCTAATCTATTCTGCCTACCAGAGAAAGCCGCTCGGGAAGTGAATTGCCGCCAAGTGAAAAGTCTGTCAAACCTTTAAATGGTGTCATTCACAACGATCGTTCACTGTAGCTTGCGATGAAAGACTTTCAAGATCTTCTTTGGCACCACACTGAAAATAATATAAGAGTCAAGGATTGCATTGTGTGTTGGAAGATGAGCGGCAATGGATCTCCAGCCGATGGTCTTGGTGTTGGATTTGTAACGTGATACGCCCCTATGAAATATCAAGCCCAGGTAGTAGGGTAGGGTAGATGAGTTGTGCACGAGGAGATTCCCGATGATTGTGATTCATTGAATGAATGAGAAATAATGAATGACAGCATGTTACTGCTTGACAGCAAAATAATACTGGGCTGGTGATTGAGAGAGAAGCTGTGCAGGTGGCTGCTGGCTTTGCTTGCGTCGCGAGTCAGAACCGGGCTGGTGATTGTGAGGAGACACGACACGATAGGGGTTCAGGGAAAGGTCTCTGAGACTGGGGAATTGGGACTGTGATGAAAGGTTTGGAACTTTTCCTTCTTGAACGTACAGTACGGTAAAGCATCCCCACCATTGCGTATCGAGACCATGGTCCTTTGAGTTGAGAGAGCACTCGCTCGTTTTATATAGATAGAAAACCGGAGAATCTATCTACTTGGGAGCGGTGCGCTGAGAAAGTACGCATGTAGAGAAACGTACACATAACAAATTGCGTAACCTAGAATGACATCCATACCTATCATTAAAACAAAGCAAAGTAGAAAACGGCACTTGCCTTACTTTATTACCCAGCCACTATCATTATCATTCTCAAATCCAAATTCAAACAAGGAACTGAATTGGACTTGGAGAGGAGACGTTTCTATATTTATTTCATATCTTCATCTACTTCAGCCCCAACACCCTTCCATTCCCTTCCGGATTATCAACCAAGCACATTTCCGCTCGCTGTGTCTTGCCCGTCCACTTCGCTTTTATACACGTTTCTATGGTACAATTGTCGTTGCGTTGCTTGCATTTATTCCTTGATCTTAGCAAGAAGCCTACACGCCACGCCACCGCATTAGCACACGAACCCAACAAAAATATATCTAGGAAGACGGAAAAAACATACTCGTAATCCCTAAACAGCGAATACTCCTCATCGCCCACCTTGACCGGCGACCCGCCATACGACGGAATCAGCACGCGGTCCCCCGCCTTCACCTCCGGCGTAATGCGCTTCCCATCTTTATCCAGCCCCCCGGGACCTACAGCCAGCACTTTCGCCTCGTTCAGTTCCTTGACGCTGGATTCCGGGAGGAAGATGCCGGATGCGGTTTTGGTCTCTGCTTTGATGCGTTGCACCAGCACGCGGTCCAGGAGCGGCGCGAGGGATTTGATGGATTTAAGGGCGGTGGCCTGTATCGTGAGAAGAAAAGACGGTTAGTAAATGTATGACTTGTATTCTGGCCGGGTGTTGGGGATGGATGAGTGAGGGAGTGGAGTTGGGTTATAAAGCAGCTCTGGCTCTGAATCTAGCTCTATATGTGAAGAGAAGAGAAGGAGAAGATGTACGTACCATTTTGAGAGATGTAGATATCTGTTTGGAGATCGACTGAACTGGAGTGTAGAAAGATTCGGAAATGCAATTGAGAGATTATGCAGCGTAAGATGTTGGAGAGAGTGTTTGTTGGTCCCGAGAGCTTCGAAGAGATTCTGGAGAATAAATTACTAGCGTCGGCACAATTAAAATCCGTTCCGTCCCCTGAATCTACATTAGCTTAGTCATGCCACCAAACCCCGGCACATCAAGAACATCAACAGCCTCATTTCCCATTCCTGCGCAGTTCATGCTCACCTTACCTCAAAGACCAACTCAACAGCAACCCACTTGCACTTTATAATTGATATTCTTAAATGTATAATTGATAATGCATTATGTAAATCTCGTTCAGTATAAACTCATACCCAGTCTCGTTATCCTATGCAGAGCGAACTCCCACCACTTCCCCTCTCATTATACAATCTATGTAGTTTCTTCCTCCTCTATCTACAAATAAGTACAGAATGACGCTGCTGTGCAAAAACAAAAAGATATATAACTGACGCAATCCACACTCCAATCACTCCCGCCCATCCCAAATCTACAAATCCATAACTCCACCAACACCACGATTATTCAGCTCCAGATTTCGCCTCCCGGTATTGTCGAAAGTTCACTGTCCCGAATTCTATCTCGTAGCACCAACATCACCACAACTAACAACCCCGGCGTTGCTATGCCTGTTTCTATTTAGTCGGCGCTGTAGGAGCAGAAGGCGGTTCAAGTGTATGCGTATGGCCTTCCGCTTTGAAAACCGTACCTCCTTCTTCTTGCCTACAGATGACTGTGCCCGAGACCCATGGGTCGGCGAGGACTTCTTCAAGAGGGGTGCGCTTTCTGGGATCGATTTCCAGCATGCGAGATATTATGTGTCTGCTTTCTCTCGGCAACAAGCGCAAGAGCCGCCACGGGCCTTTGATGACTTCTGGCTTCTTCTCTACTATTGCGGGTGCGGCGCCGTTGCCGTTGCCGTTTGCTTTGGTAGATGGAGTGGAGGCGGGGTTAGTGTCTTTTGCGGAAGTTTCGAGATCCTTAGTTGGTTTAGAAGGTGCTGGGGTATCGGATAGTCTGCGCATATCTGTTCCGGGGGTTGGAACAGAGGCGAAGAGTTTGTAGGAATTGTCTGTCAGGCGAGGCATTTTCCAGGGAAAGCGGCGAAGAGACATGCAACAGAAGATGATGGCAAGGGACCAGATATCTGCAGGCTGGGGATCATATTTTCTCTCGTCGTACACTTCAGGTGCGAGATATGGATCTGACCCAACAATACCTAATCACATGTTATTACTATGCTCATGAAAGAAGCTAGAGAGGAGGCTTACCAGAAGATAGCGTGATATTGCTTTCAAATGGATACTTGAAAACGCTCGCACTTCCAAAATCGATAATCTTCATAATCCCGTGCTCGTTCACTACCACGTTATCGAGCTTTAGATCTCGATGCGCCAGACCCATACTGTGCAAGTACGAGACACCACTCAAGATCTGCAAGAATGAGCAGCTGACCTCAGCCTTTGACATCTTCCCAGTCATGACTATGGCGAAAAGATCGAATGGTGCGTATTCCATGACTTCATACCATTTTCCCTTTTCATGTATGATATCCAGAGTTTCAATAATGTTGCCATGATGTAATGTCGAACCCACGCAAAACTCCGCGGTAACTTTCTTGGCATATTCTTTTTCGGATTCATACGAATGTTTGGCTCTGAACTCCTTCACAGCAAAAGTGGTTCCATCACTACTCCTCTTCATCAATCGAACCGAACCTCCCGCTCCCGCTCCCAAAACCTTTCCGAACTTTCCGTACTTCGAGGTCAATCCATGATTGTCGTCAAACGGTAACTGCTGAGGTATTCTATGATGAGGTGGGGTCTTAGTCCCTGATCTGGTTGATGTACTTGGTGAAGCGTTCCGTTTTGATTTACTGTGACTCCCAATTTTTAGGAATCGCTTGAGCTCTGACATCGACCCTTGCTTTCCTGCTATTGTCGCTGAGCTTTCGTCGTGTACATGGGAAAGATGATCCTTCACTCCCCCAAGAAGTTGAGAGTGTCTCTTGTCTCCACCCTTCATATCAACTTGGCTTCGTGAAGATCGAGGAAGGGACACCGAAGAAGAGCTTGCCTTTGCTCGGTGCTTCGAATTCAAGGCAGTAAATTTGAACCTGGAATCGATTGCATCCAGATTTCTCGACTGAGGTTGTCGTTTTGACGAAGCATAGGGATCATTTGGATCTCCCGCGGGTGTAAAGGGTCTACTATAAGTATGTGTGGAAGCTCGGCTTGGACTCGATTCTCGCGAAATTGGAGCAGATGCGGTGGTGCTGGGTCCAATGGAGAAAGTGCTGTGGTGTTTTGGGGCAGGAGCGGCATCCGCTGTGGTTGGTTGACTACCAGTACCAGATGACCCAGGTCTCGAATCATCAACGTTCGATGTAGAGGGGGAGGTTCCGGAGGTTCCGGGAGGTGATAGTTGCGGGGTTACAACAGTGGGATCTTCGTTGGATTTCACTTTTTGAAGAGGCGCGCCCTCCTTTACAGTTGCTTCTACAGCATCTCGCGATCTAGTTGCCGCCGGGGTGATAGGTGGTGAGTGCATCGAAGTTGGCCGACTTTCGTGGGGTGAGGGGCGTACTGATGAGGTATATGTGCTTTGTCGACTTGCCTCGCGAGAACTGTCATCGTTTGACACAACCTGCAACGCCAAAGAGTTAGTCGATGGTCGAAAAGGCAAAACAGAGGCCAAGAACGAAGATAGAGCTATCGCATAACGCAAGAAAGTGTGAATTTCTTCACGGCGGGGTGACATTAGCATATTTGCATTGCAGTCCACCGCAATTCCCAATGCGTATAATTAGTAGATAGTCCTCCAGGGACTATCCGGTACGATTGTATTATATGTCAAGAAAGTGTTGCTGGATAACGAGTTCCAGCACAATCCAAGCCACATAGATCCTTTATTCGTTTCCATTCTTATATTTGTAAACCCCGAAATGAAAATAGCAGCAAACGTACCCTTGAGACTGGAAGAGACACAGGTTCAAAATCGTAGTGGCCCATGCGGTGTTTTTGCAGATGTGTGGATTGTAGTGTTTTCGATAGCTCCTTGAACTGCTCTTGGTCGTTGCCGGATATAAATTGAGCACGTTGGTTGGAGTCGAGAGTTTCGACGTTTTGGGGTTCAATTTCCTGGTCTACGGACGCGAACCGGACAGTAGGGGAACCTTCGACCTTCTTGGTATCCAAGCCGGGTTGAGAATTAAGATCGGACCCTAGGAGCAGAATGTTTGTCAGTAAAAAGCTTATGCGGAAAAGACGTAATGGCGATGAGGAAGGGCGGAATAGTAAGCGTATATACTTACCAATCGGACCTCCTGGGACATTGTTTTCTTGTGTAGGCATATTTGGCGGTGGGGGTCAGAGATGACCCGGGATAAGACACTAAGAGACGAGAAGATGCTCGTGAGTGAGATGGCACTTGTAGATGGAGGATTGGAGATGCTCTGGAGAAGAAATCGTGGTTGGAAGGTGGGGCTAAACGTTGAAGGCTTCTTGGGGGCGGGTAACTAGAGATGGTGGGTTGCCCGATCAAGCAAGCCGCGTATCAACTCAGGACAGTAGAGTCAACGTTGAATACTAAGATACCGGATGGAGGTTCTGTATGAGTCGTAGATGGCTGTTATGGATGGAAGGATGATTTTTTGTGATTCGATCGGATGCAATGCAGTGCAGTGCAGTGCAAACGACTCAAGTGCGCCCGTGTCAGCAGCGCCGCAAAAGAAGAACCAATTCTTAGGTGGAAGATTCTCTGATGTATCAATGACGGATTCGGTCGGAGAGACGGATGACGGAGGAAGCAGAGTGCCGTAGATCCAAGCGAGAGAGTACAGTAACAACTCAAGAGTCATCGACAATTGCTTGATACAACAGCACTATGAAGAATGAAAAGAAATAAAAGCCTCATATTATTATATCAATTTAACGAATAAAAGAACCGATTCTAGATGCGATGAAAAAGATATCTGCAGGGATTTTACAGAGACTTTTCTCTCATCTTCTTTACAAAGAGCCCTAAAACGGACCGGTTACACATGCACGAGCAGGTAGAGTACAGTAACACGGTAATAATAAGGCCGATTTGATACAAAAGACTTATCGTACCCTGAAAGCTTAACAGTATTCGTACAGCATGACGGTTTGGCTTACGGAGTTGTTCATCATTCGTCGTCCGTCCGTCCGTTCTCATAGTACTTCCTTCGTAACATCACATTCATACAGTCATACAGTGCAATTGATACTCCTAAAACCTACCCTACCCTACCCTACCCTACCGGTACCTAGGTACATACGAGTATCACGCCCCACCCCCTCCAGATTTACTATCTGCATCCAGTCCAGTCCAGCCAAGTCCAGTCTATTTTCAATTCCTCGGGACCCAATTCAACAAGGAATCCCGCCCGCAGCGGACCAGTGATAAATCCGAGTACGTATACTACTTACTATACGTAGGTGCGCGTGTAGATCTCGTTTGCCAGTTACTTGTTCTTGTTCCTCTCTTCCCTTCCAGACTTCTAGAACTGCCTGCTTCTACTCTACTGCACTGTCCTGTACTGCTGCATGTGCTTCGGGAAATCGGAACCCGGCAAGTCACGTCAGGTGTGTCTCGCTGTCAATCAATCAAGGGCCAAGGGGTGCAAGTGTGCCGAGGCGAGCGCTGTTCGCCAGCCTAGCCAGCGCAACCAGCGGATCCGATCCCGGCCATAGATCAAAGAATCGGTCTGGAAGCTTGGAAGAATGTTACATGTGCGTGCCGAAGGATACCCGGAGTCTTGCTACAACCACCGTATTATATATATCTTTTCTTGGCGGTTTGATTGATTAATCTCCAAATAAGTGTTAATGATAGTCTCAAACTTCATAACAGCATCCTGTGTGAAGCTAACTGTGGTGGTTTTATTCAAATGTACATAGGGGTTAAAAGCTCCTATTGTACAATGACTGTCTCCATTCCTCTGATATACTGTACAATCCAATCCCAAACGCCATCGCCATGTTGATATAGACAATTCGAAATAATAATACCACAAGCGCTTCATCGAAGACTCGACCAGTTCCACCACCACACACTCAATGGGGACATCTCATCTAGCAGCTTTGGAGCTGACTTATGGCTTCAGCCGCCTTCTCAGAGCCCAGGCTAATAAAGCAGCATCTCTAACTCCCTGCACTCATCTGTGCCGTCTATGCCCCAGCCTTGCGCCCCTCGTTCGTCATCTCAAGCTCTAGCTGCCGTTCCCTCTCTCCTCCCCAATCTCACTCCCGCCCCCACACCCTACGGTTTAACAACAACCCCCACACTCTTCGCCTGCCCAATAACACTCCTACAAATGCCCTCCAAACTCAACCCACTCAGCCTCAACTCCGTCTGCTTAATCTTCGCGATCTCATAAACATGCTTCAAGCTAATCTCCCCCACAGTCTCATTCGCATTCCTGCCCTTCAGCCGCCCCTTAACCGGCTCCACCTGCGCGGCACTCAGTAACAGGTACGACGTCGCAGGCGTGCGGACCTCGAAGTGGAAACTGCGGTCTGGACGGACGGTAACGCGGACGGGCGTCGGTGTCCCGGCAATGATGTGCGCGGTGCGGGCGTTGAATTCCTGGGGGGAGAGCGTTAGTTGGTCAAGGTCATATCAATTGGTCTTGGAATTGGGCTTGGGCTTGTGCTTGGGCTAGGCAGATTGGGAGGCTTAGGCAGGGAGGGGATACTTACTTTGCAGAAATCCATACTCTTCACACCCTTACTACCAAGCGCTGGACCGACCGGCGGACTGGGACTTGCCTGCCCGGCGCCGACGATCAGCTTTACGATCTGGTCTGCTGTGGCGCGTGCTTTCGACATTGTTGGGAGAGGTTGTGGTTCGTTTCGTTTGGGCTGGTGGTTGAATGAGCTGTTTGCGGATTTCGAAAACGCGGATGCGGAGGGAAATTTTAGAGCGCGGTTGCGGTACGGCTGTCGCAAGCTAGTGCAAGCCAAGTGATGGAGCACCAGTGGAGCAGCCTTGCTGATTAGTAATCAAGACGTCACGTGATTGGGAGCGGGAGAATAATTTACGAAATTGTGGGAGGCTTCTCTTGATTCAAATTAGTTTGGCAATGAATGCAATCTAGAAATCTAGTGCTTTGAGCCAGATTTCTATGGTGTTTTGAGGACGGGGGGTTGCGGTATAATGGGAAGGGCGGTAACTAACAGCATAGGGGCAGCATGACAAGAGCACGAGAAGTTGGAATAGATGTCGACGGAGCTAAATATGGAAGAAGACGCAGAGGGGGAGACTTAATAGGTAACAAATGCATAATATTTGCCGGAAAGCCTCCTACTAACATCAGCTACAAAAGTCAAGGGGGCTTCGAACCTGCCCGAACAAAAGCTAGGGATCAGAGGGCCGGGACAAAAAGCAAATCTCACTCACTACCTACTTATAACCATAGGGAAAATTGAAGGAAACCCATGATACAGTACCCCTTCCTAGACCTCCGCATAAACATCCGTCCTCCTCCTCAGCGGAACCTGCTCCCGAATCCCCTTCACAAGCGCAAGATCAACAACAGCAGTCGCGATCTCCGGGCCCTCAAACTCCCCTCCCAGCTCCGCAACAACCGCACCCCAAGGACTGATAATCATGGAGTGCCCATACGTAACCCGAGTCCCATTATGCTGCCCTGCTTGCGCGGCAGCTATCACGTACGCTTGTGTCTCGATCGCTCGCGCGCGCAGTAGGATCTCCCAGTGCGCTTTCCCGGTCGGGACAGTGAAGGCGGAGGAGTAGGTTATGAGTTGCGCTCCTTGCCTTTTGAGCGCGAGGCCTACTTCGGGGAAGCGTAGCTAGGGAGTGTTCAGCAGATCAATTTTCAGTTAGCTGTTTCTTGCATATATATACGAAAGAGGAGACAACTCACATCAAAGCAAATCAACAGCCCGACTAGTCCGACGGGTGTCGGAAACGGTTTGGGAATTTCCATCCCTTCTTCAAACGTACTGTACGTGTGGCTTTGATTAGTTCGATTCTATGTAAGTTTTGATGATTGAGAGACTTACTCGCTTTCTCTTGCCTTTGGCCCCCGTTTCAAATCCATGTCAAAGAGATGCAATTTCTGATACCTCTCCACAATCACGCCTTCCTCATCAATCCAAATCGACGTATTCTTAATCTTACCCTCCTTGCCATCACCCGGCTCATGGATACCTGCATTAATTGCTAGTCTGTGTTTCTTGGATAGGGCTTGCAAGCCGAGGACGTAAGGTGAGGTGGAGACGGAGCGAACGAGGGTGAGGGCTTCAGAGGCGGTGTGTGAAATATAGTCTGAGGCTTCGGGGAGGAAGAGCGCCTAGAGGTGGGAATGAGATGGGATGGGAAGAGAGGGGGGATGAGGGGTACTTTTGCACCTGCTGCTACGGCCTTTTTAACGAGGGTTTGGGCTTGAGTGAGGTTGTCATTCATGTCTGATGTTGAGCACATCTGGCCCACGGCCTAGAATAAATCAGATTCTGGCTTTTTCTGGGGATATAGTATTTGCTTACAATGATTGTTTGTCCTCCCATTTTGAAATATCTATTTTCAAAATGGTTATGGTGTTTCCGAGAAGTATTCTCGTGACGAGTCCGGGGGAATATATCAGTGGATCTTGTGGTCTTGAAATGCCTTTTAAGAGACCAGTTGCTTGTTTGAGAGATCACTAGCCGGTGCGAACTTTCAATTTGAGTCAAACTTTGACAACTTGAGCGTGTTTGCAGTGGTTGGGTTGTTTGAGGGGTTGATGGATGCATGATTCGTGAAGTGCTTTCAAATCAGCATCCGTGAGTCAGTGAGCCCCACCTGAATATATCCAACAGAGACACCACAACTCTTCGTCCTTCATCCTGAACAAACTTCCAGGAGGTGCTAGTTAGCCTAGAAAAATACAGTACACGCATTGCACGGCCAAGAACGGCTTTGGCTCCATTTTAGAGCAAAGAGCGCACCCGACGATTACTGCGACACAATTGTTGTCATCATCACCTGGGAAAAGATCAACCTGTGTCTGCAACAGACCTTGGGTTCGTGATTCCCGCTTAACACCGGTAAGGACTAAGCGGATGTTACATTTACGAAGACAATGTTGGAGAGGATTTTGATACCCATTGAGCATCCTTCCCAACATTCTCGTGGCCTTCTACGACCCTGCATTAAACTTCACAGAACACGAAAAGTCTCACTGCTGAGAAGTTGTGCAAAGCGTTTGATATTCAGAACTTAAAGGAGAGAGCACCACTCCCCCTCACTCAATCCAAAAGCCTATCCGGCTCGACTTCCTGTCCCTCAACATTTCGGTTCGAAGCTGCATCAGTGAGCCTTCGATGCTCAGCATCCCAAGAGTAGAGAAGACCGATGACAACAGCTATATCAGACGGTCTCCTTCATCAAAGAGCGTCAAGTCAGCGGTGTGATTGGTGTCAAATCCCCAAGTGCTGGATGTCCCTTGTACTGGAATGGTGTTCGTGAGACCTGACCAGCTTGGGTAGGTATACCAATCACTAGGCCGATTAAACGAAAGGTCATATCTCCACTCATCAATGCCGTATTGCCCCGTTACCATGGACATTTCGGGGTACATAGTGAACGGGTTGATTGGACCTGAAAGGTGAACAGCGTTAAAGACGTTGAAGTCGGGTAGATTGATCGGATTTGAGAAGAGATTGAAGCTTGAAGCGTCAACGCTTGAGGTGCCATTAGACTCTGCATTGTTGGAGCTCATGCAGTCGCACGTGCCATTCTTCCTGCCATCGACAATACTCGGACTTCCCTGAGTAGGTCTGCCTGTGAATAGATGTCTCAGCATTACGCAGTATCCATCGGGTATCATACTGACTTTGGGTTTTATGCTTTTTCTGAACGTGTTCCTTCATTTTGTCTGCTCTTCCAGTCGCGTATTCACAATTTCTTTGTGGGCAAGGAGTCTTTGGACCATGTATAGATTTCATATGTCGAGCAAGATCAGGTTGACGACGGAAAGTACTAGTGCAACCTGCAAGACTACAGAAATAACGAGTTGAACCATGCTGAGCCAGCATCTTGCTTTCCTGTGTAGTAGTAAGAGCTGTTGTTGAGGCTTCTAATTTCAGGCGTCTTCCATGTATTTGGACTTGGAAATATGATTGAGAATTTGCTCCACCAGCTCCAAAAGGATTGATAATGTTGGAACATGCTTGCTATAGAGCAGAGCGAGGTAATTTATCATCATTTTGATATGACAATGATATCTTTTTCTGCGAACTTCGCAACGGCGGTTCGCTAGCTTAGGCCATAAATTATAGGCGGTCTTGAAAAATGGTTGTGGCTCATGGCGGGCGTCCAGTAACATTCTACAAAAACAACCCTGCTATTCCAACACATTTGCAGGTCCGCCAGTGTGATGCTATGAAAAGCTGCTGTGGGAATAGTAAAGTGCCCAGGTTGTCCATACTTGATTGGGTGGCTGCAGCTGACCTCCCAAAGAGGAACGACCGCTTTCTCTCTGCGACACAACAATCTCAGCTCCGCCTCCTGTAATGGGTATCGCCCCAACACTGGAGCTCGGCCAGCAATTCTATGGCCTATGCCTTGCTTCCATGTTAACAACGTACAATGTTTCCATCGGTGTCATTGTTTTCATTTTCCGATTATCTAGAGGTTGAAGACACGAATTCAGATCAAGAGCCATCGAGAAGATTGGCTTGTTTCGCACCGCTTGTTCGCCACACTCTCGAGCCTCAGCCTCGTCACTTATCTTCATAGAGCCGCAACCACCCCTATTAATTGTCGAGCGCCATCTGTTCGGATAAGAGATACTTGTCGTGCGTTCATCGCACCAGATAAGTTCAGCCGCAGGATCTTGTCAGCAACCCGATGATGTTGAGCAAGCTCGGTGGGTTGACGATATCCAAATAGTAGACAAAACACAACCACTTCTTCCGCCTTTGTTGATAATTCGATGGCGTCTTCATCTGCTCCAATGGGAGTAGGCAAGTTCTCCATCTGAACATGAAAAACTACAGCTAATACAAGAAGATTTAAACAACGATGAAAATCTCAACTTATATTTTCGTATCAACACTTTCAAGAATGATTTCTCGCAAGCTGATATCACTTTTGAGCATCGCTCGCGCTCAGAGCAGATGGTTCTTCAATCCTTAGCTTTCAAGTTAGGATTAGACTACGAGTATTCGAAAGCCTCGCGAATTGTGCGGATTAGTCGCCCTGATAGTCTTGAATTCCCTGGTTCAATAGAATATTTCGACAGTGACCTAGCCGGTCTAAACGGTTTTAATTCAGGAGAAGCTTTCGACCTAGAGGGCCTTTTCAACCACCCTAGTAAGCAGAATCTCAACTCAACTGAAGATCTCTGCCCACCAGAAGTCTTCAACCCTCCAGGAGCTTTAAGTAGTTTGTTAGGCCCGGAAAACGATGTCTTCTTTGACTCCGAGCAGTTACATTATGGAATAGGCCCAGATTATTATTTCACACCTTCAATTGGAAACCGACATAACAATGAACCTCCCACTACCTTGCCGCCCACTTCCGATGTCGATATCCCTTGCGGTGTCGAACAACCCGAACGTGCCGGAGGTATTTTAATTGGCAATGAGCGAATCGTCTTGGATGACCCAAAAGTCCAAACGGCCTCTCATTCCCCTGAAATTAACTCTTCTCAAGACCCTGTACAAGAGCAACAGGGCGGAGACGTTTCGCCTTCTGTTGGTCTGCTAGATGCAACGTTTGATCACGAATGCACCAGTCAAGAAAGTCAATTTCGTGAAGGCTCAAATATTACCACCATGAAGCGAATCAAGTCCTCAGTGGCCAAGGCTAGTCGCTATTTGAATAGGGAGCATACTCACCGTCAAGAGTCAACGACTACAAAAAGAAAGAGGTCTATAAGCAGTGGGCAGAGCAACCAAGGTGGTGGGTCCAGTGGCAACTACTTGAGAAGAAATTCGCAGCAGTCGAGCGTACAGAGTGCATCAGGATCTGGTTATCGAGAGATTGTCTTTGATTCAAATTCAGTACATTCTGGTGGAAGCCAGGCATCTTCTTGTTCTGGCCGCCGGGGTCCTTTGAGTGAAACGGCTAAGGCCGGAATGAAAGCACTAAAGCAAGTGGGAAATGCTTGTTGGAGATGCAAATTTCTCAAAAAGACAGTAAGTTTAGGTCAAGGTCCCCTCCTCTACATGGACTAAAGTTCTTGCAGTGCAGCACTAAGGAACCTTGTGGTATGTGCCCGAAGAGGCCTATTTCTAAATGGGGAATTCTCAAGTGTAGAAGAGGTGATTTCCAATCTGAAACGCCTTTGGATAAACTGTGCGAGCAGTTTGAACGTGTAGGAGTGTCCGATTATGAGAATACCGAGGTGGATACATCTACTTCATCTATATCAACATATCATTTCGCTACTGTTCAACGCGACGAATGGGTCCACAGCAGTGGAGGCTTTGAATCATTCGAGGAACAGACTCGTCCGAATGAACAACCGCTTCAAATGCCACGAAATGAGAACGGAATCTCGGAAAAATCCTTTGTATCTGCATCTGATACGATGGGAACAGATGAAACGGGTGGTTTGGATGCTAACATGCAAGAGCCCGAAGTAGCCTGCATTGGTAATATACGTCAACTGCTTTCGATGGCTTATGATGCATTTCCCAAACCCAAACATTCCATCATGGCAGCATTAAACCCACTAGAGGAATGTATACTTGCAATTTTTTGGGAGCTTCGCAAATGCTCGTCTTCAAGATCGATCCTCGCTATCTTAGCCGAATGCGATGAATATAAAGGCTTCGGCTGTCTTCTTTCCGAAGCGGCAATTTACCAAGCAGTGTATGAAGATGTAAGAATCTGGTTTCGCATTGCAAATGCAACCCCAACTAGTTCCTTCCTCTACAAGAAGTTTATCGCTTTCCTTGGCGAGCAAGTCTACGGGGAACACTCACTCCAGAAGCACAAGGATCCTTCTAACTCGTTCTTAGAACCAACTGATTGCTCAGTCACTCATTTGCTTGCGTAGTTGCTTAGAAGTGATGCGGATGGAAGGCGATATTTCACTCCTACCCGACTGTCATCAGCGAAACGACTTTGATTGCATAAAAACTTTGAATATGCACATTTCGATATACTACAAAGAACTATCGAGGGTGTTTTTTAAGAAAGACAGTATGTTGAGAAACGAACACTGGTGTCTATCTGCGTTTTATAGCTTTTGTATCCAGGCGTTTGTTAGGAAAGGGTTGATTCAGATGTCGCATCTATTCGCCAAGTTCGACCCTCAGATCTTATACTCTAGCCGAAGCTACCTCTACATACCATTGAGGTTATTTGTTGCCATCTTTGACCTTAACTGTTGTAAGAGCAAATATCCCTACCGTCATGAGGGCTTTGATACTCTCATGGAGCAGTTTTCAAGAAGGATAATCAAGTATGGCAGCAATGAAGATGGCGGAGCTTTGTCTATATTGTGCATATATCTCAAGGAAATTTTTGAAGATGATGGGAGAATGCTAGAGGAAGACCAGCTTGATCCTGAAGTGCAAAGAACGACACGAGCGACTCCCAGGCTCGGGGGTTGGGTTTCAGAATGATCATCTCACAACTAAGCACTCTCAAGGAACGGGAAATGGTCCCTACATCTACGGATACATAATACCAAAATATCAAGGGCTATTTACTCCTTACTGTTCACGGCTATGACAACGACTGTCATCTGAATATCTGGATGCCTCCTGAGACTTGCCTAAGCCCCTGAATGCATCTGATCCAAGCTAATAACTTTATCACACCCATCTAAATATTTTATTTTTCATACCTAAAACTTCTCCCTCAAGCTCCCTTGGGTTATATCCTTCATAAAGTTAACCAAATACCACGAAGCATTTTTCTAAGCCTGAAATGCAATTATAATGACATACAACTTTATGACAACTCCAACCTGGTTTAATGAGATATATGCATTGGAAGCACATAAACGATCTGTAGTTCCTAGAAGCGATCTCGCTCTTGTAATAATAAAGTTCTATATATATTATAGAAGAAGCGCGACGCAGCCCCATTTCTTTCTTTTGGATTGACCTCTCAACAACTCAGCTGAGGAGATTAGCAAGTCAAACATCCATAATAACCCCCAGAACGTATAGCAATATCAAGCCATTATCAAACCCGCAAATACCTCACTCACAAGATCCATCAAGCTTGCCCAAATTTACTACACAGCGGAAACTTGTAATCTGTTTTTATCTATTAGCTCATCATCCTTCCTTCAATCCAACGAAAAAGAAAACTTACAATCACCCTCTGGGCTCTCCCAGAAATCCACACTCCTCACATAGCAGAAATCAGTCGTCAACTCCCACCACGTATCATCCGTAACCGGATCCAGAGGATCTGGATCCAGCGACGTCAGACACTGCAGAAAGACCTGCTCCATCCAAGGATACTGTTTTATCACCGGTGCGGTGATGCGCGGCTGTTCGTGGCAGGATGCGTAGTCCTCGCCGACTGTTACGCTGATTAGGTAGCGGGGTTGCAGGGGTAGCGTTGGGTTTGGCTTTCGCTTTGACTTCGATAGTTGTGCACGATCTGGGAGAGGTTCGGCGCGACGAGGTTTCGAGAAGGGGGTTGTGCGGTTGACTTCTAGGCTCGGAAGGGGCCCGCAGTTGTCAAGGGAGGTTTTATCGATATTGTGATGGAGGCCTTTCTGGGCCGCGTAGCAGAGAGAGGTGCTTCGGATCCAGATGCTGGGTATTGTTAGTTGGCTGTTTTATTGTAGTATATTCTCATGCTCGGTTAATTAATCAAGGGGTAAATAAGGGGCACTTGCTCGTCATCAATGATCAAATCTCCATCCGTCCAACACGTTGCCGTTAGATCTTTATCCGGGACTAGGTATTCTAGTGTGTCTGAGTCGATTGCCGGGTTGATGTTGCATTCCGTATCGTATTTCGTAGATGCGTCTTGCGTGGTGTAGAATTCCTCTTCTGAATCCCTTCCACAGTATTTTAGTTCACTTTGGTCTAGCCATCCATACATATATTAGCAAGACACCGGCGGTCCTCTCTCCGGTAATGTCAAACTTACAAGTCCCATTATAATCGACCAGATCATACTGGTTCACATAGCAATTATCTACCGTCCCAAGCCAAATACTACATACACCAAACACATCAGTCTACATACCCTTATCCTCATCCCACTCGAAGCTTCTGGGAGCACACTCACTTATTTCCGTCAGCCCCTCCAACGTTCTCCCCGCGCGTCCAACACACCAACGTCACGTTATCATAGTCCTGCTCCGTTGCGTCATCGAAGTACGGATATACCTTGGTGTTTATACACTTCTGCCACGGACATACTTTACAAGCTGTCTCGATGCCCAGTTCGACTGTGCTGTTGATATTAGCGGCGACGACGTCGAGGGCGAGAGCCAGTGTTGCCAGGAAGAGGTGCATTGTTTCCTCTCTTAACCGATCTGGAGGTTTTAATGACAATAGGAAAGCAAATGACTAATTATTGAGAACGCGACGCGTGTAAAAGTCAGGGCCAGCTCATCATTATATATCCACCGCCAAGCTCACACTAACATACGAATCGCAAAATCAATGTTCCATATATGTAGTGTACAGTAATTCTATTACACAGCATATACCTCGTGCCTACCTTGGACAAGTCTCAGATTTATGTAGTAGGAAGCGAAGTTCAGCTGACCGCAGCGTGGTTCGTATATGCGCACATCTTGTGCTACAGTAGAGTAGCTGGACCCCTGGGATGATCTGCAGCCGCCATCAAGCGAAGTGTGGGGTTGGGGTCCGTCCCGTCATTGCAGGATCGTGCACTACGGTAATAAGGTTATTTGCTCGTCTATAGGATTCAAACCGAAATTATGGGTCAATATGAAGTGATATGTATAAGAACTCGAACCTTCCAGAATTTGAGTAGAATGAAAACTTGCTAGAAGGGATCACACTTAAGGATAGGGGGCGAACCTTGAGCCGATATATGTCTTATACCTGCATTGCATCTCTACTAAGATCTGATAATAGAAAAAGGGGGAGGGAGGTATAGACTGAAAAGTACACCAGCCGTATATTTTTCAAGGTAGAGGTAAATAATCTTCGACCTCAAACTTGGCGTGTTCACTGACTTCGACCCGTTTGCACATAGGTATACATGGAAGGCCTCGGTCTCGTAAGAGGCAGTCTTTGCAGCAGAAATACAGTACTAATGCCATAGTTGACCTAATACTCATGCCGAATGAAAGCCAAAGATACGCTCTCTTTCGATGTGGGCGATTGGGTGAAGAGTGCCCAACCCAAGACAGCCACAGCATCTGATGTATCAAAGGTTATCCCATCATCCAGGATTCAGTATTTGCAGAGGAATGTGTCCGTAGGTGTTATGCGTAAGTGTAAAGTATCGGTGTAATGTGTAGCGTTTGCATAGTTGTCGTTCATGAATGGCATCATGGAGTATGACCTGGGCGCAACAGGTAACTTATTGTAGCTCCTGTAGATGGCAGGTCAGTCTTTCCGAGGCTTACTAGATAGGTAAATGACTTCAGGCACTTGTCGGCAGGAAGACGGTACAGAATCAACATTATTCATGCCGCCAGGAATCATGAACCCCAAAAGGAGCAGCAGTCACGCATTCCTGTATGCATTTCTAGGGACAGAGTTTACTTTTTCCTGCCTGAATTGGTCTAGGTGAACTTGGTCTAAGGAAATGTTACCGAAAACAAAGAGAATACCAAGTACATCTAGAGAAGGATTCTTCCTACCTGATATGCTGACATGAGATCTCGTCTCCCGAACCCAACAGAGCAAATGTCGCCAGAGACCTGTCAGAGACGAGCGAGAAGCGAAGTCATGGTCGTCGCCACTCCAGATATTTGATTTGAATAAAAATGGTTTCACAGGCGTGAACACTTCTCCTGCCAAATAATATGCGCAACGATCTGTCTAAAATCGAGGGCATTCAGGCTACACTTGTAGCCAAGCTATTTGTAGCTTGACACATAGCTAGTCTTAAAATCCGGACCGTCGACAGTCCTACTCTCCATTTGACAAAAAAGACCAGAGAAATGTACTTGACGTTGAAGGGAGGAGGATTTCGACGATATGCAATGTTACTCCTATAGCGAAATTTCCGACAACAACGATGAAGGCAGAGCGGACCCACACACCTTCCCAGGCTTGAAGGTTACATAGAGCGGCAGTGTTATATCAGCGCTGTGGTTCATACATAGGCATGATAAGGCGGATATGGGCTATTCAGCTAGCTCTCCGAAGGGGTGATCGCATATCTGAGCTGCAGCATGCTCCCAAAAGGGATTCTGGCTCTGTTTTGGATACTGCCGTGAAAGTGTAGATATATCGATATAAGCTGCAATTGAGTTTGTGGTGACATCATGTAGGTTTCCGAGCATCACTCTCGTTTGTGACACCAATTTCGTTGCGTCTCGTCCCCTGTCTTTCTTTCACACACCACCTCGCAGCTTCTTCCTTCAACAAATTCCGTCGAAACCCAATTCTTCCAAGGTAGGAAAGCAGTCACCATGGCAGGGTAAGGACTCCCTCGGTCTGTTTGCGCGACCTCCAGTATTGACTTCCAGACAGCATTCAACTCCACCCCGCGAGCGTTCATTTCCCCATCACCTTCATCGCTTTGACCGGCTTCCTCGATTTGCTTTACTCCGCTGCAAGTTTCCCTCCCACAGGTTCCTTCATTCTCTCTACCTTGAAATATCTGGACGTGCCATCGGCCCTTGTGGAGCTCTTGCCTCAGCTGTCCTTCTACACCACCATTCTCGCTCTCGTCACAACCGTTCCCGCCATTGTCACCGGATTCTCGGATCTGCTCCCATTGATTCTACGCGATGGATTCGGTACGCCAAAGGTCCGAACTGGTCTGCTACACGCTGGGCTCAACGATGTTGCGACTGCGATGATGGCGTTCAATTGGTGGACGAGGAGACACGTGGAGGATTTTGCGCCTACAGCTGTCAATACGATGCTGAGCGGTTTATTGGCTATGCCGGTGATGTTCTACGCGGCTTCGTTAGGTGGACATCTTGTTTATGGATATGGGATGGGGGTTGGCAAGTCGAGCAATAAGCAGAAGAAGACTCAATAAATAAATGTTGGGGGCTTGAAGGGATCTGGGAGCTATGGCCATGGTCATGGTTCAAGGGTCTTTTCAGGAGAGCGAGGGGAGGAATAGCACGATTGAAGCAAACGAAACCAAATGTACGATTTGCAGAACAATGCAGTAAATATTTGCACAGCAAGAGCTTTATAAATGTCTGCCTATTATTGACCCAAATTTGCGTCGCAAGAAGGTGTGGCTTTGATACAATACCTTGATGCACTGTTGTGCAGAGGAACCCCTGACGTACCAAGAGGTTAGTTGAGGCGGTGGGGGAAGAGGGGCTAGTTATTCATTCCAGTTCTCAATTTTATTCGACATACGACTTTATTTACCATCTGCTTTACAATCTGCCCAGTCCTAACAACACCTTCCTACAAACCTCCCTGATACACTCCTTCAAGATGATGAACTGGGCGAAACAAACGTTTGTTCCCTCATGCCTGCATAATGTGCATAACAGCTAAAGATTTTGCCACATAGGTTGGCCAATGTGGCTGGCACTCAAGAACCTATCTACGGACCCTCCGCCATACAGACTGTAACCAAGCAGGCCGAAACCACTCCCTACACCGAGCTCACACAGGACGATCTGAAATGGGACAACCTGCCCTCGACGAGCGTGGAGACGCAGGGCTTTTACTTCTTTGCGAAAAGTGGGCACATCGCGATGGCGCAGATCATCCACAGCAATGTCGCGTATGGAATGCCTGGGTCCAGCAGATACATATTTGATTGCTGATTAGGACACAGCGGCATAAAGAGAACGAGTCAATTCAACACCAAAATTTTTTACCCCAAGAAGGAGAACAAAGCCCATCTCTGGTCCTCGGACCCGCTATCTGATGTCGACTTCAGTGACGACGGACACAACTTCTACGCTAGGGACGTCGCTGTTGAACTGGTAGAGGATGGGAAAACATACACGATCAAGTCCCTATCGAATGAGAAATCCATTGTAAATCTTACGGTCACTCAAGAAGCGCCTGGTTTTAAGATTGGCAAAGATGGAAAGACATACTATGGCACAGACCCTGAAGCACCATGGGGATTCATGAGACACGAGTTCTGGCCGAGAGCCAAGTCCTCAGGAACGATAGTTACGGATGATGGAACGCTTGATCTCGAGGGCCAGGCCATGTTCATCCATGCCAATCAGGGCATGAAACCACATCACGCAGCTGGAAAGTGGAAGTTTATTAACTTCCAGGGCCCAACCTACTCTGCTGTCTTCATGCAGTTCACCACTCCTCCATCTTACGGGTCAACAGTTGTCAACATGGGTGGCGTGGTCAAGGGATCCGAGATCCTTACAGCGGGCACGTCTATATCCGCAGAATTCACCAAAGTCAAGCCAGATACAGAGAACGACTGGCCAGAGCCAGAGGCAATCAGGGTCCAGTGGACTGGCAAGACGAAAGACGGAAAATCGGTTGAGGCGGTACTCGACGGTCCACTCGATGAGAGACTCGACAGAATCGATGTCATGGCAGAAGTTCCCGGATTCGTGAAAGCCATTGTAGCTTCAGCTGCTGGCACGAGGCCATATATTTACCAGGTTTGTGAATAACTTCCGTAAAGTGGTATAATGCTGATAAACATATAGTACTCCCCCCACGAGCACCCAGTCTCGGTGAAAGTCAAGGTAGGTGACGAGGAAGTAATTGAGGAAGGCATTCTTTTTTCCGAGGCCACATTTATCAGCGCATAATCGGGTGGCGAATTTGATTTATCATTTGCATTGCATCGTTGGCCTACTATGCCATGGCGTTGAGAAAGGCACCACACTCGTTGGGAAATAACGCGTGACTTTGAAGCAAGGGAAGCAGCGAATAATAGAGTCCATTGTTTAAGAGACTTGAATCCAGATATATTTTACTGCCTCGATTGCCATCGCTTGACTTCTATAAAGTGAATAGGTACTAGGAAAAACCTCGACTTTGGCGGTGTATATTGTGAACCTGACCCCTCAACGCGCTAAAGATACAGCTCGGCCCAACGCGTCTCTAATCGCTTGATTGCACCACCACAACTCCTCCCATCAGAACAACGTCTCTATCTCACCACCACCCAGCTGATTCTCTGGAAATCTTGTCCTCAGTACATTCCATCACAATCAAATTCGATCTGCTACGACATCTTACAATGCCTTTGTTCAGCAGTCCCGCCATGCGTGGTCCTCGTCCAGCCGGACGTCCTCAAGGCTCTGTGGGAGGGAAGACAGTAGCTGGGTCTGGCGTTGCCAGCTCATCTGGTCCTCAAGGCCGAGGAAAAGGAACCAGAGGCTTGGGTCTCGGGAAATCGAATCTCAAGCGTCACAGGTACGTCTCCGATCTATCGCCTGCGATAGTACCTTTCTTCGTATCACTTGCATTGCAGTGAATCTGATCTGCGTTCTTCACATCACAGGAAGATATTGAAGGATAATATCATGGCAGTCAGTAAGTTCTTTTCTTTTCTATTCTTTCGATCTACGGCGTATGCATCCCGCTGTTGCATATGAAATCAAGTGGAGCGAATGCTAATTGTGGTCGTTTGATAAATAGCCAAGAGCGATATCCGGTATGCATGCGTTCCTCGAAGCATTGTGATTGCTTCATCCTTCGAAAACCGCACAAGTAATTGACAATATGCCTCCAGACGATTGGCGCGACGTGGAGGCGTGAAGCGTATCTCAGGAATGATCTATCAGGAAACCCGCGATGTTCTCCGGAAATACCTCTCCTCGGTATGGCATTCAAGCCTGCCTCCCTCTCCTTCCTATACTAAGAAGTCCTAGATATTGAACGACTGCGTCCTGATCTGCGAACATTCGAAGCGGAAAACTGTCACAGTCACAGATGTATGAAGCCCCACCTCCTTACGATAGGAATGATATGATGTGAATCTTGGCTAACATATGTGATTGCTTTACTAGGTCATCTGGTCGCTCAAAAGACAAGGCCGGCCGATCTATGGATTCGATCAAAATGCCTTGAGCAAGAAACCGGACACGAAGAAGCGATACTGATTCCCTCACGCACGGTCTTTCGACCTCAGGCGTTTTCTCTATTTACTGTACTGTGTATTGGTAATTTCAACGGCTGATGGGGCATGGTGTTATGATATCAAATTTGGGCGTTTGGGCGGAAACAACATATGGTTATGTTATGATTATAATGATACGAAGAGGCATAGACATGCAAAAAGGCTTTTGTATTTGGTGGTTGCATGATACAGCGCGGGTGCATCAAGGATACTTCTGAAATGCTGCTGGCGGATAGATGTAATAGAGGAAGAACTTGAAGACATTCATCTATTCGGCGTACAGTTAAGCTGCAAGGCTGAGTAATGATAAAAGACATGGAGCGGAGTTTGAAAACAAATGGACGGCTTTCAGTCAATTACATGTTTAGCGACTATTAATCCCCCCCTCTTTCTCCTCTTAGGCGTTTTCCTTTTAGTGCTATCTATTACTTCTGGACCCAGCTTGTATTTCTATCTTGTCTGTTCATGCCGTCAGTCTTGCGTTCAAGGGTCATTCATTATGACCATAAATCCACAACAGCCATTATATTATATCCTCAGCAGCGTTAATTCCCTAAGTCCTCCCAACTCCTCCATCCCCTCCCTTTCCAACTTCCCGCTTCCCTACCCCCCTTATACCTACCTATCCTTCACTCCCCTTCCACGTCCACGTCCACGTCCACTTCCACTCTCAATTTTTCTATCCCAACAAATCCAGTGACTATGTACTAGCGGTGGATACACTGCACTAGTGTAACATTAAGAGCGGGGTGATACTCGTAAGGGATATACGTGACAGGATGAATGGGTTTTGGGTATTGGATTTGGGTATTATATTATATTATAATCTATTGTATTGTATTGTATTGTATTGTACTTGATCATCTTTGTTCAGACAGATACAGATGAATGAGCTTGCATATAATCCAAGTAAGCAAATCCAAGCAACAACTAGCAAATACATACTCTGTATGTGTTCTTCTACTTACAGTGCAAAAGTAGACAGAAGCTTTCTCTATACAAGCCGCATGGCTTCGGATCAGCAACGCGGGCAAGCGTGCTTATTTTCCTTTCCTTTTTTGTTTTTTTCTTTGCGCGTTTTTTTTTCCCAGACAGGTATGGTCAACACGTAGAAGCTTTCACCACATCACCGATCTTAACAAAAACCCTATCCCTACTTCCCCACATAAGCGACATGTGCTCCCCGAAATACACCTTGTTGTCGAAGCGCCTCGTCTTGGCCAGCGTCACGAACGGCTCCTCGCTCTTCGCGCCCGTCTCTTGGTTTACGCAGACCATTGAGCAGCGTTGGCATTTGCCCAGCATTTGGAAGAGCGCTGGCGTTGCCGAGTCGCCGATTTCGAGGTGCGTCCAGGAGTCTTCTAGGTAGGCGGGCGTGGGTGTGAGGGAGGAGGCGATGACGATGTTTGAGCGGAAGACGGAGTAGTGGATTGGAGGTTTTCCTCGTGCGAGTAGTTCTGAGTTGAGGGCATCGAGGGAGGGGCGTGTGGTGCATAGGATGGGACTTTCGTTGGAGAAGAGCAGGGATTGAGATGTGGAGGACGTTGGGCTTTGTGGAGGCGTGGGGAAGGGAGTCTGGACTGTAGCTGGAGCTATGCTTTCCTCCATTGGTCGCTTGCGCGGGACTTGAGTCTTCTGGAGATGAGGCTTTGAATGGCGCGTACTGGGTCCTGCAGCAGAAGCTGGGAAGCGTGCTAGGTTGCAAGGTACGCCGAGCGCCGAGGTGAAGAAGTCGCTGATTTGTGGCGAGTTGTAAGGCGTTATGTTCGCGGCTGTGCCGCTGGAATTCGATGGCGGGGTCTTGAAATCTGCAGAGCGGAAATCTAAAGGGACGGAAACTTGCTCGGGGGCTTCTTCACTCTTCTCCCCCTTCACTCTGACTCGCAACATGCCTTGCTTTAGGTCAATCTCGGGTTTTAGGAGTGCCATCCTGGGATACCGCTTCTGGCTTAATATTCTACCTGTTCCGGAGTGCACCAAACACCATTCTCTATCAAATGATAATCCTTCTTTCTTGATCTCCCATGGAGTATTCGCGGGGACTGGCCAGCCAGAACAACTCTTGATGGGATATACCGTGAGGCTTTCGACAAAGAGCGAAGGCGTCTCTACTTTCTCGGAGTCTAAATCGTCGACTTGTTGGCTTTCTTCCTCGACGAAAAATTGACTCACGAAGTCTATGAATGTCGTAACGTCCGTCATATTGCTCATTGCGCCGAGACTGACACGTATGATGCCTGTTGGCTTTCCTCCAACGCCTAAACTATTAATACCGCAGCGCTGACCAAGAGCAAGGTTTTCTCGCATCTCGGAAGGTGAGATATCTAGGTAATGAGCTATTCCGCCAGAATTGCAAACACCTCCAATTCGTAAGTGTATGTTTCTGATGGAAGCAATTTTTTCAATTTCCGAGTTATCAACCCATTGTCCATTGCTATCTTTGATGTTTAAAGCAACTGTAGGACCCTGTTCTTTGCCGCCATAAGATGATGGTGAGTCTGTATATATTATGCAGACTGGTTGGCCGTTGAAGTGCTTCAAAGTGGATAGACCTTGGTACAGGTTCCGTGCCAGCGTGGAAGTGTGCTTTGATATTTGATCCATAGATCCGTACAGACGTGTATGCACATCAAACGCGCTATTTAGAGCGAGAATATTGTGTATGGGCAGAGTTCCATCCTCCAATTGCTGATGGATAGTTTCCTTTTTTGGAATATAACATTGCTCTTTGAGACAAGTGACCAGGTCTACAGTACCACCACCAAAGTATTTCCGTTGGCTTAACATGTGACCAGCAGGCTTCCGCACAATAAGTGCACCCAAATCTGGAAAGCCGAAGATTTTATAGAAGCTCATCGAAAGGAAATCAGGAGCTTCGTCGAGGTTGCTCAGATCTAGTTTAGCTGACGAAACGAATGCCGCAACGTCGAGTAATGTATATGTGTTGCTTTTAGTCTTTCGAACTTGACCTGGCCACGTCAGTGGTAGTCGACGTCCGTTCATGTTTGATTGTGCCGGGTAGGCAAATAATGTTGGCATTTCGCCACTCTCCTCACGAGCTTCATCGCCAGATTCGATCCAATGCTCGACCGCCTCATCTGACGTAAAACAATGACCCCGTGAAGCACTTTCTCGAACACCTATAAGACTCGTATGCGCGTCTCGGTGATATAGGTAAGAAAAGCCCTTGTCCCTGGATCTGAACCCCTCGGTCACGATTTTGATTGCAGCGGTTGCATTTGCAGTAAATACCACATCGAACTCTTCTGGGTCGGCTTTGACGAATTGCAAGACCCGGAGACGGACATTGTCAATATTTTTGGTGGATAGAATGGATGATGCGGAACCAGAGTGAGGGTTGCCATACAGTCCATCTATCATAGACGTGGCAAAACTCTCAACAAGCGACTTGGCGTATAGAGTTGTTCCAGAATGATCCAGATATGTCGCTTCTGTAATTGATTTTAGCACTATTAGAATAAGTAATTGCAAAGGTGATAGACCTTTGAGCATGGGATACTCTCGTTGCCGGATGGTGTCAATGTCCTCATTGTAGAAGCTGTCTGTAGGAGACATTTCGAGTTGTGTGAAGCAATCCAATGCAATCCAGGCTCGATGGCCAGCCAGGAGTGGAGGGCACAGTCAGCTTCTATTTATTCCACTATCGGCATTGGGGGCGGGCAGTAGTGGAAATGCAAGTAATCCGGGAGTTGTGTCACCGCTGTCTGTCATGGAAAGTGGAGGCGTGGAGTTGTGGAGTTACAGATTATATCAAAGAGGAGTGAAATACAATCAATGTTTTCCTGTCTTTCCGTAGACGGCCGTAGCGTGAACTGTTTGTTTCGTGTTCGTGGGTGGGTGAGTGGGTGAGAGCTCTAGCGTACAGGACGCCGAAAATCATCCAAACATTGCTACAGATTAGCGGCTCAAACGCTATATTTAAGTTCTTATCGACGAACACGTCGGAGGGCTCCGAAGACCGACCAACCAGTCTTGAAACTTTAGCAATACCTACCTGCATTAGGTAAGAACCTACCTACGGAGTAGATAAATGAATCTCAGGGGCTAAGCTAGACTCAATCGAACATTCCGATCTGGAAGGCACATTCTTATTACAAAGTCTCATCACATTCATGGTTTGAATTATCTAGGTAGCTGTTGGTATCACAAGTATCATATTAAGCAATGCTAGCCACTCTCACTATCCAGTAGCTACGAAGACTTAATCTATGTGTTGCATTCGTGTTGTCTAAGTCTATAAGTCTAAGTGTAGATGATGAGGCGAAAAGGTTATGCCTCTGCGTCGCTTACTCGTACTCGTAGTCATCGGACATAGAGTAACGTGACCAAATCCCGACCGTAGCTATGATAGATGCATTGTCAAACCCTCTCTCATTTAATTCACTTCAGCTGTAATTTTTTTTTTTAGCTGGCTATGATATATGCTTTTTCAAAACCTCTTCTGCAGATGCCGGCATCAAAGCGCCCTCTGGTGCGGTATTCTTGCTTTTGAAATCATCACACATCTGCTCCATGGTCACCCATTCCACCCCTTCATGCTTGTTAATATGCTCAATGATTCTATACGCCGTCAGTTTGAGATCTTTGTGTTTGGGAAAGGATTAAGAGAGACTTACCGCTCGTGCATCAACAAAACATGCGGGCGTCCAGATACGTCGGGATGAATAGTCATTGGGAATATAAATTCGTCGTACTCCCTATAGAAGTAATCGAAATGGTCCTGGATTTCCAAGGTATTTAGCATTTGTTCGATATGGGAACTGAGAGACTTCTCCTACCTTCCAGATATCCTCCACATCCCTAGGATTCACCCAACCATGGGAATTCGCTGAGTTCTTGATGAACCTTTTTATGTTAACATTTTAAAGATTTTATTTGTCGGACACGTGACCGCCCCCCCCTTACCAGGCTTTACCCCCTCCCTCTCCACTCCCCGCCCGACTCCCAGGCTCGCTCCGAAGAGTAGAAAGAAACTTGGACTTACATCATTGGAGGTAAATCGTCTATGTACCAGCTTCCAGGAATCTCAACTAACCCCGTAGTCTTGCCCTTTATCAGCGGCTTCATCCATTCCTCGGCCTTTTTCGTATAGTCGATCTTGGTCCACGAATCACCCGTCCTCAAAAAGTACGCCTGGCAATCCTCGTGGCTCATCGAGTGATCATACTCAATGCCATAGCTGAGCAAAAGTTCGGTTCCAGCTTCGCTAGTCTCCCACCAAGGGGCCACGCTTCCTCGAGGAGGCTTGCCGCAAAAGTCTGTGAGCATCTTGAAGGTTTTGGCGAGCACGTCTTTTTGTTGCTCAAAGGTCATATCGGACGGATTCTCGTGCGAATAGCCATGAAGTCCAATCTCATGACCAGCGTCGCGCACCATAGCACATTCTTCTGGGAAGGTCTCCAGAGAATGCCCTGGGATGAACCAGCTGGCTTTGATGTTGTACTTCTCGAAAAGCTTCAATAGACGCCGTGTCCCAATGGTTCCAGCCCAAAGACCTATGAGCGTAGGATGTTAGAATAATACTACAAAATTCAATCTCCACTGCTCACCTCGTGATATGTCACTGGTCGAGTCCTCGCCGCCGTAAGATCCCAGCCAGCCGGCCACAGCATCGATATCGACACCATAGGTACAGAGAACGCGTTTCTTTCCCATCTTGAATTCTGGATTTGATTTTGGTTTCAGGGTACGTATGAAAGCGAATGAGAGCGGAAACGTGTTACGGGGTATAAAATGTTGATAGGTTAGTCCCTTATCTTTCCGTCGCTTCACCCCTCCTTTGATAAGTGGGGAGACACAACTGGACCCTCAACACCAGAAGTGGGGTGGTAACCACGAACCATGGACCCAGATACCCGTGTTAATAAGCTGTGGAGCAATTGTTGGGGCTTTCCTCTTCGACCGAAGTCATGCCTCAGAATATGTTCATTTGTCCTCTTACTTCGAGATCACTCCCTCCCAGACACTTTAATCACTTTAACCTCAGCTTTCTTTCACCTTTCCCACCTTTAAACAGCACCCGTGGATTCCAGCTAGTAAAATCATGAGCAGAGTAAGTCATTATCCCAAGCAATCAACAAACAATAATTAACAGCCTCAAAGTTCTCCCTAAAAGGCCGAACAGCCCTCGTGACCGGAGGTGCTCGAGGCTGCGGTCTCGCTTTCGCCCAAGGACTTGCGGAAGCCGGAGCCGACGTAGCCATCTTTGATGTAATCGCACCAGTCGAGGCATTCTTCGCCATCGAGAAAGACTACGGAGTGAAAACCGGCCATTACATCGTGGACGTGTCCAGCATCACGAGTCTCGAGGAGGGATTCGCAGCCTTCAAGGCCGATTTCGGCGGCAAACTGGACATTTGCGTCCCGTGTGCTGGCATCAACCGGAATGTGTCGTTCTTGGATACCACTTTTGAGGAGTTCCAGAAGCTGTTGGGTGTTAATGTCACGGGCGTCTATCATACGGCCCAGCTGGCTGCTAAGCAGATGATTGGGAATGGGACCAAGAAGGGGAGCATTGTGTTGGTGGCTAGTATTGCGAGTTATATGGCGATTCGGAGTCAAATGAGCAGTGCATACTGCGGCACCAAAGGAGCAGTGAGGGCCATGGTACCAGCGATCGCTGCGGAGTTGAACCAATACGTAAGTTACTGTTGAAATTGTGGTTGAGAATAGCCTAAGTGAAGCACGCGAGCTAAATAGAGATGACTAGGGAATCCGTGTGAACTCAATATCCCCTGGGTATGTACGGACTGAGATGACAGCGCCTTTCCCGCATCTGTTGGAGAGCTGGAAGGACGAGATTATGAATGGACGGGTTGCTGAGCCGGAAGATATTCGAGGTGGATGTGTGTTTTTAGCAAGTGATGCAAGTTCTTATATGACGGGACAAGATTTATGTGTCGATGGAGGAGTAACAAAGTGGTAGTTGGGAGCAGTAAAATAATCTATTCTAATTTCTGATGTCTATGCTGCAAATTAAACTGCTACAGTAACTTCTACGCTTGAACTCTCAACAAACCAGCCAGAGAGAACTACTATAGTCGCAAACAAATACGACCAAAGACTCTCTAAAGCACCAGAAACAACGTCTCAATCATGCCGAGATACAAGTGTTTCATCTTCCCATCACCTTCTCGATGACCTTGGCAGCTCCCAGGACCCTTTCCTCCTCAAATCTTCTCCCCACAATCTGAAGGCCTACAGAATGCCCATCCATAGTCACAGGGTCATACAAATTCCAATTCCAGGCATCTGGCTCACTCCTCGGCTCATATAGAGTCGAAGGAACGGGATCTTTCTCCGCTGAAACCGTGCTGACAGGAAAAGCAAGCGCTGTATAGTCCAGCACGTTCCAGATCTTCGTATATCCAACCCAACTAAAAGTCCTTTGTCAGTATTGGTCCCTTTTTATTATGTGATAGATTTGAGGATTTACCGGCATGTTCGATGGGGCACAGCTGAATGAGGCATCGTGGGGGTTAACAGAATATCCACAACCTGTCCAGAAATAGGGCCTTTGACCGAATTCCACTTATCCAGATATGCCTTTTGGGCCGTAATCTTCTCCTTGTTCAACTGCCAGTATTCGTACACTGATATCGGTTTTCCTCTATTTATCAGGCCTTCAACGTGGGGTAAAAATGGCTCTCCAGCAGCTTCAACAGCGCGGCGAATATCTTCACCTCCATCAGCTGTGTAGAATCGGTCCTGTTATAATGGATTCAGTATACTATAAACATTGGGTAGAAAAAGTCGTCATACCATGATATCTATACACTCTTTGTGCAGTGACGGTTCCCAAGTGACAAGTTCGTGGCCCGCTTCCTCCAGTTTCGCAGCAAGCTCTTTCAAAGCTCGCTCGATAGGAGGATGGACTTTAACCACGCCATCATCAAGCAGGATACCAATGACAAGCGGTCTACTTTGAATTTCCTCGTACATCGAATCACGCCACGGTATAGGCACGACTTTTGGATCAAGAAACCATGGCTGTCCATTGATAACAGCTTTGGTAATTGTGGTCATCGAAGACAGACTTCTAGTCATGGGTCCAATGGCTGATGGGATATGCTCTTGGCCTTCCGTGGAAACAGGTACTCCCTGATATGGCATACGAGCACTCTTAAACGCAAATCAGCAGGCAGATGACACTGCGGAGCAAACAAGATATACTTACACTAGGTTTCAATCCGTATAACCCGTTAATAGAACTTGGTATTCTGATCGAGCCTCCGATATCAGTACCCCAGCCTACAATAGAACCACGTAATGCCAAAAGTGCACCTTCTCCTCCTGTAGATCCACCGGGAGTAAATGCCGGATTGAGTGGATGAGTTGTGAGGCCCCATAACGGATTCTCCGTCTCGCACCACTTTAATACACGTAAGCATATTCCGTACCATTGGAAAAAAAGAGCTCGGTCTTGTGGCACACTTACCATTATACTCTGCGGCAGATTCGTTTTCGCAATAACTATCGCTCCTAAACCTTGCAGAACTTTGAGCACCGCTGCATCATCCGTAGCTGGCTTCCCAGCCATTCCGACATAGCCTATGGTTGTGTCTACCCCTTTGACGTTAAACTGATCTTTGAAAGTGATGGGGATCCCATGAAGCGGACCTATCGTCTTGCCATTAAGTTCGTAGTACTTGTCTAAACTGCGAGCTCTTTGAATCGCGGCCTCGAATACTATCTCGGTCAGACAGTTTGTCTGTGCTGAGTTAGTGTTCAATTATGCTGCATAGCGTGGGTGCATATATAGTATAGTAGGTCTACACTCACGGCTTTGTGGGCAGCGGAAGCTCTATATATATTCAATCAGGGTCAGCAATTGATTATGCAATGGATGGAAAGTGAAATGAATGCGTTAACCTTTTTATATATGCTAGTATAATATCTTCAGCAGAAACCTTTCGATCACTTATGAGCTTTGCAAGTTCGTCCACGTCGCTGAGGTCGGTGATAGGGTCGGTAGGCGCGATCTCCAGCTCAAGGTATGGCTCTACAGCGGCGAGCCGTGCAGCGCGTTTGAGATTCACAACATCTTTCCAAGACGATGATTGCTTTTGCTCTTTCAGTTCCGCCATCTTGCACTAGATGATAACTTAAACTCAAGGACTTGGAGGGTTTGTGTAGATTTATATAGATCCAATGCTGTGGGAAATTGGAGAAGGGTGGGATGGAGCAGTTCGCTTGACTTCCAGCGCGCTAATTAATCTTCGGGCTTGTTTGGGCGCTGTGATCTAGAGTTTCAGTGGTACGAGCGCTGGAGTTTTAACGATGATGCGCTAGAAACAGCTGCTGCAGGGTAGATTTCAGGGGCGCAACATTCTGCTAACAGAGATTGACACATAATGACAGGCATCTTATTTACTTTAGACACAACAATAGATTCATGATATCCTTATTGCACTAGTCGATATTCTTATCCTTATAACGACTCTCTAGCCTCTCAAGAAACCTCCATAGTAAGCGTCCAGCCACTGGCAAGCCAACCCTCCCTGGCTATTTTCCCATCTCCCTATCGAGCCGACATAGCCATCGGGCCTAACATTAACAATTGCCACCTGCCCTTCCTCCACGCTTCCCAACCATTTCTCACTACATGTCTGCTTCTCCCCAGCAACGTCACCATCAAGATAAAACGTCCAGCGGCTGGCTTGCAACATAGCCGGCAGATGTGCGATCTCTAGCGCATCCTTCTTCATCGTTGTTACTAGAGCTGGGGTGAAAATTTTACTCATCGCAGTATACCTTTGAGGCTGTTCAAACTCCTCTGATTCCGGAGCTGGGGTATTAAGAACACCATACGAGGTTCCAGCTGTAGCTGTAGCCCTGCCCAAAACCGAATTTACCGAAGAGATATGAGAGGAAACGGAAGACAGAAAGTCGGCTGAAGAATGCGGGTTTGCAGTGAAGAAAAATACTCGGAATTGCCCAAGCATTGGGATATCGAGCTGAAGGTCGACGGGGTTGGCATCGACATACCGCGTGACTTTCGCGGGGAGTAAGAGGGCGCCCGCTCGAAGACAGCCTCCGGGATTTGCTGACTCGATATTCAGAACATTCGGAGAGTAGGTAGCCCCTAGCCCAGAGATGAAAGCGATGTTTGCAGCAAAGTTGGCTGCTAAAGCTTTAGGGTCACCGTCGGCAAAGGCATTTGCATGCTCAAAGTCGAAATTAATGAGATCTTGAGCAATCTTCCGTCGTTCGGGGCTGTAGGTGGACAGGAGCGATGGGAGTGCTAAGCCTCGGACTGCGAGGTTGAGTTTCCAGGACAGGTTGAAGGCGTCGTGCATGCTGACGTTCATGCCTTGTGCAGCTTTCGGCGAGTGGGTGTGGGCAGCCTAAAATACGGGTCAGCGCTCCTCCAGAAGAGAGGTTGATAAGTGGACGTACGTCTCCGGTGATGAACACGTTTTCCATCTCGTTAGTAAATTTATTGGAGACCCTCTGGCCGACTTTATATACACTGAACCATTCTGTGAGGCATTAGTAAAGTATTTTCGATATATTCTGAGTGGCAGCTTTGAGACTTACCGACACTTGTCCAGGTCAATGTAAAAGGGGCTATGATTTCTTGTGCTCGCTTCATTACAAACTCTTGGCTTGACGCTTCTGACGAAAGAACATCATGCATTCCAGGGTTGAGTTCAATGTACAATCTGACCATGTTTCTCTCTCTTGGAATGCATAGAATTGTTCCTTTTTCGTCGGAATGAATTACAACTTTGCTCCAGAGATCAGGAAAGTTGGTCTCAACGACACCTATCATATGTCAGAATGTATACTCGCGGGAACGTGGTACAGGAAATTACCATCAAGCACACCCCAAGGGGCTCTGCTACTATCTCCTATCATCTCAGCGCCGGGAATGCTGTTTCTGACATTCGATCTAGCTCCATCACAACCAACCAGGTATTTTGCCTTTAAAACCTTCTCTGAGTTTTGACTGTTGTCATTGCAGACAATCTCAAGCGGAGCTTTCAAGTCTTGAGTATCGGAATATCGAAGAAAAGGGCTGCTCCTCGTGACCTCTATTCCTCTTTCTCTCAAATCTCCTATGAACAGATCCTCAATCATGCCCTGGTGAACCAGCAAAATAAACGGCTCCTTGACATCAACCTCTGGTGGATAATGGACTTCCCTTCGAGTCCGATGCAAAGGCTCTGCTGGGGTAGAATTCTATGGTGAGAGGTTCAGCTTGTAATAAATATGAAAACCAAGTTATAAGCTAGGTATGGCTTACCCAAAAACATATATCGTAGATCTTGACGCCCTTTTGTAAAAGCGAATCAGCCAAACGTAATTGTTTCAACGTCTCAATAGTCTTGGGCTGAAGTCCATCGGCCCTCCCAGTAGAGGTCTTATCAGCCCGGTCATCAACTATAATCGGTTTGATGCCGTATCGTGCCAGGTTTGAGCTATCATTCCAGAATTCAGTCACATGCGCACCTGATTTAATTTCAGAACTCTCAACCAGAGAGTACTTACGCTAGCATAAGACCAGCAGGACCCGCGCCTGCAATCACGACGTTTTCCACCGCGTCGCCATCCAACACGCCAGCTCCATTGGAATGGTCGAGCCCGAAACCTTCGTTATTTGCACCTGGAGACATTGTTGGGGATACCTGGGTTCTGGTTCGCTTCATCACAGTACCGTTTAAAGACGCTGAATTTTTAGTTTCTTATGGGTGGTGATCGAAGGAGCTGGGGCCTGGATTTGCGTGATCCGTGACCCGAAAGGGATAAGAAGATAAATCGACGTGCTTAAGGGTGACATCGATCGCATCGCACCGGGTTAACGAGTAATAAGGCCCACTGCATTACGCTGTAGAATATACATTAGTGGATAGTGGCGTGGTGAAAGCTGATGGGCTGTTGGAAGTGGACACCACGGAGGCAGAAGATACCTAGGGTGGGGGAAGACACTTGGCTGGAACTTGGCGAAACCAGATTGCCCCTCCTCCACTTTTGCAGATCGGGTCAGTCGGGCTAGGCATGCATCCCGCATCCCTAGGTGCAGCAGTCTAGCAGCAGGGTCATTGGCGCCCGATAAAGCTAAAACTTTACGAGTAATTCACTAGATCCCACTCATGGGACTTTTCCTTAACTAGCCGAGGTATAGAGAGAAAGTATGAGTGAGCTATGGATTGACTGAAGGATATTACTTGTGATGGTCGGCTTAGCTTACTGTACGAGTAGCGAGGTCTCGCTAAACCTTCATCAAGAATCAAATTTAAAGGGGCACCAGGGGGAAGGAGGGAGTGTGAATGCATACCTACTTTGCAGAAAATAATACAATTTTGGTTCATCAAGGTCAATTCGTTCAATTCATACTATTTAAATATATCGGTCAAACAAACTATGCCACTGCAACTAAAAAGTTCTGTTCCCCTTTTTGTTCCACAGTCCCAAGCTTCAAAATATCATCCCCAACGGCTAGACGTAGTCTCTCTGCCGTTGCGGGACTATCCAGAGTCAAGTATTCCGTAACACCATTATCTTTCCTAGCGCTCCTCAAAGCTTCCCTCAAAGCAAATAAAACACTGGCCCCCAAAAACAGTGGGGGTTCTCCTGTTCCTTTGCTGCTTTGAATGCTCCTCAAATGCTTCCAGCCCCCTTCCACATCTTGTAAGAACGATACATTGAACTCCTGGGGTATATCAGAAAACCCCGGTATTTTGTATGTGCCAGGTCCACGAGTGAACAATTCGCCTTTCCGAGTCCACAGCGATTCTTCCATGGTGAACAGTCCCTGGCCTTGGATAAACGCCCCCTCGATCTGGCCGTAGTCGATAGCTGGGTTGATCGAACGACCGACATCCATTTTGATATCGGTGCGGAGAACCGTATGGTCGCCTGTAAGAAGATCTACCTCTACTTCAGATGCGCCCACACCCTGCGTAAAATAGTAGTACATCGGCTTTACGGTTTCCTGGTCATAATTTCCCCATTCATAGCCAATCTTGGGCATTTTCCAGAAGCCGTTAGCAGCGAGATTGACTCTGTCAAAATACGCTGCGTGAGCAATAGTTTTCATGCTGGCTTCGGGACCAAACTTCGCCCAGTATGGCGCGAGACGCTGATTCAGCTGGTCACAGGCGTCTTTGACGGCCATACCGTTCAAATCGCTTCCGGATGATGCAGCCGTCGGAGATGCATTAGCAGTGTGGTATGAGGCTGTTTCTTGAGTATAAATTGCATCGATAGGGACATGGAGCTCTTGAGCTGCAACTTGGCACATCTTTGTGTATAGACCTATTGCAAAGTGTTAGTGCGTGTTTTGCATTTTTGAACTATCAAAGCTCACCCTGGCCCATCTCGGTACCGCCATGATGCAGCAGAATGCTTCCATCCGCGAATATCTTGACACTTGCAGCTCCTTGGTTCAAATGAAGCGCCGTGGCAAAACTGAGTCCAAACTTCACAGGAATCATTGCAATACCTCTCTTCTTCCATTTGCTTTTTTTATTGAAGGCCTCGATTGAGACTTTGCGTTCGTCGAAGTTACAGTCTTCCTTAAGATCTTTGAAAAGTTTTGGAATGTGCCAGTCGACGTCAATCTTCTGGAGGAACGGGGTTAACTCCCCCTGCTTGTATAGGTTCATAATCCTGAGGTCGTCCACGGAAATACCGAGACCTTCTGCCACTGCTGTCATATAGCATTCGGCGATGAACATAGCTTGAGGGCCCCCAAAGCCCCTGAAGGCTGTGTTGCTGTGAGTGTTGGTTTTGCAAACATGGCCGCGTATATGAACGTTGGGAATCTCGTAGCAGTTGTCCATATGGGTGCAGCAGCGATCCATGACAGCCCCACTCATATCATACGAAAACCCGGCGTTATTGTAGACGTCGGCATCAAGTGCTACCAATTTGCCATTGTTCATAACACCGACCTTCCATCGAGCTTGGAAAGGATGTCTCTGTCCTGATGTCATCATATCCTCGTCCCTGTTAAGCATGCATCGAACGGGTCGCTTGGTTTTCTTCGCGGCAATGGCGACTATCGAGGCAATTGGCACACCTCTTGACTCCTTCCCACCAAAAGCCCCGCCCATTCTCTTCACTTTCGCATTGATCCGATTGCTTGGGACTCCTGTGACATGGCTTACGAATTCTTGTGTTTCCATCGTATTTTGAGTAGACGACCAAACCTCCATGGATCCATCTTCAATGTGAGGGATTGCCAAGGCAGCGTTTGTTTCGAGGTAGAAATGCTCTTGGCCACCCATTCTTGTCGTACCTTCGAATATCCTATCGCACTTTTTGAAAGCATCATCGATCGGACCGTCAACAGCAACACCCTTCCTCAACATACGCCCGTGTTGAAAAAAACTGTTCGCTTCGATCGCTTCATCGATTGTAAGAATTGCTGGCAAGTCTTCGTATGTGATTCTTACAGCCCGTGCCGCAGCTTGGGCCTGGAGAGCTGTTTCTGCATAGACCATACCAATTGTCTGGCCATGAGAGGATACTTCACCATCTGCAAAGAATGGCTCATCTTTCCGAACCGAGCCCCACGTGTTCTTCTCACTTGGTAAGCTATGCTTGTCGACGTAGCCTACGGCAAGGCCTGGCCCGATTGCTGGCGTCCAGTCAATTTCGAATTTGGCATGAGCTCTTGAGGAGAGAATCTGAGTATTAGAGTGTCAGCAAGTAGTTTCCGTAAGGCAGAAAATCAGACTTACGAAAGCTCCGTAGAGTTCTTGATCTTGGTGGGGGATATCGTCTAGATATTCTGCTTCTCCCGTGTTTTGCTTTAACGCGGATAGATGCGGAACCTGTTTCCCCACTACTCTTTGCTCGTGTGGATTGATATTGTCTCTGGCGCCGAAGGAGATGCCTCGGTGAATCTCCTTGATCAAATCCTCGTCCACCTTCCCTAATCCAAGCTCTTTCACAACCTCATGCCAGAATCGGAAAAAGAAAGACAGAGCCAGTGTTTTTCGGTATGTAGCCATTCCACCAGGGACTCCAAAGTTCAAGTCGAAATCATCGCACAGCGATTTTAATCCTTTCTCCAGTGTCCTTGGATCATACCATTTTAAGCCTTGAAGCAATCGGATCGTTTTCTTTGCCTGTGTCGTCCACGGGGCCATTCCCCCATATGCAAGAGTGATGGAAGTCACTTTGCCGTCATCATCTAATCGAACTCGGAATGCTGCTGTGACAATGGCAATATCATCATCTTTCCTTTTAGCTTGCTTGTATGCCTTTACAACTTCAAGGGCATCTTGTGCTGGTATGGGGATGCGGATCTTAGTTATTATAGCGTCCACAGGGAGACTTGTCTTCCTATATGCAGTGAAAAAAGACTCGATTGGTAGAGGGATCTCTCCACCAGAAATACTGCGTGCCATAATCGTAGCGCCTGCAGCAAGCAGCACAGGGTTCATGTCTGATATTGGGGATGCTGTGGCCAAGTTGCCGGCAAGCGATCCAGCATTCCGAATCTGTCGGCCGGCGAAGTATCGAAGTTGTTTCCGGCATGCCTCGAGAACCAGTCCTCTCCTTCCTAACTTCGTTGATAGTGATTTGCAGGCATATTCCAAGTTGGTCAGCGAAGTGTTGGCTCCCACCACAAGCTCATCCATAGATGCGAGCTCTTTTTCGGATTCTGGGATTGGCATTTTTGAAAGCTCTGCGATATCTGAAACGTAGACGGAGACCGAGAAGTGCGAGTTCTTGAACCTAACTTCAATTTGAACTTCACTAGCACCACCTACAAGCTTGACAGTTGGATCCAAATCCTTGATTGCAAGAACCTGGTCCACCGTGGTTGGGCTGAGCCATATTTTCTTCGAGTTTCCGTAGCATATGGGACTTCTTTCGAATTTCCACAGCGCTGGTGGGAATATTAGTTCGGTGGAAGGAACGTACGGAATGAAATTTATCTTCAATGTCCCTTCTTCACGAGTAGGTGGAGGCGTATCAAGCATCGTAGTTGTCTTGGTCCCTTCTCCTTCTTCATTTTTGGGTGGGTTTCTCGCTCTTAATTTTATGGGCTTTCCGTACTCTGCTCCAGTGATTTCTGTTTCCGCCTCGATACTCTGGCTGCTCAGAGAAGACTCATCATCAGAATTAGAGCCTGCAGAGTCTGCAGAGGTTTCTTGAGAAGAGTCTCCGCTTGTGCAGATAGATTTCGCACCCGGGCCATCTTTGCAGCACCCCCCTGGTCGCCCACAAGAAACCGCAGACTTCTGTAAGAGATCTTTGGGGATGGCCTCAGATCGGTATTGAGTATCCAATCCACCCACATCAGTATCTACGCCGGTTTTCTTTTGAATAGAAGGTTCTAGCAGCTTTCCTTTCAGGTCTTCCAGTACAAAAGTCTTAGCTGCCTGCAGAATTGGCTTGTAGCCTGTGCACCGGCAAAGGTTTCCATCCAAGTGACCTTCTAGTTCAACATCGCTTGCTGAAAGATTGAACACATCGGAAACTGGGTTATAAGAATTCCTGATCAGGGCATATAGGCTCATGACGATACCGGGAGTGCAAAAGCCACATCTACAATGCTCCTTTATTAGAAAGTGGCTCAGTAAACCGTTTAAAAAACCAAATGGGGGAAAAGTATTGTAAATGTGGAAAAGAAGCTTACTGTGACCCGTGTAGCTTGGCAATTCTTTCTTGCAGCGGGTGAGGGTTGTCTACGTTGCCTAGACCCTCGATGGTGATTAGGTGTTTTCCAACAACTGGAGCTGTATCAATTCAAGACCCTTAAGACGGTGTATAAACTTGCATACCTCCCACCAATGGAAATAAGCACGCATTAACAGCAATATGATTTATTCGTTTCTCGTTCCCATGGTGAGCAGTCTGCAGAACCACAGTGCATGCTCCACAACCCCCCTCGCCACAACCTAGCTTTGTGCCTTTGAATCCATGTTGGGATCGGATGAAGTCTAAAAGCGTCCATTCTGGGTTTGGGTTTGGCAGTTCAACTTTGGTGCCATTCATATAAAAGTGAAGTGTCGACTCGGTGAACTCGGACTCGATCAAGGATTTGAGCTTCTCGAATGCGGGAGGGACTGCAGGCCGTTGAACGGCGAAAGGTAAGGCCATGGTTACAGAGTTCTGAGGGGAACGGAGAATCAGACTTTGGCCAGCGTGACTTGTATCAGACAGAGGTCGATCTGATCAGATCAGATCAGATGCCAAGTAAAAGACAGAGATCATCAACGTAGATGGAGCGCTTGCACAGTCGTTTCAGTCGTTTGTTGAGAACTTGCCACTGCACGGGTCGGTGCCTTGATGCTACCTACCGGTAAATAGGTACCTACTGTAGGTAGGTAGGTATGTGTTTAGAAGCTGACACACATAGATCGATTCATGTACCTCGTCGAATGCGCTATACTCAATACGGATTAGATGATAGTACTCGGCTTCGATAGTGGAGTGGCCAAGAGGGGTAGTATTCAGGGGCGCACTACGCTTATCGCACGATCCCCCACCCTCGGCGCGAGATGGAACGTCCTCCTCAACCAGCTTCCCCCCACTACTCGGTATTGTCTCATTTTAAGCACAGCACAAGGATGAACCTTTTTCTTGCCGGAAGCTACCGTACCTAGGTACTCGTACCTAATGAAAATGCAAACTTCAATGCGCGTTGGCGTGGTGGGGCAAAGTTGACCTCCACCTACCTCCGCGTCCTCCTCAATTCTACTTTGCTTCGTTACTTACATTTCTCTTCCTTTGTAAATTCACTCCAAGTACAATACCTCTTACACCCTGTCCTTCCACCCATCCTCACTTCCCACTATGCCTTCCAAAACCTCGCCATCAGGCTTCAAGGAGCTGGCCGACACAGCGCTCTTCAAACCTCTCCAACTCGGAGCTCTTGGTTTGGCACACAGAGTGGTGATGGCGCCTTTGACTCGCATGAGGTCTCCTAAAGAGTCTGAGGGTGTTTATGCACCGGGTGATCTGAATGTGGAATACTACTCGCAAAGAGCTTCCAAGGGAGGACTTCTATTAACAGAAGCATGTCCCATTAGCCGTTTGGTGGGTAAACCCCTAAAATACCTGCTTATAAAAGATTGTTCCGGGCTGATAGTGGATTGCAGGCGTGTGGTTATCCTGGATGCCCAGGAATCTTTACCGCCGGTCAGATTGCGGGCTGGAAACGAGTCACTGATGCAGTCCACGCCAAGGGGGGATTCATCTACTGCCAGCTTTGGCATGTTGGGCGCGCCACAGTACCCTCCCTCATTGATGGCCATGACTCCGTAAGCTCTAGCAACATCCCCATTGGAGGAAATGCGTTAGACGGAAGTTCCTTTGCCGCTACGCCTCCTCATTCCTTGAGCGTTAGCGAGATTGGTGATGTGGTAAAGGAGTTTGCCGCTGCTGCAAAGAGAGCACTGGAGGCAGGATTTGACGGAGTTGAAATCCACGGGTATGTATAAATATTCCCAGCATGAACACAAAATTCTAACTTTGGACCAGTGCCAACGGTTACCTCCTCGACCAGTTCCTTCACGACAATGTCAATGTTCGCACGGATGCTTATGGAGGATCTGTTGAGAACAGGTCCCGCTTCCCGTTAGAGGTCATTAAGGCTGTCACAGAGGTTGTTGGCGCAGACAAGGTTGGAATTCGGTTGTCTCCTTTCAACTACTTCCAAGATACCAAAGACTCCGATCCCACCGGGCATTGGTCATACCTCTGCGAGCAAATAGCCGCGCTTCCCAAAGAGCAGAGACTATCGTATGTACACATGGTTGAACCGAGGTTCGATGAGGTGCTCGATGAACAAGCGAAGCTCGACGCGCTCGCGAGCACAACCAAGTCTGCGCAGAAGGTCAAGTCCCTTGCCCCATTCCAGCAAATCCTCAAGGCTGGGGGCGTCAAGTTCCTCGCAGCAGGGGCCTTCAACCGAGACAATGCGGCGCCAAAGGTTGATACCGATGCTGCTGATGCCGTTGTCTTTGGTCGGTGGTTCATTTCAAACCCAGATTTACCTAAAAGACTCGCCGAAGGTCTTCCCCTGAACGCTTACGACCGAAACAGCTTTTACGGTGCTGACCCTCCCCAGAAGGGATATGTCGATTACCCTGTCTATGTGGCCACTGCATGAAACACAACCTTTCTTATTTTGGGGGAAAAGAGGGCGAAGGTATACGGAGTATCAATCCTTTTGACAAGACAGCATCCAAATCTTTCTTAGATCAATAGACAAAACATGAAATTAAACTTGCTTGTAACACAGATCTGGTGACCACCATGTCCCCACAACCTGTCTCGGAGCGCATTTGTCTCTCGCGTGAGTTGAGGTGAAGTTATGTGTTCAATGAAGGTGGTATTCATAGTTTTGGCAAAAAGCAAATATTCAGAAATACCTTAGAATATTTTGAAACTATTGGCTTCCTTATCTGCATGGCCGGGATAATGCCTTCAAGTGCGACAGTACAGTAGTAGTATATATACGCCCGGGTTGAGGGCCCCACAAATTACCCCACTCTTCCTTTATCTTGATTCCAACTTTCTCACTTCAACCTGACTCCTGCATAATTTGTGCATCTATCCTCAAGTTTCGGATTGTTTGATTTCGCGTTTAGACACTCCAACGTAGGATTATCTGCTTGTAAGATATTGATTGAGCAATTCGACTTCAAAAGTTCACCTTGGCGGCGACATTGAGCCCCAATGGACAGCAGGCAAGGCGACAGCACGGCCCACGGCCAGCGGGAGGGATCGCATATCTTAAACTCTTTAGCAGTACGGAAAAGCCATCGGGAGAACCAGAAGCAATATGTTTGTACTTATGAGAATTGCAATAAGTCTTTCACGCGATCAGATCACTTGCAAAGACATCGCTTGAATCACGGCACCGGAAAGGCCTGCCCTCGATGTTCGGTTCACTTCAATCGACCAGATCTACTGGAACGACACTTGGCTCGCCATAGACAAAAGGACGAGGAGGCTGGTGGATATGGATTAGGAGTAGTGGAGACAAGGAAGAGAATGTGGCGTGATGCAGATGGAAACATAGTTACCAAAAGGCCGACTCTGCCCAGCAACAATCCAGCAGCCACTTCGCAACAAAACATTGCCAATTTTGAGAATGAACGCCAAACAGATACTAACGATTCACCAGCCGCCTCGCAACAAGATATGGCGAGTTTTGAGAATGAACACCAAACAGCTAGCGACAGTTACGCAGATATGGCGCAGAATCAAGAGCCCCCGCTGACGCCTAGATCTATGGGATCGTATTCGAGTGGCAATGACCAACGTCGAACGTCTATCAGAGGTGCTGTATCAGAAGGCCAGTGGGCTCTCGACGTAGCGGCAAACTGTAACGGCGATGATCCAGAGATGTGTGATTTTCTAACAAACTCTTCTTGGGGCGCACAGCAACCACAATCGCTTTCAGATATCGCACCGAACCCATTCGATGACATGTTTAATCCAGACACAGGTTTGACTTATAATCTTTCTATTCCAGATAATCCTTGCTAACTAAAATGCAGCAAGTTCTTTCAATATGCCTTTTACTACCATGAACAACTACAATTGGTTATTCAATGGGAGCGGCCTTGAATCGGACATGCAAATGCACGCTGTGACAGGTCCAATCCAAAATCAAACATATCAGCCCACGTCGAGTTTGTTTTACTCCCGTAACGCAAGCAGCAATTTCAATAGCACCCAATCAAATGGACCCATGGTGCAAAATATGATGGCAGGCACCTCATGTTGCACGCCAGCTCAAATCGGTGGCTTCGCCGATCAGTCTGAGGCCGTTCGGATGCAAATAGCTTCTGAGAGACCAAGCAAGAGGTCAAATTCTGCCATAGAGACTCCCACAACAGCTAGCTCTTCCAAACACTCTAGAGCTGATGAATCTTCACTGGGAAACTTCTCCAATCAACACACTCCGCGAAGTGATTCTCAATCTTCAGTATCCGAGAATGAACCACCAGTTGGGCAGGAGAATGCCTCTCGATCAGAGGCAACGATTTTGGACCCTTTTCCAACGTTCAGTCCCAACTCTCGCAAAACGCTGCCTCTTATTGACGAGGTCACCCGAAACCGGGTTTTGGACTTCATTATTCAAGCCAATCCCAAGACGCCAGAAGGGGCTCCAATCTCTCGTGGCAATAGTCTTTTATCACTTTCTGCAATGCAAAAGTACTGTGATCTATTCTTCTCCAGATTCAACGTTACATATCCCCTTCTTCACCAGCCGACCTTTGAGCCTTCCCGGGTGGAAACTCTTCTGATGGTGTCCGTCTTGTTGCTTGGAGCAACCTATGGCGACAAAGCTGAACACCGTTTGGCTGTTTGTATCCATGACGTTCTGCGGTCACAAATATTCTCAAATGCGGCCTTTCAGGCACAGCCCGAATTGTGGGTTTTGCAAACTATTCTATTAGTTGAATGTTTTGGAAAGTCAAGGGCTGGGCAAACTCAGCATGACATGGCACATTTATTTCACGGCCTGCTTATCAAGTAAGTGCACCTTTGAAACACTCTCATTCGACTCTAGCTCTGTTTCTTCATACTGACTATGTGCAGCTTGATACGCAGAAGTGATTGCCAAGTAGTCTGCCATCCTAGGTACGATAGAACTAAGAACTTAGAGTCGAATTGGAGGTTCTTCGTCGACGTTGAGCAACGCAAAAGGTGGAGTCACTCGAGTATTTTGCAAAGCTATAACTTACATAAACATAGGCTTGCTTATCTTTGCTTCCTATGGGATACACAACATGCAGTACTCTTCTCACAATCATTATGCATGTCTGCATTTGAACTTCGCAGCTCTCTACCTTGTAACTCGGCAAGTTGGGAAGCCGAATGCGCCGAAGACTGGCATAGAAGTTATTCGAGAGAGACAGAGACTTGGTTTTTGTCCGTTCTAAAGCTTTACGTGAATCCGAGCTCTGGTACTTTGCCGCCTCATTTGAACGACCTTTCTCGCCTTCTTATGCTTCATGGATTGATGTCACTATCATGGGATATGAAACGACGGGACCAAACAGCCCTTGGTGAGTTACTCCCGTCCTCTTCGATACGATGACAATGCTAAGAAAATAAGGTTTTGTTGGCACCTCGGCACAGGAAAAGCAAAACCGCCTCGCCGAGTCATACGACGCCTGGAAAACGGATTTCGATACCTATTGTATGAGTATGTCATTCTCTCTAAAGGACAATACTGCCGCGAAAAAAGACTTCACACGTTTCAGCACGGCAAGCATTGCTATTTACCATGCAGCTCACATAATTCTCAATGTCGAGATCATAGACCTCCAGATCTACGCAGGCGCGAGTCACATCATCGGCCGGCCCGTAACTTCTGGGGATTACGATCGTTCGCGTAGCATTGTCAAGGACTGGGTTCGGAAAGATGACTCGCAGGCAGCGGCAAAGGCGGCATGGCATGCGGCTCACCTTCTCCGAGACGGCATTATGAATCTTGACAGTTGGGACGTGAACGAAGTGTTTCATTATCCTTGGTGTTTATATCTCGCCACTCTTACTTGCTGGGCTTTCCATTTCGCTGCTAGTAACAAAGATATTCATGATAGCGGAAATTATCGTTCGAGGGATGTTATGAGGCATGATAGTGCTGGAGGGAACTCCCAGGCAGAGATGAGTGCACTTGTCAGCGGAATGACGAGTGTAGCTCCCGATGGCCTGTGGAAAACTGTGGGGAAATTCTCGACGAGTGGGTTGACTGCAACGATTGCACGCCATCTGAGTACCATCAGGTGGGCAGTTGTGCACGAAGGCTTGAAAATATTGAGGGGTTTAGTGGCCGAGGAGGATTGAATCTAAAACTGTATATGCCAGTCCCAATTAGTTCCACTAGAGTTCGAGTTGACGACTACAATCGCTAACATTTCTTGCATTGGCACGATTTGGCAAGCTGTAAATAATGTATGTAACTTCTTCCGCGAGGCTAAGGACTTTCAAGCTTCTGCCGCTCTTTTCTAAACTTCTCGAAATCCAAGGATCACGGTCTTTTTAAACAATAAAGGCTACAATCGATGAGCCGACTGAGCGGGAGCCAAGCCATTAATTCAATTAAGCAAGTACATCGAACCCGAAAAGATAATGCTTATCGGAAATCCATTTTACTAGATAGAAGATAGGTCGAAATCCAAATTATCCAACCTCCCCACCCTTGTCCCACCCATGCAATCAAACTCATGGTAATGCCGTATCAGTAATACCAGTCGTAGTGATCGACCGTGTCCGAGATAATGTCTCCTGCATGATTATTGGGGGAAAGCTTATACTATGTTCCAGGCCCTCGTACGACACGGATGTTAAAAGCATCCATTTATCAAGTCGATCCCCAGGTCGCCAATTCGATACTCCTCATCTCTCTCCTTCAGCTTCAACTTCAACAATTACTATATTAATTGCCAAAATGAGTTCAGGAAGCGTTGACAAAGACAAAAGTCTAACAGAGCCTGTTGATATTGATGTTGCGAAGGTCGAAGAAGGTCGGAACTATGCTGCTATCGACAAGCAGTCCGAGCGGTCATATGGTAAGTTCACTCCCTACCCTATCAAGAGAAATATGAGGACGACAAAAAACTTATTCAGATGTCTTTCTTGCAGTTCGGAAGCTAGACTTTTATCTTCTACCTTTTCTATCCCTAGTATGTTTGTGGTGGGGTCCTCCATGACCAAAACACTAGCAGAGCTGACAGAATTGCCCGCTAGATGTATTTCTTCAACTCAGTCGATCGGGTACGTGCAGCTATTCATCCTATTTTGAACATCTTCTATACAAAAGATACTAATAATACACAGAGTAACCTAGGAAACGCAAAAACAGATAAAATAGACAAGGACCTTCACTTCAAGGGCAATGAATATTCATTGCTGATTCTCTTGTTCTACGTCCCATTCGGTCTTTGCGACTTGCCTCTAAACCTTCTTACTAAGCTTTGGTCTGGAAGGCTTATGCTACCTACTCGTGAGTAGTAGATTACACAGCAGCGAGCGGGATGGTTGTTAATGCGAAATAGTAATGGTTACTTGGGGAAGTCTTGCACTTGTGCAGTGCGCTGCAAAGAACTTCGGTGGCCTCTTAGCAATCCGTCTCCTGCTCGGGTATGTGACTGCTTGCTTGATCCCATGCAGATAAAGTGTCCTGACCAACTGTTTGGAATAGCGTCTGCGAGGCCGGATTCTTTGCTGGTGTGGTGTTCTACCTGACGTTGTTCTACACGCGCGGTGAACTTGGCTTTCGCCTCGCTATATTCTTTGGCTCCGCACTCCTGGCAGCTGCTTTCAGCGGTCTGATCTCATATGGAGTTTTCCGGATCAAAGACCATGCCGTTAAAGGTTGGATGTGGCTTTTCATCATCGAAGGTGGATTGACCGTTATCGTGGGCACTGTTGCCTTCTTTTGGCTCCCCAGCGCTGCTGAGAATGCTTGGTTTCTGACTGAGAAGGAGAAAGTCGCTGCGAGGGCGAGGAGTCTGAGGGATGGGAGTAGAAGTGTGGGGAGTGAGTTCAGTCTGAAGCAGGCATTTGCGACTTGGAGGGGATGGAGATTCGCTGGGGTATGGGAGTTCGATTTCCTCATACGAACAGGATGACTGACATTTTGTATCTGTAGTGGTGTGTCATCTGCTTCACTTATCCAGTAGCGTTTTCCACCACTTCCAACTTCCTGCCGCAGGTATGTTTTTCTTCCCCTGCCCTTAACATTAGCATGACCAGCCCTCATGTACTTACTACATCTATACAGATTGTGGCACGTCTGGGCTACTCAACTGTCAAGACCAACCTTTGGACCGTTGCCCCAAATGCGGTAGGATTTGTCTTCCTGCTCACCGTAGCCAAATCCTCAGACTACTTCCGCGAACGCACGTACCACATTGTATTTTCCCTCTGTGTCTCTCTCATCGGGATGATAATCCTCGCCAGCATCGACGTGCTCGGAAACAAAGGCGTCGCGTACTTTGCCTGTTTCCTTATGGCCGCCGGCTCCTACATCCCTTCCGTCCTCGTGCACTCCTGGCACAACAACAACAACCTGGAGGAGAATTCCCGTTCAGCTACGACTGGTCTACTGGTAGGGTTGGGAAACCTGGCGGGGATCCTCAGTGCGGGGACTTTTAGGGTTGAGTATGCGCCTGAGTATCGGCCTACGCTGATTGCCACCTGTTGTTGCAACGTGACCTCTATTTCTTTTACATTATGGATGGGCATTTGGATGAAGAGGCAAAATGCGAAGAGAAACGCGGAACAGGGAGTTGTGATCAGAGCTGAGGATGTGGATACGTCTTCTTTGGTTGATGGGGAGAAGAGCGCCAACTGGAGATTCTTCACGTAAGGGTTACCCGAGGCGGAGGAAGGGGAAGGGGAAGTGCGACACAAACTATACGGGTGAGCCGCTTCTCTAATGGCAAACTTCTAAGACGTGCAAGGGCCTACTTGTAACTCTCAAATAAAAGGAGACGTAAATGTAATAACGTTCCGAGACCATGTTTCCCTCTCCGATCTCAACAGAAATTCTCGAATTTAACCCTAAAAGAATCTGCTCCTAGCAGGGAAATTAACCTGTACAAGATAAAGTCGCTAGATAAAAAAACTACGCAGTGAAACTAACCAATTACTTATATCTCAAAGCGGCACTATTTATCATGTGCTAGGCAGCGTGGGACATTAAAAGTCAACCAGGTAAGTGCTGCTTTTGTCTATTAAACCCTGAGGAGCCTTGGGATTCTTGTGGAGAAGGCCGTAAAACACTATAGAAGTTTAAAGGCCCCATAGCATCAATAATACAAACATTATAAGCTATCCCTTCAAACATCGGCGAAGATAAGCATTCGAATACTTTTTGAATACATTACAGCCGTGACCTTTCATTCTCTGTAGCCGCTTCCAGCGGTGGCAAGTAACGGTCGACCTCCTCCTCACACACCCATCCTAGCAACCCAGGAGCAAACGCGCTGTCTTTCCACGCTAAAGCATCACCAGGAGCTTCTGCTCTCATAATTTCATCTCTTTTCTCCTGTTCTGGTCCATCATGCAAGTGATATAAATACTGCTGTGTGTTCCCTCTCTCGACCACCATTACTGTCCGAGGTTTTCTGATTTTCTCGTAGATATCGAGAAGTTGGATTTTCTTTTGCGCTGAAAATGGACCGGCGGTATGACGCGAGAAGACTTCCCCCAGAACAGCAGCATCTTCCAAAGACATACCCGCTCCGGAAGCCAAGTAGGGGAGTGTGGCGTGCACAGCATCACCCAGCATGGTGAAAGCTCCCGAAGGATGCGACCAGGTCTCCATGCCCGTGCGGATGCACAATCGCCACTTGGAGACCGACTCGCAAAGACTTAGCAGCTTCGGTATTCTTGGGTCCCAGTCTTTGTAGAGAGCTCGCATTTCTTCAACGCTTCCCTCGGTGACATTTTGCCCTTCGGGGAGGTCGTCTGGTACGAGTAAAACCATATTGAAGAGCTCGCCGCCACGCAGAACATAGTTGACTGCTTTTGTCAGAACTGGTGTTCATGCAATCGGTTGGGACGGAGCAGCTTACCAGCATGTGCATCTGGACCCATCCAGTAGTTCACCTGGGGATTCGTCACAAAAGTAGCTAGCTCGGGATCTTTCAGCATCTCTTTCGTCGATAGGAGAAGCCTATACGCCAGATCCCCAGTAAGAGTCGGTGGATCTACTTTTCCCATCATGATCTCTCTCAGATGGCTGTTAATGCCATCAGCTCCCACGACCAGATCTGCAGTATGCCTTTGTCCATCCCGAAGCACTACAGTTGCCGTTTCCCCATCGGCGCTCACCTGCACGTCTGAAACTCTAGCATTGACTATTGTCCTAGCACCGAGCTCGACTGCTCTCTGAAGGAGACACTTGTGCAGATTTGCGCGGTGGAAATCCCAGTAAAAAGTTCCTGGATAGAGAGCTGCTGAAGCAGCAAAATCCAGCGAGGATATGATCTCGCCTTTCCAGTGTCTCATGTTGACTTGTGATGGTTTAGTCGCGTACTTGCTCAACTCGTCAAGCATTCCCCAGGTTTGCAAGACTCGACTGCTATTTGGAAGTATTTGGATACCAGCTCCAACCTATAATCTAATGAGCACCTCCCTGTCAAAGCATTTCAGGCGCATCAAAGTACACACCTCAGAAATCTCGGAAGCTGCCTCAAATACGTCTACATCATGTCCTGCCAACAGAAGAGCTATGGCAGCACCAAGTCCTCCAAGACCGGCACCAACGATAATAACCTGGCTTCCGTTAGTTATCGGTTAAGGAAGCCAGGGAATCCTTCCTCTCCATATTACTGACTTTTAATTTGGAAGCCGCATCTCGCTGTATCTTCTCCTTTGGAACTATTGGAGTGACCGTCATACTGTATTGCAAATAACGTTTAAACAAAAGGATTCAAGGAAAATGCAGAGTCTCTCAAGCTGTCTGTTAATACGGCACGCGGGTTCTAGAGCATATAGAGAGAGTGAGTAGGTAGTTCAAGGAGTCACGTCCGTCCATTTCTAGACTCAAGCTGAAGAGTGGAAGAACGAAAGTGGGAAGCATCTGGAACCTCCCCACATCCACACACAAGGAGGCTTTCGAGAACGGATGAGGTCTCATCTCATCCCCGTGGAACTCGACGTTCCAACCTATCAGTTCCGTGTGTCAGTGGCAAAGATAAGATGGCAGTACAGAGTGGACACGAATCGTACTAGAAGTGGGGTGCGATAAGGAAAGCAGCAGCCACCCTCCACTCTTGGAAGTCTGGGGTTGTTTGCCAGGGGTGGGGTGGGGTGGGGTGGGGCTGGCCGGTTGGTCACGCTTTCTGGGCGCCCGCTGTCCTTGTCGTAAATCTTATCACTAACTAAGGTACTGTACGTTCAAGTTGGTATATCGTACTACTTTGATTGATTAATGGATCGTCTGCATTTCATTGCCCATTGATAGAATCTCTACAAGTGTCTACTCCGTGCATCGTACACGCCCGCCTACCAATTTCGCCTAAAATGCCTGCCGACGCTCCCCCTATCTTGGACTTCTCAGGTGAGAAATAAGCAAACTTCATATCAGAGCATCTATTCACGTTTTCATCAGTATTTTATGGAAATGACGAGAAAGCCAAAGCGCGTCTAGTTCAGGAAGTGAAGGACTGTTGCTTGCACAATGGATTCTTCCAGATTGTCGGTCACAAGGTTCCGGCTGAGTTGCAAGAGAGAACACTGAAATGTGTCAAAGAGCTGTTTTCTTTACCCCAAGAAGAAAAGAACAAAGTGCACAAGGGTTGGTAAAATTCTCCTAGTTCAACAGCAGCAATACTGACTCTTAAAACAAGACAAAACCACGTGGAATAGGGGGTACGAGAATCTAGGTTCTCAAATCTTAGAAGCTGGTACTCGGCCAGATATGAAAGAAGGTTTTTATATCGGCGAGGAAATCTCAAAAGACCACCCGTACTTTGTCCAAAAGAAGCTCAACAGTGGTCCCAACCAATGGCCAACAGGGTTGCAAAACCGGGAAAACTTCGAGACTACGTCAATGGAATACTACAATGCCATGCATGGCCTTGCTAAAGATGTCCTTGCCGTTTTAGCCCAGACGCTAGATTTGAAGGAGGATTACTTTCAAGCCTTTGCCACCGATGCAGTTGCGACCTTGAGATATCTGCATTACCCTCCCCAGCCTAAAGACTCAGATGAGAAGCTGTCGAGAGGGATTGGCGCGCATACGGATTTTGGATCTGTGACATTGCTGATGCAAGATGAAGCTGCCGGGCTCCAGGTATGGGAGAAAGCTACAAACGAATGGCTAGACGTAGCTCCTACGAAAGGCGCTTATGTCGTGAACTTGGGCAATATGTTCATGCGCTGGTAAGTTTTGATTGACCTATTATGAATTGACTGCAAGGGGAGAAGGAAAAGAAGCTAAGAAGTGACTTATTAGGTCCAACGATCGATACATCTCAAACTTGCACAGGGTTATCAACAAGTCTGGCCAGGAGCGTTACTCGGTGCCCTTTTTCTTCAGCGGGAACCCAGATTATGTGATCAGCTGCTTACCGAATTGTCGGAAGGAGGGCGAGGCTGCTAAATACCCACCGACGACTGTTGAAGAAGCTGTCGGAGGAAGTTATTCGGCCAGTTATGGGGCTGCGAAAACTTTCAAGGAACAGAAAGCCATGCCTGTTACCGCGCAGCCCGTTGCGGTTTGAGACATCTGTAAATTTAGGAATGTATTCAAGCAAAATTCATAAACTGCATCGAGTCAGTGTACCAGTATATCACTAAATATTTAAACTTGACCTGAATACGTACCCGCACCCGCACCCGGCAGGTCTCTACGGTTGGAAATACGGGTACCGTCAGGTTTCCGTGCAAAGCAATATTACAACATATAAGAGAAGTCAAACCCTTCTAGTTATCTATCCGCCCAAACGCCTAAACTATTTCCCACAAGCCAATCGAACTATAACTCCAAGTCCAACTCCCGAACTCTAGATCTGAAGACACAGTCTCAAAGTCTTATCCTCGTAAACTGTAATAACATAAGGCGGATAAGAACCTTTTGATACTGTATACAATAATCCAAGGCCCCTCCAGCTGAGCTTTGACCTTGATCTAGAACCTAGAAAGAGATCCCCCACCCTTCAAATTCAAAAACCCCATCCCCATCCCCATTTCCAGCGGCCTTCCCGCCCGCCAAGATCTGCAGCGCTGTCTCCTAGTCGCGTCGCGCTGTCTAATCTTGGGACAGAGATACGATACAGATACAGGTACAGATACGGTAAATGTTTCTTTGGGGTAACTCTAATACTGTACTCCGTATCGCCCTAGATTCGAATCGAGTCAGCAATTTGGGGGAAGATACACAGAGATACCTACGATAAGAGGTTCTGGACTAGGCTAAGGCCAAGGGGTCCGTTGAATAAATGGACCCGAGCAGAACCGAGCTTGTGATGGGAAATCAGACGATAATATAAGCTGTAGAAATCATCCGTTTTTTTCTTTCTTTCTGATACTATCGCATACCATTGGGGTTTATTCTTTTTTTTATCTCGTCTTGTTCTTATTTTATTCTCCGAGGCCAATTTCTGATTGGCTGGCTGGCTGTTTTCAATTGCCTTGGCATCATGTCAGCTAAAGAAGAAAAGACAGGGGATGATATAAGTCCTGCGGTTGAGAGGACACAGTCATATGGCGAGGGCATCACGCTGAAACTCGACGACAAGGAGAATAGAGAGTTTTATGGAAATTCGATTACCGATTCGTATCGACTCAAGTCGGAACTTGTAGGGAAATGTCTTCAGGAAATTGGGATGGGAAGGTTAGTTTAAAAATGAAGACTAGGATTTGGGATGCTTTGACTCATAATGCTGACTTTCGTGTTGGAAAGATATCAGTGGGAGCTATTCGTAGTCACGGGCTTCGGATGGATCACGGATAACTTGTAAGGCGTCCTTGGAAAGGGAGGCATTGCTCACTCAAGCTAACAACAAACGCAGCTGGTCCCAAGGCATTGGCACAATCCAACCTTCCATTAAGCTCGAATTCGCCGACGTATCAAAGGTTGGGTTCAGCTCCATCTCGTACTACTGCGGTCTCATCGTCGGCGCCTCCTTCTGGGGTATCTCGGCCGATTTCATCGGCCGCAAGCCAGCTTTCAACCTGACTCTCTTGATCGGTGGTATCTTCGGAGCAGCTGTTGCCGGACTCAGCCATTTCCCTAGCTTCTGCGGCATGTGGGCAATCATTGGTTTTGCAGCTGGTGGAAATGTGCCCGTCGATTCCATGATCTTCTTGGAATTCGTTCCGGGATCTCATCAGTATCTGCTCACTGCCTTGTCCGCATGGTGGAATTTTGGACAAGTCATTGTCGCGCTCATCGGATGGGTCTTTTTGGCAAACTTCACCTGTCCCACGGATTCCACGCCTGAGACTTGCAAGAGATCTGATAACATGGGCTGGAGATATGTGATGATCACCCTTGGTGGTTTGGCACTTGTTTTTGCCCTTATTCGAATGTTTATCTTCAAGATGCCAGAATCGCCGCGGTACCTGCTCTCCAAGGGCCGTGATGCCGAAGCTGTCGAAGCCATCAACTACGTCGCCCGTCGGAACGGAAAGCCTGAACCCCTTCACCTCAGTATGCTGCAAGAAATTGACCGAGATCTCGGAGTGGTTGTGAACTCGGATGAGGGCAGAAAGGGACTTACACACAAGGAAATTATCAAGGAGAATCTATCAGACTTCAAGTCAGCCAACTTCAAGGACCTTTTTGCTACTCGCAAGCTTGGCCAGCACACTACTATTATCTGGTTTATCTGGCTTACCGTTGGTAAGTTTTCTCACTTCCGCTGATAACAGATAATCTTGGCTAACCAACAGAACAGGTATCGCCTACCCCCTCTTCTTCAACTTCCTGCCCACGTACCTGGCGCAAAAATTTACTGAAAAGTCATCCCTCTACTTGACATACAGGAACTACTGCATCGAGTCTTCAGTAGGTGTCGTGGGACCCGTCGCAGCAGCCTTCGCAGTCAACACCAGACTCGGTCGTCGCTGGATGATGGGAGGGTCCGCCATCGTGACAGGAATATTCCTCTTCGCCTACACCGGTGCTAGTAACACTGCGGGTGACTTGGCCTTCTCCTGTGTGACGGGGCTGCTGGGGAACTTCATGTACGCCATCATGTATGCGTTCACACCCGAATCGTTCCCTGGTCCTCATCGTGGAACTGGTTCGGGGACTGCGGCGACGCTCCTCCGTTTTGGTGGGCTGTGCGCTTCTCTCATTGGGACGTTCACGAACTTCACGGTTGTGCCTATCTATGTCAGTGCTGCGCTGTGGATCGTAGTGGGAGTTATCAGTTTCGGATTGCCGTTTGAGACTCATGGACGTGCAGCTATCTAGGGGAAGCGATTGAAATTAGGAAAACGAAAGGGTTCGTTGTATATATGACAGTTATTAAGTACTAGAATAGACCTTTAAGTGTGCAAGAAGGAAACGAAACAGACATACGCATTAGACGAAGACAGATGTGGTGAGACTTCTAGCAATGCCGTTATAGCAAAATGTTTTCAACTTGGTCAAGTTAGAGATGAGCTAGCAAATTAGAACTCGATTGCTCCTCATAGGATTTCTTTGATGCCAATCCTTTAGCTTATACCACATCGACTCTCACCTTGCCCATCAACAATGCCTCGATCTTGTCTCCTTTCTTTAGAGGTTCGTTCCCTGTGGGCAAACACAACAGTGCATTCGCACTCTTCAAACTCCCTACCCTAGAGCTTCGTTGGCCACCAGTGCTACTAGCATGCAGGAGCCCATCCTTGCCCATGACAACAATAGCGCGATGATATTCTGCTCTCTGGGGGTCAAGCCGGAATTCATGATCAAGCGTGGCCAGTACTTTCGGCAAGCCTGGAGGAGAGACACCAGAGAGGTGATGCAGAGATGGTAGGACAAAGAGGTGGAGCGTTACTACTGCGGAGACTGGATTCCCGGGTAGTGAGAAGATGACTTTTGAGACTCGTTCTCCGGCGTTGTTCTTTACTGGTACGGTAGCGAAGGTAGTAGGCTTCCCGGGTTTCATAGACACCCGGCCAAAATGTATAGTGCCGCCTAGCGATCGCTCAATAGTTGGTTTCAATAGGTCGAGCTCACCCATTGACACGCCTCCTGAGGTAATGATCACATCGACCTTGCGGAGAGCGTCTCGCAAGTGCTCTTCCAGCGCTCCTGGTTTATCCTTTGCAATTCCAAGATCGATGGCTTCGAACCCCCAACCTCGCACCGCAGACAGGATTGTTGGCCTGTTACAATCCCGGACTTCTCCCAGTCGTAAGTCTCCCAGTCTGCTGTGCTCGACAATTTCATCGCCTGTTGATAAAACTCCGATAATCGGCTTCTTGTAGACCGTGACTTCTGCTTTGCCTACAGAAGCCAGCAGGCCTAATTCTCCACCTATGGCCGAGATTTCTTCTCCTTTCCGGAGGATGACTTCTCCTATTTTGATGTCACTACCCACTTCACGAACATTTTCACCATCCTTGACGCCCTCTGCCAGTATTTCAACTTCTTTCTCTTCTTTGCCATCATCAGTCATGGTTTTCAGGACAGTATCCTCAACCATGACTACTGAAGTAGCACCAGGTGGAAGTGGAGCTCCAGTTGTAATGCGAGCAATTTGGCCAGTTTTCAGTTCAGGGATATCACCCGGTGTGGCGTGAGATATTGATGCCACTGGGAATGTGCCTTGACTGGAGCTTCCATCTTCAGAGGCAATAACAGCGTAGCCATCCACGATGCTAGCTCGATATGCTGGTACTGCTTCTGTCGCTGTGACATCTGCTGATAGAACAGATCCGACGAGTGTTCCATCGACCTTTGCACTTGTTACCTGTGGAGGTGGTGTATGCAACTGTATGAGGTTTAGTGCTTCGTCTACTGCTAACATGGGATATGGAGATGAACGATTCCGCCTCGTTGGACCGAGCGCTGGGTCATTTGAGCGTGGGTTGTCATTGGGGGCTGTGTGCCGAACAGGCATTGCGTGTCCGTGGCTGTGTCCATGCCCATGAGAGTGACCATGCGAATGATCGGGGGCATGAGAATGTGGTTGATGGCCAGGGCTAACACCTGCTTCCTTCTCTAACTTCTTCACACCTCCGGCGTGAAGGGTCCTTGAGTCTGCTCCTGCTGCTTGTTGACATGCATGGGGGAGAAGTTTCAGGATTGATTGAAGGTTCTCTTTAGCTCCTTTAGGAGAGCCAGGGAGTGTAATGATGAGGGTCTTGTTCCTGACACCAGCAACTGGTCTTGACATGAGAGCAACTATTCCATGTCAGCTGACCACATCTTCCATTGTTTCTTTAGAAACTCACAAGGAGTAACAGCTAATGAAGCAGTCAGCATGCCATGGACGAGACCTGGTGCTTGCTTATGTAGTAGCGGGGTAACTGCCTTCAAGATCTTAGTATTTTTGTCATAGATCAGAGCGGATGCATACCTCTGGCGTAGTATCATGTACTGCAAAACCCGTCCCTCCAGTTGTGATGATTACATTCAGACTATTTTCCCGGTCCGTCCATGCGGTGATAGCTCTTTGAATATCCAGTACCTCATCCCCCACAATCTTCACCTCACTAACCTCCCATTTCCCAACCCCTTCTTCTTCGAAGACCTGACTTAAAACCCCACCTGAGCTGTCAGCCGAGGGGTCCTTGGAGGCTGTCGTTGATACTACAAGAATTGCCGCCTTCAAAAGTGCTGGTTTTGACATTTTGTGTTTATATGTAGGTGGTTGACATCAGCAGCTTGGGCCAGTCACTCTTGGCACGACCCGTTCCATCGCGTCTTCCCAATTTTTTCCTGCGACCCGCGTCTGCTCTCGACAAAACCATTGCCAACAATCATGGTCCGAATTAAGAATCGGTACCTACTGGTCAATATTCTCTATCCAGAATTGGAGAAAGGCGCATCAAAGAGCGAAATCCCCGACGTCATCTCCTTCAATCAGCCTACAACGAACGCTCTGAATGCGCCAACCTTGCTGAGGGGCATACGGGCAGGAGTTGCGGATTTATTCGGTGATTATGGATCCGGTGCCATCGCAAGTAGTCTTGCAAGTAGGTGCATCTATTTTCAAGGATAGTGAAGCTTCTAATCGGTCTCCAGTCAAATATCTTTCTCCTGCGACTTCAACATTCATACTACGAGTTTCGCGCGACCATTATCGCATTGCGTGGGCGGCATTGTCATTCATGAACAGTGTGCCGATCAAGAATGGCAAAAACTGTGTGTTTAGGGTTGTGAGAGTTAGTGGGACGATCAGGAAGGCGGAGGAGGAAGCTATTCGCAGGGCGAAGGAAATTATTGTCAAAGCACGAAGGGAGGCGGGCGAGAAGGGCGAATCGACACTCGACAACATATTTGGGAAGACTAAAGATGGCACTACGGAGTCTACGAAAGATGTGCTTATGGTGGATGGAAGTGACAGCGAGGAAGAGGGATATATGAGTGATGGCGATGGATGAGGGTGTCATTGGTTTTTTCTAACAACTTTTACGCCACTATCTGGAGGCATCGACATATTCTCCAGATCATCCTCATCCACGTCCATCTGGTCCTGTTTCGCCTTTTCAGCCTCATCTCGAATCTTGGCCTGTTCCGCCCACTCTCTCCTCTCCTTGTCATCATACTCGTCCCTGGCATCCAGCCATCGCTCTTGGACATCCTTGACATCCATAGTGGTCACACCCTCTCTCATGGCAACCTGCCATACGGTATCATTTGCTCCTTCAGCACCGCCAAATGCATACCCGCCTGCTCGGTCTATGACTTGGAGAAGATGCATCATGCTCTTTTTATCCTCTACCGCCAATGTCTCAAACCCTACTAAACCAAAACTCTCAACCAGTTCCACTATCGCCGTGTTCAGCCCCTGGAACTTCGCACCCACCGCTGATTCTTCTTCGAGTTTTGGCAGGAGGTAGGATAGGTCTTGGACCTCAGTGTAATAATCGAGGTTGAAGGGCAGGGGCGCATATGAAGAGAGTTTATCGATTTTCGTCAGGACATTAAGGTGTGGGAGGTCCATCTGGAGCATAGCCCGCAGAGATAGTATTAAGTTGGAGATGTAAAGTGAGGGGAGCGTCAGGCAATACGAATCGGAAAGATGCAGGACTACAAGCTAGCAAAGAGTCAGCATATGCCAACCAATACTCGAACTGAGACGAAATGCGTACTCTGTAACCAAGCTTCTGCAACTTGAAGAAAATATTCCGTAATGACGAGTGGTGTGTATAGAGCTCCACCTGCCCCGGACAATCAAAAAGCACATAGTCCTCCCCCAGTTCACTCAGCCCCTTCTCCAGCCAATCCATATTCTGCTCTAGTTCCTCCAAAGCATATAGTACCCCTCCATTCGGCCCCAAATCATCTTCCTCCATAATATCCTCTAATTTAACGAGATCTCGTACGTCTATTGCGCAAGGGTAGTTTGCGTGATCGTTCGCCGGGTCGAGGTTTACTACGGAGCATTTCCGTCCTATGGCTGACATGAATTGGTGCACTGGAGAGGCTGTTAGATGGAGCTGGGGATGGAGGGGTAATTACGCACTTCCGTCGCAATAGGTACTTTTGCCAGCTCCGGGGCTGCCGAGAACGAGTTGTGCGAATGGCATATTGATAGGTAAGATTTTGGAGAAATAAAAAAAGAGGGAAGGTGATGGAGGTATTCAGAACGAGGCAAGAGCTATTGATGTGGGGTACTTAAGTCTGTTTCTTCAAGTTTGAAGGCGGTGGCGCCGAGTCGCGATGGCAGAATTCTGGTGTGTCTCGCGATAGATACAAAAAGCGGCACTCAACATAACAGCTTTTTGCCCGCTTTTTAAATGCTCCACTCGGACTAAAACATTAAAAGTCGGTGCCGCTTTTTTTTAATCCGCACGGCGCGCCTCGAAATCAACAAGACCTTTTCTATAGAAACTACAATCTATCTTAACATGGCGCCCAGTAAGTTTCTACATACACGTTCTAATGCTAAACAGAAGTCAAACTAATTCGTCACCAGCAATTCAGTACGAGATCTCGGAACCGCCTACGGATGCGGTATCTGCCCTCAAATTTGCGCCGGACGCCCCCACACGATTTTTGGTCTCTTCTTGGGATAAACACGTCTATCTGTATGAATTAGCTGGCTCTGGTGAAGAGGGTGGAAAGCTGATCGAGAAGTATGAGCACCGGGCGCCAGTACTGGATGTCTGCTTCGGAGCAGACGACAATGAAGCTTTTACTGCGGGGATGGATTGGCAGGTCAAGAGGTAGGAAGAAGCTCCGGAAAATAGGCGCCAATATCCAGCTGATTGTTGGCATTAGGATAAATCTTGAGTCGGGAGAGCAAACTATCATGAGCGCTCATGCTGCGCCAGTCAAGTCTGTAGTATACAGTAAAGAGCATTGTAAGTTTCCATTCCTGGACATGGAAGCACAACTCTAACTGATATTACAGCATTACTCATCTCAGCATCATGGGACTCGACACTTCATTTCCACGACCTCAAGCACCCAGAAAAAGAACCAGCAACCATCAAACTCCCCGCGAAACCGCACTCCCTCTCGATCACAGCCTCCAAACTAGTCGTCGCCATGGCCTCCCGTCTAGTCTACATCTACGAACTGCAAAGCACGCTCATGCTGGCATCCCAAGCAAACGGCGCCACGACCGAGCTGCAGCCCTGGCAGCAGCGAGAGTCGTCGCTGAAATTCATGACTAGAGCTGTGGCTTGCATGCCAAACGATGACGGATATGCTAGTAGCAGTATTGAGGGTCGTGTGGCTGTCGAGTGGTTCGACCCCTCCCCGGAGTCGCAAGCACGCAAATACGCTTTTAAATGTCATAGGCAACCGGATCCGTCAGGTGATGGAACGGATATCGTCTATCCTGTCAATGCACTGGCTTTCCACCCGGTCCATGGGACGTTCGCTTCTGGAGGAGGAGATGGTGTAGTTGCGCTTTGGGACGCTAATGCGAAGAGGAGGATTCGTCAGTATCAGAAATATCCGACGAGTGTTGCGGCGTTGTGTTTTTCCAATGATGGGAAGTACCTTGCTGTGGGTGTTTGTCCTGGGTTTGAGAATGATCAGGAGGACTATAGTGGGGAGGGAGTCACGAAGATCTATATCAGGGAATTAGGTGAGACGGAGGCAAAGGGCAAGGGACCCAAGTAAGTGGGTTTGTATATTCTCTGTGTCATATAATCCATTAGCAAGGCGTTTGCGGAAAAGAAAATTGCTTTATTTTTCCACCTCTTCGAGACATCTATAATCTGTATGGTTTAGTCTCGACCATTCCTCTCTGCTTCGCTTTTTCATAACTGCTCCTCCCATCTACCCATACTCCCGTGCATCAAGTAGAGGCCCCATAAATCTCACCCACAAGCAAGCGAGCAAGTGCTCAGCACACTCGAACCTCTTTATATTCAATACAACAACCTCCTGTGCAACCACCCCTCCCGTCCAAGCCTCACCACTTCCACTTCCACAGCAAAACCGCTCCCACCACATCTGCAAACTATTACCAGGACTTAAATCAAACTATACGATGAATCCCAAACCATCCCAAAATTATTTCAAGAGAGAGAGAGAGAGTTTTATTTGGGATGATCTCTTGTATCTGATCTATCTTGCTGGAAGCAACAATACGTTACTCAAGCTACCTACTCACCTCCCTCCCTACCTAGTCAAGCCAGCGAGAAAATCATAACCCAATGCCCTGCCCCCCGACCTCATTTCCAACCCACACCCTCCTCCCCCTTTGTCTTCCTACTCCTCCTCCCGCTCTCCTCATCCCTCCTCCTCCCCCTCTCATACAACTCCCTCACCCGCGCATCGCTCGCCCCGCCATTCCACACCGCACGGCTATAGATGCCCGCTTTCCGGCCCCCGGGCCACCGCCCCTTGCGCACTTTGCGCTTGCGGTGGAAGTACGTGCACGAGATGTAGAAGCCGTGTATGTGCCCGGGGATCACGCCGGCGATGAAGAGTAGCGTGTTGATTAGGCAGTCTGTGTTGGGACCGGCGATCTGGGGGTTGTTAAAGAAGAAAAGGAGAGGGAGGGGGGGAGATTGACCAGCATTACTGAGAGCGGCGGAACTGGGGCGGTTAGTGATAGTGATAGTGGGAGGGATGGAATGTTTGGGGGCAGGGAGGCCGGGGTGAGACGTACAGAACATGTTGATGAAGCAGATCGTGAGTCGTTCTAGCATCTTGCTGAAGAATATTTTCGTAATGCTCGATCTGTTTTGATTTCGAGATTCATATGGTTCGGCTTTTTGCTTAAAGGACAGTTAAAGTTACATAAGAAGTAAAGAAGAATTAAAGCGCATCAGCCACAATTATATCGGAAATCCAGGCCTTGTTCCTGTTATTGTGGCAGGTAACCCTGTTCTGTACCGAACTTCGTCTGATGACGCTGCATTGCAGATTTTAGGGGTTTCGGCGTGCATACCTAGCCTAGGCTAGAGCGAAGAGGCTGTGCGAGCGTTATGACTAGGAAGGTTGAAAGACAAAACAGAATGCGAATGGAAGAGAAAGAAGACAAGAAATAGTGTTTCTTGGTGTAAAGGGATCTTGGATGCTGAGTTCAGAATCGTCTTTCATCGACTGCTTGTCCACTCCACTACTTGTGAAATTCAACCGAAAAGTAATTGCGTGAACACGGCTCTAGCCCCCAAACAAGAAAATCTGGAGTTAGAGTCCTCGCAAAAACTATTTCATCTGCCCATAATGATTCTCTAGATATTAAGTATCTCGGTTGTTGAGTCTTTCTTCGCCATGTACCTAGATAAGTAAGGTAAGTGTAAGATATCTCACTGCTTAGTAATATTCTGTACAACCCCAGAAGTCCATGCCTTTCCGTTCCCGGTAAAGCGTCATGCACCCCGCTCCAAGCTCCAACGCCAACGCCATCCCCCCCCCCCTAGGTATCGGTTGTCCGTTTGTCGCCAGCATTAATTGTCTTTTCTAACAAAAAATGTATTTCAATTCCGAACTTTAACACCAAAATGTCAGCATACTGTGCACCGTGTCAAAGGCCCTTCAAGGGTCAGAGAGAGCTAGATCAGCATATACGAGATTGCTCGGTACACAAGCAACCTACTACGAGACCTTCCCAGCAGGAAACTCCGATCAAGCCATATACAACAAAAAAGGCAGCCTACTGTGGACCGTGTGGAAGGCCGTTCAAGGAACAGCGATATCTAGATCAGCATATACAAACATCTTCGGCACACAGGAAACCTTCCCCTTCTGAAGTCAAACCGGCAAAGCCACATCCTCTTACAGCGACTGAACGCAAACGCGCACAGCCGCCAAATGCAATTGCTCCTGGTTCCGGCGCTCCTCAGATAACGATACCTTCCACCAAGAGCGTTCCTCAAAATGTTGATTCGCGCTGGTCAGTTACTCCTGGATCTGAATCCAGGGCGGTGCTCGATGCATTATCGGCACATTGCCATTCGCCTAGGGAACTCGAAGAGAACAACTTTATCGTCAAACCGTACGATCCTCTAGATTGTGTCAATTTACGGAAATGCAAACGGTGTAAAAGTAAGTTGTTCCCAATGATTTTAGTGGAGCTAAATTAGTATAGGTGCAGAATCGAAAGCCAATGGTCGAGAATGTATCTTCCATTCAGCCAAACGAAACAAATGGGTACGTTTTTGCATTCGAATTTTATGCGTAGAAGCTCACTGTTCAAACACCTGCAGAACCAAAACAGGCCATACAAATGTTGCAATTCAAAGAACAGAGGCTGTCTGACCCTACCAACACACGATTTCCAACTGTCTCTTCGCGCGATTAAACACATAGACTACCGGAAAACACCAGCTCCTTCTGCGGTGGCGAAGTTTCGTGCAGTGGTACTCGACTGTGAAATGGCAGGGGTTGCTAGCGGTGCGGGTGAAGTGATTATGCTCTATGTTACCGAATACGTTACTAGCGCAGTACTTCTCAACCGATATGTGAACCCGAGTGAGAAGATAACCCAAATGCGGTCTTCTATACATGGTATATCCAAATCCACGCTCAATAATGCTATTTCGCAAGGACAGACGTTGTCTGGTTGGGAGGGAGCTCGATCAGAGCTGTGGAAATATATTGACGACAAAACTATCCTTGTTGGCCATGCATTGGAGAACGATTTGGATGGTTTGAGGATGATCCATCCACGTGTGGTAGATTCTGGGATCTTGTCGAGAAAGGAAGTTGGCGTTCATTTTCTTGGGGGGAGTTTGGCAGCACTTTGCTCTGAACTTCTCAATGTTGAAATCAGGAAGAATAAGGGGGCCACCCACGACTGTTTGGAAGATGTTCTAGCCACGCGAGAGGTTGTGTTATTCTGTACGCAAAACAAGGAAGCGTTTCGTAGTTGGGGTGAAGCTAAGAAAAGCGAAGCCATGCGCTTGAAAAAAGAACGGGACATTGCGCGGAAAGAGCAGGAAAGTAAGAAAGCTGAGGCAGACAAAGCGAAGGCCCAGGAAACAAGCTACGACGAGGACGATGAAATTTTGCATTGGTCAGATATCGCAGAGGATATGGGATGGCCACATCCTGATACTGGATATGACCCTTGGTCAGACTAGCTTTGAGGATAATAGGGGGTTTGTTTCTATATGAATTGTTGGTAGAAGGTGGAGAGATGCGAGGGGAGAGAGGAAGAGAGGGACAAGCCTGATGACTAATCCGCCCGGCGCGACCTCCAGGGGGCTAGTTTACAACTAGCACTTTCTACAATTTTAAGTATATCCTTGATTTAAGCTTTGTCCAATATGTTGTACTCGATTGTAAGCATTCATGTATCATTGTTAACGTTTCCAAGAAGATCCAAGAACATACTACATATGACCCTGTCCACGTGACAGCGCGAACCCCTTCAATAAACAACTCGTCCACAACCTTTGACCTCCCCGATCCATCAACCTGCAGCAACATTTTCCCAAAATAACACGCGAGAAGGAGACTGATCCATTTACCCAGGCTCGTTATGTCGAACTTGGGAAAACGCAACGCAGGCTTCATCGACCTCACTAGCGACGATGAGAACCCCACACCCCACCGCAAACAAGCGCGTGCATCGATCAACCAGCCTTCGGGCTCTCAACCTCGTTCAAGTCAGTCTTTGAATGGACGTGGGTCCTGGGCCGATCCTGATGAAGAGGATGAAGTTCTTGACCTTAGTCAAGATGCTGATGAAGGATCCGGATGGACCTGTGTTGGAGCTATCGATGGCAAGATTGTTGGAGTCCGGTACTACAATGGTTATGCGACGCCTGGAGAGCAAGTAATGATCAGGAGAGAGCCGTCAAACCCCTATGATTCGAATGCCATCCGAGTGAACAACGTTCATGACACTCAAATCGGCCATTTACCCCGAAACATTGCCTCCAAACTTGCACCATACATGGTCAGTTATTCCATCTTGTCTATTGTTTATACTAACACGTGATATAGGACTCTAGGACGATTGTTATGGAAGGCGTCATCGCAGGAGAGAAGGCAACATTTGATTGCCCAATCCTCTTAAAGGTCTTCGGGCCAGCTGAGCCCATTGCAAGAGCACAGTTGGAGGCTCGGATGAAGGCTGACAAAGTGCCTCTCAAAAAACGAAACATTGCCGCTCCTAAAAAGCCTGTTCAATATCAACCACCCCCAAAGAAGCAGACTGGTTATTCTGGCAGCTCACAACCATCAAACAGTCAAACAAGCAGCCAGCCCATGAGCCAGCCCGAACCTCCTATTGAGCTCAGTATTCGAGATTTGGCGGACAACAGTGAGCGTTTCAACCCTCGAGAAGCTGCGAAGATTGTTGAGGCCTGGGGAGCTGGTGAAAGTGCTCTTGCAAAAATGCCCAGGGCTAACCAGCCCATCGGCTTGAAGTCCATCCTTCTTCCGTATCAAAGACAAGGTCTGGCTTGGATGCTAGAGAAGGAGAACCCCGTCCTTCCTGCAGTAAGTTAAATACCCCATCTGTACTCGTGAACCTATTCAAGATATCCATGCTGACTACCTAACTCTTAAAGGTTGGTTCAAAAGACATCGTTCAACTCTGGAAGAGAGTAGATAAAAATAATTTCCAAAACATTGCTACCAACTACAAGACTCCCATCGCGCCTACTTTATCCAGGGGTGGTATTCTTGCAGACGACATGGGACTTGGAAAAACTCTTCAAGTTATTAGCACCATCCTTGAGGGTGGCCCAGGAACTACTTTGATCGTAGCGCCTGTAGGCGTGATGAGTAATTGGTCTTCGCAGATTGAGAGGCACGTCAAGAAAGAGAATGCATTGAAGGTCTTGATGTATCATGGTAAGCAACCCAAATTTCCTTCTTATTTTAAGGCTTCTATTCCAAGGGTATCTCAAAAACTCCAAAATGTACCTTCTGTCTCATTTTTGATTTCCTAAGCCTTTATCAACTGATACTAACCTCGCCTTCTCTACAGGCAGTAGTCGCAAGCGCCTGACACAGCAGGAATTTGCAGAATACGATGTTGTTGTCACAAGTTACGGGTTAGTAGGTTCTGAGTGTATGCCCAAGGGATCCAAATCGTCTCCAGTCAAAACCCCAACGAAAGATGGATTGTTCTCCATAAACTGGCGTCGAGTCGTCCTTGATGAAGGCCATCAAATCCGAAATGCTGCTACTAGATATGCTGTTGCAACTACTAATCTCTTGGCAACATCAAAATGGATCCTCACAGGTACTCCGATTGTCAACACCATCAAGGATCTTCACTCCATGATCAAGTACATGGGGATCACCGGAGGTTTAGAACGCATGGAGCTTTTCAACTCGATTCTCACTCGCCCTCTGGCTGCTGAAGATCCGAATGCAGAACTCATCTTACAGTCTTTTATGAGAACCATGTGCCTACGACGAAGGAAGGACATGGCATTCGTCGACCTGAAGTTGCCCGAGAAGTCAGAGTATGTCCATCATATTGCCTTCCGCAATGACGAGAGAGAGAAATACGAAGCTATCGAGTAAGTCTCTTCTCCAAGAGCAGAGGCATCACTGACAGTTCGTAGATCTGAGGCAAAGGGCATGGTGAAGATATTCAACGAACAGCCCTACAAGAAAGGACTGAATGTCTATCGCCATTTGCTTGAGATCCTACTTCGGCTCCGCCAGGTATGCAATCATTGGAAGCTCTGCGAAAAGCGAGTTACCGACTTGATGGCCTTTTTGGAAAGTGACGGAGCCGTAGCGCTCACCAAAGAGAACCGCGCTGCCCTCCAAGCAGTTCTACAACTCAGTATCGACAGCCAGGAGGAATGTTCTATCTGTCTCGAGGACTTGCACAATCCAGTCATCACAGCGTGCAAGCATGCGTTCGGTCAAGAATGTATTGAGCGTACTATCGAGCTCCAGCACAAGTGTCCAATGTGTCGTGCTGAATTGGTAGACAAAGACTGCCTCGTGCACGCTGCAGTTGAAGAGAAAGTCGCGGAAGATCCAGAGATCGATGTCAACACCAAGAGCAGCAAAACCGAGGCATTGATGAGTATCCTGACCGCCAGTCGTCGGGACTCGAAATCGAAAGTCGTCATTTTCTCCCAATGGACCAGCTTCCTAAACATCATCCAGCATCAACTCAACGAGGCTAACATGAAGTTCGCCCGCATCGACGGGACTATGCCTGCTCACGTACGTGATGCTGGTATGTCCGCTCTCGAGAACGATCCCAATTGCCGTATCCTGCTTGCCAGTTTGTCCGCCTGCAGCGTCGGTCTCAACCTCGTCGCCGCAGACACCGTCATCCTCGCAGACTCCTGGTGGGCTCCTGCCATCGAAGACCAGGCTGTCGATCGTGTGCATAGATTGGGCCAGACCCGTCCTTGCACTGTATGGAGATTGGTCATGGAAGATAGTATCGAGGAGCGGGTGCTGGCGATCCAGGCTGAGAAGCGGAAGCTGGTTGGCAAGGCGTTCCAGGAGAAGGCCAAGGGTGGCAAGGCCAAGACTACCGGGATGAGTGATATCATGAAGCTGCTGGCCTGAGCTGCTTGTCTTGTTGCGGTCTCCAAGAGGTCCCGATATTCGCTGGAGAAAAGTACGATATTAGCGGCGTGGAACTTCATAGCTTGTACTATCAAGAGGGGTGTGTAAATCTTCGGCGGTTGCACTTGTATTCCTGCACCGAACTTTTTCTATATTGTACGAATACTTTTTAGAACCATAGATAGTGCGCGGGCGCCTTGATTTTCCTATCTCAAGGGGATGAATATATGGGAATTGTAACAATATGGATCACTTTTTACAACTACAGCCCACGTTCCGTTTCTCATTTTCGTCTTCATTTATCGCTTTAACGGGAGCGGGGCTAGGGATGCCGCAAGATTTCGATTTATAAACCACATAAGCGTCGGTGGGTTCGCCAGCAGTGACTTTAAAGATGCGATCGAAGCCAAGATATCACCGTGAGGATATATGGCTGGCGTTATCTTTATATTAGCTGAGCGTCGAGTGGCCATGGTCTCTGATATGAGAAAGAATGGCAAGTGTCTGCTGACATCCCATCATACTTAGATATCCGATCTCTAATATCATTTTAGCATTTATAGTCAAGTTCTCAATACCCGTCTCATCCTACCCCGTTCCCCGTCCTCAGCCTCTCATTTATTCTTCTCCTCTCTCCTTCAACATAGGCCGTACATAGCAAGTTCAGGACATAAGTCACAGCGAAACTCCCTCTCTTTCCCGGATCTTCAATCAACCCATCCAATCCAATCGATTGATTAACAAAACCTAGGTACGGGTATAAGAGGGAGGTCAGGATTCGAAGTATGGGGCGGTGGCGATGCATATGCTGGGAATAGAATATACTTCGTAGGACCTACTCATACATACAGACTTACTATTACGGTATCATGGCCGTTGTTGGGTTAAAAAGTTTATAAGCCATGGCATGGCTAGCCAAATTAACAAACTGAATAATTCAGAGTATCTAATCGGTCGGTCAGTCAGTCAGTCAGTCAGTCAGCCATCAGTTAGTTGAGATACAATCTGTGTGTAGCTAACTAAGTGAAGGGTAACCCCTCAACCGACTGACTGAAAGGAAAAGAAAGGCTCAACTAAAGAATCGACTTATCAGTCGCTGACTGAATGTAATCTATTCCCAACACTAGCAAAAAGAAGCAGGAAGCAAGGAAGCAAGACATCTCATGCCCTGCCTTGCCCTGCCTTGCCTTGCCCTACATTACACGACCCGATATTTCCCGGCCCCAAAAGAAATTCCCCACCACGTCCAAGACAGGACAGGTTCTTGCTTGCTCAAGCCTCGCACTATATGGGTCTCGGAAATTTGTAACATAGCAAGCACGTCGCATGAGGGAAAAAAAAAAATTGAGCCTCTCCGTATAGTAATATTAATCTCGGACTTTTCGGATCAGGTAAAGGGGGTTTTCGATCTTCAGGGGCTTGGATTTCTTTCTTTCTTTCTTGGGGTTAGCGTGCATGTGATGTGATGCGTGGTGTCAGGAGGTGCTGAGTCAGATGAGATGGATGTATTTTTAGGGGCCGGGGTCATGAGAACAGTCGAGGTCAGGAGGACATAAGACAAGGGCATACATAGTTACGAAGGAAGTATTTCTGATGATTACAAGGTTGAGAATTCTGTAATTCTGTAACTCTCTAATATAGTTACTATCCTGTGTGAGAAGCAGAACTCAAGGCTTGTACTGTAGCATTTCCAGCTACCTAATAAATATCCCTTTCTCAGGGACGTATGGTTACAATCCAACGCGCCGTTCCTATGCAGATGCAGTTTTTACAAAGCCTATGTTTCCCTAAACGCCCCAATTAAATTCAATGTTCCCCTATGCTATGCCTGAGACCCGAGCGCTTCGGAGTCCCTTGCTTTCTATGTTTTTATTCTGAACGCCTTTCGCTATGCTGATGCCGATGCTAATGCCGATGCTAATGCCATTGCTGATTATGTGATGCCGTATGTCGAAGAAAGGTGGTGGTGGTATTATGATACAAGATTTCGTTATTTAGAGATTTGGGTATGATGACGTGGTTTTGATGCATGGAATTCGAATCGTAAGGAGCTCCCTAGAGTTGAGGGCCTTCTGTCGTTGGTGGTGTATAAAGTCTGTAAGTGGTGTCGTTTGGTGAGGTAGTATGCGTGATGTCGTTGAGGAACCATCCCTAGGGGTGTCACAAAGAGCTTGTCCCGGGGTGCTCAATCCATGGGAAGTGTACCGGAGGGCTGGTGCCACCCTGAGTTTCTTGCCAGCAGAGACCTCATTCCCGAACTGTAGCCGAGTTCGGCTGTTATGCTACGATCATGTTTCCCACGCAGAGGACTTTCTCCATTGGCGGAGAGACGTGCTTGGGTTCCGACATGGATGGTTCAAGTTCTAACCCTTCGCTCTTGCTGCGCTTACGTTCTTTGGCGGCCTGCTTCTGAGCATGCTTCTTGTTGTCCTTGCGTTGACGGGCGGTAATGCGAGACTTTGGGTTTGATGCTGGTGGATTCTTTGTATATAGAGCATCCTGCAAGCTTTGGGAGGAGCTTTGTGGTGCCTGGTATGTGTGACTGGCGTCTTTAATGACTTTTCCAGTCTTCTTTCGGTTATTGTTGAGGATAATCTTCGGCCGTGGACATGGATTGGCCGGATTGACGGAGGGAGATCGACTAGAAACTTCAGATGCACTATCTTCCGGCCTGAACTCGTCATCTCCATCAGATGCAATAACCGAGTCGTTGTCCTTCGTCAGGTCATGAGCTACTCTGAGTGGTGTAGGTTGGTAAATCTGCGTTGAGACACAGTTTGCCTTTTCGGCATCCGGTTGGGTAAGCTCGATGGTTGGGATGAGATTCAACTCTAGCTTGGTCTCCTCCTGTTGGTTCCTTCTCTTTGGTAACGCCTTCACAGCTCTATCCTTAGGACGATTCTGTCGCTTATTGGGACCATCGCTGTCGTCGCTTTCACCATCGCTGTCTCGTTGGATGCTAATGGAACCATCGGAATTTGAGGGTGAAAAGCTACCGGGTGTTGAGGGATAGCTGCTATACTGGAATTCCATCAAGTAGCTAACTGCATTATTGACGTTTCCGTGGTTCTCGATGAGGGCGCTCTTGATGACTTCTTCGTTGGCCAAGTCTGGCATGGCAGCCATAACATTTTTGATCATCCAATCCTGAATTTTGACTGTGTTTCTTGTGGCTTGGGTAGAATTTCCTTCTCCAAAGACAAAATTTGGGATATGTGGAAGACCAGTAAAGGGACCGTTGATATTCCGGACGGAGGAGTAGTGTTCATAATTCTGGACAAGTTAGTCAGATGCAAACTGAAGGAAGGGTATTATACTTACATGTAAAGCAATATAAGCTCTTGGTCTCTCTACATCGTCGTGGCTAGCCTTAATCATAAAGTTGGAGGCAGAGTGCGAGTAGATGACCACGTCGGTGTTGTAGGCTCGTGCAAAACCAATAACTTCGCAATTGTCTCCGTATGTACCATTTTTCTGCATTCGGTCGAGATGAGATACGAAATTTGCGTTGATTTGTGCAGTTGATGGCATGGCAGAAATTGGGGTCGGAGCAACGTTCTTTCGCTTTGGGTTTCTGCGATAACCTCCCCCATTGTTGACTGGAACGAAGTTGATGTATTGTTCGGGGTGATCTCGCATTTCCTTGACAACTCTCACCCGGATCTCCCTGTGATGGGATTCGTCGCCGTAAATTTGGTCGGAAAGGGCATTGAAGAGACAATTACCTAGAGAGAAGTCAGTCCACGTTGCAATAATTATGCAGCGTTGGAAAAAGGGTTGTGGTTCGGGGGGGTGGTTCGTGAACTTACCATCTCCCCTGATCGCGGTGGCCATGAGGCCGTGAGCCTGAAGAGCTGGGAACTCGTCGCTGAAAGCCATGATAGGCAACGTCGAGTTGTAGTATATTTTTAGGTTGCTGTGCACGAAGAGAGCACAGCTGGGAAGAAGAAGAGCAGAAGTGCCAGTTCTAAAGCGGTGGTCGTGGTTGTGGTTGTGGTTTGGACTGAATAGCGAGTCAGTCCTATTGTTGCTAGGTATTATTGCTATCCTGACTGAGTGAAGGACAGACACCGACACCTCTGACGCGATCTTGCGGGTAGAGCTAAGCGAAGGACCGGGGTGCTGGGTGGACCCCCGAACCTCGTGCACATGCTGATAACAACTGTTATCGGAGGAGCTGCATTTGGGTCTAATCCCTTTGAGGAAAGGCCACCGAAGCCACCGAAGCCACTGAAACCACTTGGCTGTGGCTGTGGCTGTGCTTCTGCAAGCGGACTGGAGCTCGAGAGTGTAGTGTGTTGCGAGGAGGAGAGGAGAGTGAGTGGAGTGTCGCGAGTAGGAAGGGGAGTGAATGTAATCGTGGGAAGTAGGAGATAAAAATGTCAAGTACGTACTTTACAGGCAGGTACGAATTTGAGTATTTTTACCCGATTTTTATCGTACGGTGTGCGGTTTGTCAGTTTGTGGAATTGAGGAAGGTCGAGGACTTTGGATACGCCCTTTGGTTGTCGTGGTGGTGGTGTGTCGAAAGTCGAGCAATTCAAAAGTCAAAAGTGGGGATGAATATGTATAAGAAGAGACAAGTTCCCAAAAAGTGCGGACAAGATTTTGATTTTTCAAGCGAGCCAAAGGTCAGTTATAGTGAACATTAGCTGCGGTCCTCCCGTCACTAACTACCCCCCGTTCATGCTAGGAAACATCTAATCATTATTCATTATTCTATTCTCAAGCAATAATGCCAAATGTCGTAGTAGTTGGGTAAGTTCGGTCCCAGCATCTGGTGTAACATGCACTGATCTGTATTGTATAATAGTGCTGGGGTTTCCGGTCTCACAACCGCCCTTCTCCTGTCCAAAAAACCCGGGTATAATGTAACAATTGTTGCAAAGCACATGCCAGGTGATTATGATATCGAATACACATCCCCATGGGCCGGCGCCAACTTCCTTCCGTAGGAACCTCTGATCCTTCTCTCATGTCGAATGGATGCTGACCTGGCAGCTCTAGGATGTCTGATAAAGCCTCCTGCAAGTGGGAGAAGAACACTTGGCCGGAGCTTGCTCGTCTTGCTAAAGATGTTCCGGAGGCTGGCATACATTTTCAGGGTAAATACTTGTTCATCTTCACAAAATCTTGCTATACTCCTTTGTTTCAGGCCACTAAGTACACAGTACTAGAAGAACTGTTTCCTGTAGTTCTCTTGTACATTGCTATTCAAAATCTCTAGTCTGAGAGTTTCTACTTCGGGGTCTTCTTCCACTTCAATTCAGCTTTTATCCACCATGCCCCAAGTTTGGCTTCTTTTCATTGACCTGTTTCTCATTTATTCAGAGAATCAAAGGATATAGAAGATCTCATATTCTTTTTTTTTTTACTTTGGAGCTTTGCTGCATTTCCGCTTCGCTCTTTCCTCGAATCATACTCCCGGTTACTTCCATGCAGCCCACACCATCTCTCACTTCCCTACCATCCACCACGTCACTAACACTAACATCCCCAGACACACTCGTCCTCAACCGACTCAAGGATGCCACCACCGCAACGGGCCAATGGCTCTCCGAACTAACCTCCCCAGACCCGTGGTTCAAAAACACCCTCCCCGACTTCCGCATCATCCCTACCTCGGCCCTCCCACCCACCGCAGACTCCGCAACAGCCTTCACATCCGTCTGCATAAACACCGCGCTCTACCTCCCCTACCTCACCTCCCAATGCCTGCGCAACGGTTGCACCGTATCGCGATCCATCCTCGCGCACATCGCCGACGCCTCGCTCCTCCATTCCTCGGGCAAGAAAGCCGATGTAGTGGTAAACTGCACCGGTCTCTCAGCCTCCAAGCTCGGTGGCGTAATGGATAAATCCGTCATTCCTGCACGCGGCCAGATCGTCGTCGTTCGCAATGAAGCGCCGCATATGTTGACGATATCTGGGACTGATGATGGGGACGAGGAGGTCTGTTATATCATGCAGCGTGCGGCCGGGGGAGGCACTATTCTGGGTGGCACGTATCAGAAGGGGAATTGGGAGAGTCAACCTGATCCGAGTACGGCGTTGAGGATCATGAAGAGGGCTGTGGAGTTGTGTCCGGAGCTGACGGGAGGGAAGGGCGTGGAGGCTTTGAGTGTAGTGAGACATGGAGTCGGGTTGAGGCCGTATAGAGAAGAGGGGGTGAGGGTCGAGAAGGAAATGGTAGGCGGCGTTTGGGTGGTGCATAATTATGGACATGGTGGTTCGGGGTATCAGGCTTCGTATGGGACTGCGGAGGGGGCGGTTGAGTTGGTTGATGAGGTTGTGGGTGTCAAGGCCAAGTTGTGATGTTTCCAATGATCTGTATTTTGTGGATTATTATGAGGGTATGAACGCTTTACGTTTGATGACATTCAAGGTAATTAATAAATGGTCCGCGAACTGCAGTACACACAGAAACCACGCCAGAACATATCCTTTTTCATGGAGCACTGTCCCCGTGACAAATTGTAGAAACATTTGTCGCCTGAACGACGCCCCAACTAGACTTCGGCAATGGCACATATCAAAAGTAGCTCCTCACGGTCCAACGCGCGATCTTGAAGCTCCCTGATAATATGATGACAGCTAGGTTCCTCACTAGTAGGTCGAGCTGGCCCTGGAAAATCCAAAGAAAGTGAGACCCTGAGCTTTCAAAGACCCATTCCTCAACGCCGATTGGCACCAGGATTGCTTTCCTGATCCCTCATCACAAGGGCCCTGTATAAGACAGACCTGAAGCCATTCGATATAGAGTCTCTATGGGCCATACGTAGGCCTGCGTATGAATGACTGTTCCATAACATTTCCGGACCAGTTATAGACTACCAGGTAAGTTTGAACAGGTTCCGACCGATCAGAAGATAGGGGGAGACGAGGAAATCATTGCAACAGAACCCCCCCCCCCCAGAAAACATGGGCAATCTAGCCCATTACACTTTGATATTCGTCTTTTCACACCTCATGAGACAATATCGAAAATACGCTGAGGCACCTAATGGCAAAATTCTAGGAAGTGTCACGTTCAACCGCTTGTCGTTCAAGAGCAGTCCGCCCATATAAAGGTTTACCGGTGTAGTACATTGATATCGCTCGGTACCTTACAATAGTGTTATATCCATGTAAGTGAGATTGACTTCAGCATCACACCTCTAGTTATACTCATTTGAGCTTAGTAATGTTTCTAACAAAATCAATGATAAACAATGACTGCCTTCAGAAGGCATTGTCACGAGGCACAGGGCCACGTATTTGTGTTAGGCAACGAGATTCTCGGCGTTCCAACAGGCTTGACGAGCACGTAGTTTGCAAACAACGGCAGAAAGTCGACGAATAATGATAGAATTTGATGTCGGGAAAGCTAGGAAGAGAGGAACAACTGTATTAATGAATGTTGTCGAGGCTCGATATTGAGCTTATCCATACGCAGCCTAGCCTCTTGAGCCCCTGCAGCCATGAAATTCAAGGCGATCTTTAAAGTTACGTAGTAGCGTCTGTCTTGCAACAAAGGGACACAACTCAACTCAACTCAACTCAACTCAACTCAACTCAACTCAACTCTTCACAGTTCCTGATATCCTCCCTCGAGGACCTGCATCTCACCCTCCCCACTCATCCATATATCCCGAATCGTACTCACTTCTAAACGACGTTGCGCACCTCAATCACTCACCATGGACTTCTCAGACGCTTTGTAAGTTCAGTCCAGCCTGCCAGCGCAAGCGCGACGAGATGCTATCTGCCATTGCGCGCTCTGCCCAGCCATGATCTGTTGCTAACAACTTGTTCGCCCTAGCCGGATCGTCAACTTGGGTGTGGGAGCTTTGATGATCTTCAGCGGGATTTGGCACATCCACCCATTCGAACTGTAGGTTCTTTGCGACAGAAAGGAGACTTGCGGAACTTTTCGCTGACAGTATCGAAGTGGGAAATTAATGGTTGGCATATACGTAATTCTGTTCGGAGCATCAACTGCTTTGCTTGGTCAGTTTGGAAATGATGCTGGGAGTGTTGGAGACTCGATATTAATACAGCTGCAGAATTTCAAATTCCCCCACAACTATCGAGATATGCCTCCTTCCTCTTCTCCTTCCTCGGGCGAGGAATTTGTATGTGGACGCCCTGTTCCAAACTGTGGACTGGATAATTAATATCATGTAGTCTACCTCTTCGTCGGTTCAGTCCTCTTCGACGAGCATATCACGAACGATATTTTCGGGAGCGTCATTGCTCTTGTCGGTATTGCCTATATCGCTCTCGAGTTCGTCCCATCGATCGAACCCCCTCAAAACATGAGGTATGCGCGCAGACACCGATACCCTCTCCCGACTTAGACACTTGTCTATACACCAAGAATCACCATGGCTAACGAAGTTCTCAAAACTACAGGGAAGCAGACGGTGGATGGGGCGCAGAGCAAATCTAAACGACTTAGCTCCCAACGAACCCCATGAGACTCCTTACTCCACTGAATACCTCACCCTATGTCCCCAGAGTTCCCTCAGAATAACGCGAGTCTGGATTTCACGAACCTTGACTGAATATCTACGCGCTTTTCCTACGTATATGCTGGGTTGGAAGGGAAGGGAAGAAAGCATGGATACGGTGTCCTGGACGTATGCCACGATAGATTGGTCGGGTCAGGCTCTCCTTTCCAAGCACACCTTGTACAATACACGCATTTGTGTTTCAACCTGATTTCTAGAAATCCGAATGATGATGCCAAAAATATACAAATTATTTTGCCCTGAAACACCCGGATTTCGAATACCAGAAATTCAATACTCCTGTTGAAAAATCCTTCCGTGCAAACCAGTGCTGCCGATTATGCTTCTAGGATCAGGAATTTGTCGGATATCAAGTGATATTGCATGCGTTTATATGAGATCTTGCTCCTGCTCCTCGCTCCTTGCTCCCACGTGATTTAACCCAGCCAGAAATAGCAAAAAGCACCTAATAAACAATAGACAAACCTCCGCCATACAATCTCAAACCAACCCTCTCATCTTTCCGTGTAAAACACCCCGATTTCTTCAATCGCCGGCCGACCTGCTTATCAGAAATTCAAGCCAGCCCCTTCGTGGCAGTTTTAAGCTAGTAGTGGGCCTTGCTTCTACGATACGCAGCGTTTTTTTGATATATATTTTGAAACCTAAGGATAACGTGGGATTATTAGTAGTCAAAAGAACTGAGCGAGTGTCTCTTTGGGCACAAATCACTTCATCCCTCCCAACCATCAATTTCCTCATCTTTCCTTCCAGAACGAACGAGCACGAGCACAAGGAAATCAAAGCGAGCTGGGGTGTCCTATAGGATATAGATAGCTCATACTGGCTCTTCGCTATGATAGGTATTATGCCATTAAGACAAGCAGAGGCAGTATATCGTGTCTTGTGTCTTGTGTCTTGTGGCATTTCCGGCCAAACTAGATTAATGAGTACGTATATCTGGTTGAGAAAAATGCGGATTCTTACAGTATCTACCGTAACGCCCGCTGTATATTGGTCTCTAGAAGTCCCGCCTGTTTCGTTCGTGCCATTTATGTACTGTACTGTATGTCCTGCTAGGCGACAAGATCATCTTGCTTGCTATCGAAAGACTTACAGGCTGTTTTTCTGATACCTCCGTACGTAGTATTATTAAATGATAACTATATGTATAGTGCTGGCACACAAGTCTATTATCTAATAGGCAGCTGTTTCTCCTTTGTGGAATTAAAAGGTCACGTGGAGAATGATCTAGATCTGAAAAATATGTTACTTTTCAAAAAACTCCTAAATATCTTATCCGAGTGACCTGGAAGATGATGGAATATAAAGATACTTTCCTTCACATCTCAATCCTACGCTAGGAAAACCCGCCACGAGCTTGCATAGTTTTCTATAGCATAAGTTAATCCCACCTATTTCAGAAGGAACTAGCTCGATCGCAGGCCCAGTCTAAAGTTTTTGCACTTTGCCTTGAATTTAACCTACTCTACTAAATGACTCTACGTATAGAATTATCTCAGGTATGTAGAGGAATTGTACATGTTGATCAATAGAACCTATCAGAGATACCTGGAGACACCTGTGGGATCCTACAAGTTGGAGCCAGAGTGTACATTTGATCATAGGAGGAAAAAGATATAGGCACGTGTTGGCTTCAACTATAGATGGAAGAGGGGGGTATTTATAGAGTAGCTTGGAGAACCCATCCTTTGGAAACATGACTTCTTGCGGGTTCTTAACTAGGCGATATCATAACAATCTACCTATAGTTCCAAGGTGGCAATAACACATTAGAATTCCATGAGCATTGTGAGCTTGATTTAATATCTCGGCTTGCTGCTAAATATACACACTTGCAAGGTTCTAGCTTCTGAAGCAGGAGAAGTAGGAATTTAAATGAAAATCTTATTCGCCCAGCCAACCAGCTGCTGATTCAATTTTCATGCCAGCTTGTAAGAAAGAGCGTTCTAAAGACTGCAACAACGATCACAATCAAGGCTGGCAGCGATTTATAAGACTCGTTCTACAACGAACTTCCTGTCTTTTAGATAGGGATTCACCAGTACTCGCAAGCACCAGCAAATTAAGATACAAGAATCAGACATTGGATTAAAAAAGCAAACGCCTGGCTTCCCGAGATCCACAGAGACAGAGACCTATTATGTTGGGATTGTAGATTTGTGGGTATGAAGGAAATAGTAGGCTGACAGTAAAAGTCAACGTGACAGCAATTGCATGTATTCCCTTTAAAAACAACCCGCCAAACGCTCCATAACCGCAATCAAACTAACTTTACGGATGCCAAACACTCGCAGACGTGATAGAACAGATAGGATAAATATCCCTCGTCTCCCAGAAATAATCTCCCCCCCCCCCCTAACTCTCGTCGCATTTATTTCTCAAACGCCGAGAAACTTGCGCAGAGGAAACGATTCACGTACTCAATACAGTCCAGTTCCCCGCCCCTCTTTCAAGAGTGAGGAGAGGAAATGAAATAAAATAACCTTCATCGAGTCAAAACAGTGAACTTATATATATATATATTCCGTGCGTTTACACCTCTAATCTACAGCCATCGAAAAGAACAACGTTCCCATAGTAGACTGAGGCTGGGAGTGATAATTTGAGAACCGCTAAGGGAGAAGGCACATACATATATCCTGCTATCCCTTCCAGGCTCTCCATCTATCCTCGAGACTGCATAAAATCCCTAGCTAACAATACGTAACATAATTATGACTAGCTGTCATATACAGCCAAAACGAATTGACAGCAAATCCCCCAATCAACGAATTTGCTTTCATTCACTTGCGAGTCGTAGTCCTGCATCTTCTCATCCAGCTCTTTTGTCAAGCTCAAAGCAGCCTGCTGCGCACGTTTTTTCTCCCGACATTCCACAACCTCCGTTCCAGCTTAAGCGGTGCAGTCTTCCTCTATTAAGAATAGGCATAAACAATAACCGCAATCTAAAACAGCACGCAGCCCGACTGGATTCGTTATATACACACAAAGAGAAATGTCACCCAAGGACGACTGAGCCAGAGAAATGTTGAAACAAAGAGGAGATGCTAGGTCAGAACTCGTATTCGCAGACGCTAGCTGGGCAAGCTGGAGGATCTAAACAATTCTTGTCTGTCAGCTTTGGATTATCATCTCGGTGTCTGCATGGAATACCTTAACCCCTAGTGCTGGGAACGGACTTCCTTCCATCGCACTCTTACACGCATACTTACAAGTTTCCCAAGCAAGCAATCAAGCAAATAGTACTTAACAGCCTCCCTTCCCTGTCCTATAAGGTAGTTTTAACAGTATTATATACACGTATGCATGCATGTATCTACTACATATAAATGTGAAGAACTTTCTTCATCCCATCCCCTTATCAACGAACGATAAAGAAAATTAAGATCGAAAGAGGTGGCATGGGATAAAGAGAGAGGATGAGGAAATTGTATCACATATAAGTTAAAGCTTGCTTGCTTGACCTAGACTAACTTCTAGGGCATGGATGGATATTTAAATGTATATGTACTGCATTATTCATACTCGTTATATTTTATACATACATACATTCCCCTGAACGTAGGTATGCACGCACGGCCCACACACCTGGAAAAGGAAAAGGGAATTCGATCGATCGATTGTTGCCATCCGATTTGCGCCGCTGACCCAAATCAACGCCCATTATATGCCCGCGCTAATACGCATTTTCAAATTCAAATTCAAAACCAACGCTTTCCGTCGCCCTGGTTGAGTTGCGCTGCGCTCACTCAACGCCATGATAGACTCTTTCTCACTCCGTATATATTCGCTTTGTCGTAATATTATCCCTTGGCAGATGTCACTCCCCAATCCCCAACTCCGCCAACTCCCTCTCCTTCGCCTTCAGCGCTTCCCTCATCCTCTCCGCTTCTCTCTGCAACATCTCCCTCCTCTCAACCTTGGCCCTATCGTTTTCACTCTGCGCACTGCTCGCGGGACTCGTCGCAAAACTACTCATAGCTGGACTGTTGACTGGCGGATACTGAACGGATATGCGGGATTCCGGATCAGGATACTCTGCGCTGCCTGGGTTGAGGATGGATTTTATGGAGGAGAGACGATTGGGTTCTGAAGGATTGATAGATGGTTGGGATTGGTGTTGTGGATCGATTTCGGTGGTGGAGAAGGAACGTTTTCGGGAGGGAGAGAGGAAGGGATTGGGTGATAGTGAAGGGCGAACTTGCGTGGGAGATGGGTAGGATGTCATCGGCGGTAATCTGTTATCGTTATTTAACGATTCAAGGTTTTCATGTGTGTAGCCTTGATTCGACGTTGATGCATAGGCAGTGAGGTCCGAGGATGGCATCTGTTGGCCATTTTTACTACGGATGGGGGTTGGTTGGGGAAGCTGATTTCGATGTTCCCGCATGAAGCCTAGATTTATTGAACCGTCAGGGTTGGTGCTTCCGCGGAGATCTGGGCTATCTGGGGATCTTCTGTCAGACTCAGGGGAACCCGCAGAATTTGCATCGATAAGAGATGCTTGAGTCCCTTGAACGGCTGGTACAACACGTTTCCGACGCTTTATAACCGACTTCTTCATTGTCACAGGACGGTGAACGCCGTGCAACTTATAATACAGCCCTGAAAATTTTAGCAACGGAAGAGCAAAGCCACATGTATACATACCACAAGCATTACATATCGTATGTCCGCTTTCATCCCTTCGCCATAACGGAGTAATTGTCGTTCCACAGTTTTGGCAGGCCACAACAACTGTTGTATTTTGCGCTTGTAAATTAAGAGCAGCTACATCGACAGGTGAAGGTGCGTCGATGGGCTGCTCGTCTTGTGGTTGGGCTGCACTGCTCGAGTGCCTGTCCTGAGACATTGTAAAATGCGCGCTTTTGGATACCCTATTGTTGAAAGCAGGGCAACCACTACAACCTTGAGCTCCGCCAGTACCATTGCACTTGCCTCCTCCTGGGCATGATCCTACAGTGGTTTGATCTGCTGCTACGTAGGTGGATCCTGCCGAGGCTTGATTGCTTGGTCCTGCTCTCGCGGGTGACCCTCTTGGTTCTGGAGATCGTTGGGCCGAGGGAGTGGCTAATATTGGTGGTGGTCGCTTTAGATTAGTCGGCCGGGAAGCATTGCGAGCTTTTAAGTAAAGTCCGCATGCATTGCAGATGGTAGCTCCTTGCGGAGATCTACGCCACAACGGTGTCCTGCTAGTTCCGCAATTACTGTTAAATGTTAGCAGACTTTCGGTGGGAAGCTAGAAGTATTTACCTGCAGACCTGTCCATTGGGAACAGCGTCTGATTGTGACGAGACAGGTGGGTAAGATTGAGAAAGTTCTCGTTCATGTCGTTCTAAAGAGTTTGACCGAGGTGTGACTTGGCGCAGCCGGTCCATGGAAGGACTTGACGAACCCGGACTATTAGTTTCGTTATTTGGTGATGGGCTATTGGAAGTACTATGCTCATTCTCGTCCCGTTTTGTTGTTCCTTGCGCATGTCCGATTAAGTGCTGAGCAAGCTCGATGTCCTCCTTGGATGGTTCTCTTGAAGGTAACGCAGACCGGACAGGAAAAGTTTCTTCCCTCCGCCGTTGCGGTGACACCCTATTATTCATACTGCCGAGTGGGTGATCCGACATAAAGCCAGTCACTGGATGTTGTTCAGCCACAACGCACATTAGCCTTGCTGCTGTGTAGGGATCGAAAAAGTGAGGATTGGCCTGGTGTTATTGAACATGCATTGGAAAGATTGTCGGTGGAGAGCTGATCCCGAGGAAATGTCTTGAAGCAAAAGATGTCGAAGTGTAGTAAGCGATGCCAGGGAAGCGCAACACAGTTGGCAGGTATAAGCCCAATGCCAGTGGAAAGAGTTCACAGAAGGTCTAGAAAGCTTTCGTAGGTTGTCTCCACTACGCTGATGTAAGACACAATCTAGGTGTCGATTATGCGCAGAAAGGGCGTACTGTCCAGTGAGAAGCCACGAGTATGTAATATAGCCCCGCGTAAGCCAGTCGTGATACACGAGGTTGCTCCTAGGTAAAATCAAATCGATCTTGAATTGGAAGATATAGTAGGGTATGAGGTGATAGTGGCGGGAGAGCTGATCTTGTGAGATTTCGTGACCTTGTGGATGCCTAATATGGACAGACTGAAAGGCGATTTAATGCTTAAAAGCAACGGACATAAGTAACGGAGTTATTTAATGTTGGTATGCAGTGGCGGGTGAGATCAGATAAGACAAGACAAGACAAGACCAGATGATGCTAGTGTATCTTCAACCAGGTACAAAGCTCGTAGCTTGGCGCTGATGAAGTAGCGTTGTAAAAGCGAACCCTTGTTAAACACTGATACTGTACACACAACGGTATTTGGTAGACTTCCCTCGAGGTCTTAGATGTGAGGTGACGATGCGGTCTCACATAGTCAACCACCAAGGGTAGACGTTGATATGGAGACTGTCTCAGGTGATATCGAGTCCGTCCTACCAAGTACCAAGCAGGGTGCCTAGTTTCGTTCCTGGAGAGTGCAGTGCTGTAGTAATTCCCTGTGGTTTTCCGAAAAGCCAGAGAGGACAAAGAAGTAGGCGATATGACGCGATTCCGACGATCAGATCAGATCAGATGGGGCTGGTAACAGCTGATTTTCAGTCTCAGGACAATATGGCCCCTAGTCGAAACTCCAGGTTCTCTCCAGCTCTGTCTCTTGTCAGATCTTGACTGGATCGTAATCTGGTGATGGCGGGGTCAAAACGACGTTGCCTAGTGATAGTGAGACGCAGGGAGCAGAGCAAAGATGAGATGCTCGCCCCAACAAGCACGACAAGACGCTCAAAAGTAGATATGGTGGCGCGGGCGTCGCTGCCTTGAACGGCTGCTTATGCTTATGCAATATTGTTGAGTGAGATGAGGCGAGGATGGGTTCGGATGGGTGATATAAGGTGCGGCTCCGACTCGATGTCAACGTTTTCTTTCAAATGTCGGTATAGACAAGACATAAGCTGACTGATGGGCGCACAGGATAGTATGTAGGGTTTGGACGGGGAAGTGCAGCCGGAACGTGAGCTGTTAGCAAGCGGGGCCTGGTACCAGTATAATGCAGGTCCCCACTCTTTTCATCCCGACCCGAGATCTGAGTGGATCGCTAAACAATCGAGATCTTCGCATTACAATTGCAAGCCCTGTGATTGGTGGAGAGGGCTACCAAACGTACGACCTTGGACCTGATTGGTTGCTACGGCCAGGATTTAAGCCCTTTGCAACCAATGTGATATCATTAGTGACATACCACCTGCAAGGGGGAAGGACATTTATGGCCATTATTTAAGAATTGAAGAAAACCATGCCTTCAAACAGAAAAGCCAAGGATGAAAATACCCTCAATTCGTCAAGAAACCATCACTTTAGACCAATATCTTACATTCGTTATCATGGTCGAGGTCTAGGTCTCCTGACTGCATGGGATCCACAGATAAACCCATCACTAATTGGATCTAACATTACCATGTCATATCTTGATCTGCAATCAAATATGGATTACTGTACAGTATTGTACCAAGCCAAGCCGAGACCAGTCGGCTCGGCTCGGCAATTTCTGGCTCGGCCTGGCTGTTTCCCGTGACGTCATCTCGGGTTCAGATTGCGAGGCTGGAAAGGATATATCTATCATCTTCCAGATCGCCTCCTTCGAATACCAGATTTGAAAGAAATGGCTCTTTGGCGGCACGATTTATGCAATTTATTGATCGCACTTTTACTTCAATGACTATTTGATCTTTATTCCGAAGTTCCGAGTCCGAACTGCTGACGTTAGCTAAAAGTCTTTCCAGCTAAACTCTTCTGTCCTCTTACCAGTGCTTTCTAGTTTGCTGTCATATAATGCAATGCGTTTGTTGTCAGATCCATTCATGAAACCTGGACTTCGAACTTCCAGTTGCCTGTTGACCTGAACAGATTCCCTGTCTCCCTTTCATACCCACCGTCAAGAGCCATACTCCCCCAGAGAACCCCTCTATATCCCAGCCAGCAGTTCTTTACGTGTCTACGTACGGAGTATACTCCGCATAATCATACCCACGTACGTATTACGTATGAACTCACGCAGGATTCAGAGCTTCACCAGCTGCATATCATATCTCCCAACCCGTATACGGATCACGGATTGAAAACCAACACCTCCTTCCTACCACGCAAGATTTCATATCCGCGCCAGTAGGCAATCCAGTCATCTCGATTCCCAATAGCAAGGCAGGCAGGTAGGTAGGTAAGGTTCAGATACGTATACGTACGTAGTCCCCTCACCCCTTTGATCAAGCAAACTCACAAAACTCACAAACAACCCAATTCTCCTAGTCCAGATCCCAGACCCCTTGTTGCATTTCGCACCCCCTCGCTTGTTAGTCCCTCTTATTCCGTACCCAAGGTAACTAGGTACCTAAGAAACATCATACCTTGGTAGCGAACATCGCTCGCTTGCCTGAAAGTTCCTGGTGGCGAACATCTTGGGGGTATTCGGCAAACAACGTTACTCCACTTCCACTTCAAGATACCAACGATATCCGTTGCATTTCGCACTTTTCTCGGGACTAGCTGGCCGCTATCCATCACTTATTCATTGCCTCTAAGTATACCTTAGGACAGGATACCTACATAAACTCGAAGAAGAAGGGCCAGGCGGAGTAGAGGCAAATTACAGAGTGGGCAGACTACAATTGTTCACGAATATTTACTATAGCACAACTTCACATGAGTAGGAGGTAACTGAGGTATTTCATGACCAGATTCATTTCATTATCTCGTGCTATAATGCCATCATGCACTCATAATCGTAAAGCTCGAAAAATAACAAGGCAAAAGGAAGAAAACAATAAAGACTTTTCCGAGGCCGGCCAGCCTCTCGCTCATCGCTGGCAGACTCTTTCTCTCCTCCGCAGATCCCAGATCATGCATACATCAATAAAAATGGCAAAATGACGAAAGGAAAACTCAAAATCATTAACACAGTATAGTGCCTCCATCGTAATATCCCCCCTCATACTCTAACAATATCCGCAAAATGTGCGTACATAAACATCCATGATATCCCGCCACGCGATATCGTTGGCATATCTCATAAATGCGACCTATCTGACTGTAATCGTTCTGCTGGTCGCACGTGTGTGACCCGCCGTGCTACCAGAAGACTTGCTGTTGCTCTTCTTGTGACGACTCACAGTCGCCCATCCCAAGGCAGCGTCCTCTTTCGGGAAACTAATGACGGGTTTTGGTTCCGGCGCCAGGACTTTGACAACGGAAGCAAACGTCTTACCGAACCTGACTTCTGTTGCATTTTCATTCTCCTCTTCGTCAAGGAGGGGGTTCGGAGTCGGTTGGACCCTGCGTTTGGCTTTCTTGGGTGTTTGCGGCGTTGGTGTTTTCGCGGCATAGAAGTCCTCGACTGGTGGGAGTCTTTGGGGAAGAAGCGGTGTAGGTTCAACCACTATTTTGATACCTTCGAATTCTTCAGCTATTGACATTTCTTCGTCTGCGAGGTCCTCTCTTCTCGATGAACCCTTCTTCTGTCCAGTAGCCCAATCAAAATCCTCTCTTGTGTTCTTGATATAATCGTAAGCCGGTTTGCCGGCCCACCTCCAGAAGCCCTCTTCTCTCATAGCGGTTTCTTTATCCTCTCGGAAGATGATGTTTATATCTTCTTTGACGGCTGCGACAAGCTTCGTAACCAAGTCTTTGCGAGCCTTGGAGCTGACGAGAGGGTTGACAACTTCTACGTTGAGACGGAAAAAGATCAGAGGATCGACGCCATCAAATAAGTCGGAACCCATGCCTCTGTTGGGTGTGTACTTTCTAGAACCGCCACCAAAGCTCGAATGGTTGATTGGAGTGTGGAATGTCTTGATGATCTTGCGTTGACGCGGGGTCATGTCGTACGGTGCTTTAACACTAAGCGAGTCGCTTTTCTTGGTCAACACGTCGAGGTCTTCATCTTCGGTAGCCTCTTCTTCGACACTCGAGTTGTTGTCAGGTAATAGAAGAGAATCTGACTTGGTATAGTTGTACGTTCCTTCCCAGGCTCCTTTGCTTTCATGGATCGTCGAGTGAATTGCTTCGCTGATGAAGTCCACCTCTTCTTGCGGAAATGCTTCGACGCTTCGCCGGTCCTTCGAGGTACCATTTCCGGATTTCTTCGCTTTCTTCCTCTCTTTCCTTGTGACCTTCTGCTCTATTGAAAATGTTTCCGAGCTTGTATCGGTGATTGTACTCGTGTTCGTTGTTATGTAGGAATCCCAAAAAGATTCCTTGCGCGCTTTGAGCTTTTTGAATGATGAGCTAGAAGCCTCGTCGAGCGCCGTTATCTGGCGGGTGATTCGCAGGATTTCTTTGTGCCGGTTGTGGTGCATTTCGTCAGAAGAATTGCATCTAGAGGTTGTTAGTGGATGAAGAGAAAAATCTGAAGCATCGGAGAACTGACCCGAAGCATTCGTGAGACTTGCCTGGAAAGGAAGTATGTTAGCTAGGAGCGCATCAAAAGCGGAAAGGAACAGGCCCCCGGGACTCTACCATTGAAGTGAAGTTGCTGGTGGAATCGATAGCAGGGTTCTACATGTTTTCCAATGCAAGATGTCTTTGCTCGACTATCTATACAATCATCAATAACCAAGCACATGTATATCGATGAAGAAGCTTACTATGGAGCGGAGTCTGGCACTACGGCGTATTAGTATTGTTATTTCCTGCAAAGAGCAAGAGCTGAAAAGATGGAACAGTCCTCGGCGGTGTCGACACAGCAAACAAGGGAGCAGACAAAAGGGATTGCTTACTATTCCACAATGGTGTTCTACACAATGTAGGTCAGCAAGCTTGTTAAAGACGAGGTTGCATAGGATGTTACTCACCAAGACCTGGGGAATCGTCCCAGCGGAAGAGATTTTTGCCCTTGTAAAGGCGGGTTTCGGGTGCAACGGTAGCCCAGTTCATGATGATGGTTGCTAAGCAATTGAGGGTTATTGATACAACAATCGCACTGGTTCTTCTCGATAGGGTGGACGGTGGAGAGGATTTGTAGGTGCAAATTGATTGTTTCCCAGTGTTTGGTATGTGAGACAGGCGATGCTATCAGGAAGTGGAAAGCTCGAGAACTCTTGGAGGTCGGTTGCTTGCTTCAATTGACTGTAGAAAGGTTAGGAAACCTCGAGAATATGGAAAGTCTTATTGTAGGTACGCACGAGTGGCAGAGGATCGATTGTCGAAGATTCCAAGCAATAACAAGAGTGGCAAGGTGTGTCGGTGTCCTTTGTTTTTTGCTGTTGGAGAATTGGAGGATGTTTTGTTGCTGTTCTCGCGTCATGGAAGAATTTATACCGTGTTGTGGTATTTCCTATTGTGGCATTGTACCGGCTCTCGGCTCCCCTTGCCCCCTATTGTTGACCACTCGAGAAGGAAAGAGTCCAACCACACGACATTCAACAATTCAATACGCAAATGTGCTTCTTCAAATTACAAGCCATAGCTATTCATCCAGGGACATTCAAATTTACCTATTTCAAATGAAAATAGACGTGGCCAACAACTTCCGTTTGCTTATTAGAGGACGTTTCACCGCTCCGAACGACAGCCAGGTCGCGGCTACCCACATGACATACCAAACACTTTATCTTGTCAACCAAGGACGCACATATCTCGAATAAAGATTCACATGGCAGTCAAACTGCCTATTACTGATGGTACGGCGTGTTAAATCTCGATTGCGAAGCTAACGACCTGCGATTAAAAAGACAGAAAGCCACCGATGCCGTAAGCTACCATAATGCAAATGCAAATACCAATGCTACCCAAAGGAAAATCATTATAAAGTTCTGAGCAAGTGTTACAGACAATTTGATTCTCCATTTCATAGTTAGCATGCAGTGTCGGTGTTGAAGAAGTCTTGATACTGCTACTGCAGAACTTGCATTTTGGACGGCCTAAAGATCGCGCACCAGGCGTGCCCCAACCCAAGCATATGGGTAGTTGCGCTGGTACCAATTGATACTGTGCTGGTTAGCCCGAGGTAGGGTGTGATATCTGGGGGTTTCTTACAAGGTCTTGCGTCCAGCAATGCGTGGGTGCGTTGCCCAGGAGCCACCAAGGACGACGTTGTGTTTCCCGTCAAAGAAATCAGCTACCAACTGTTAGCAGTGATCCGGGTGATAAATGCATGATACATACAAGTGTAAGCCGGGTAGAGTTTATTGGGCTCGAAACCTTCATGCCTGGCAAGAGGGGAGCTGGTCCATTCCCAGAGTCCACCCATATCCGCCTGACCCGCGAGTTTGTTGCCGTTGGCCGTAACAGCAACTGGATGCCAGTGTTTGAAGCCTACGTTTGCACCCCTGAGGTTAGTGAAGAGCTCTTCCGAGCTCCCACCATTTTGCAAAGCTCGTGATGGCGGGCTTTCTTCTACTCCATCGTTGACAAGGTGACTGGAGTGATCTTAGCAAAAAAGAAGAGAAACAAGTGTTCACGAACTACATACCCATTGACCGCAGGAACAGTTTTCCCCAAGTGTTGTTCGGCTTCTTTAAGCTTCAGGCCATCCACGTGGCTGTAGATACTTCTCGCCTCCTCAAGTGTGGGGATTCGACCTCCCATCCAAATAGCGCAGCCAGCAAGCTCATCGTATGAAGCAAAGACGGGCCAGTCAAGAGTATACTTCAAAGGTACCAAACCATACACAGTGCGGACAGCCTTTCCCTCTAAGAATGCCTTGCTCAGAGGAATTGAGGCATTGTAATGAATATTGGCATGGCCATTGGAGTAACCATTTGAATTGCCGTTTGAGTCGCCGTTCAAGTGGGCACCATTAGAGATGTTCTCCGCCCATGAAGCTGGGATCTTTGAACTGTGTGTCTGTTCGAGGTAACGGCCGTACTGTATTGAAGTAAGCATAAAGAAGGGAATTTTTAGATTGTAAACATACATCTTGGTTTGTAATTGCGTGCGCTTGAGCACGGAAAGCTGGTACCGTGACTTGTCGAGGTGGTTTCTCATTATCCCTGGTGACATTAGTAACTAGTTCATATTTACTTTTGGTTGGGGACCATACCATCCAAAATGTTGATCACCACCCGAGTTGTCCTCTGGATCAGTGAGACCAATAGTGATGCTCTGCTCTGGAATTTCAAACCACTCATTTGGTACCCTGGCAGCTTCTGCGAACTTCGCTTCACTCTCAAAGTCAGGGGTATAAGTGGTGGGTGGCCGAGTTTTGTCACTCTGCAAGAGCATGTAAAGAAGTGTCTCTAGATGCATAATCTCATGCTCGAACCCGATCCAAAGTGCACGTCCAATATCTCGTGGGATTTCTTGCAGCGAATAGAGCTTCTCAACTTTGCTGCGGACCTTGCCCTGGTATTCAAGGATCTCATCCAGTGGTGGCCATTCTTCAGGGACCTCCGAGTGAGCATGACATTGTTCAGGGTTGTCAACATCAGGATCAATGCCTCTCTCGAAGACCTGAGGATAGTAGGTGGGCTCACATGGAGGTTCCAAGCTCACCTTGTTGAGCTGAATCTCTAGGAAAGTGGGAATGTGGCCGAGGTAGAAAATGCAAGCATTCCGTAGTTTGATGGGCTGCTCAAGTAGTTCCTCGTCAGAGATCATGCCTCTAGTGACTACGTCCCATACGGCCCAAAGACCTTTCCAATCTTCGAAAGTCGGTACGCTTGATGCGGCATAGACTTTGGCATCCGAGTTGAACGCCATTCTTTCTTTGCTGAGCAAGTGTAGGCCTAGAATTTGAAGAATTAATCAGTACAAGCTTTCGAACAAGTGATGCAAAACTGAAGACAAATTGGAAAAGCAATTCTTCGGGCAAGATAAGGCAAGGGGAGGTCTGGTCAATATCAACCTTATTCGGACTTGCTATATATTCGTCACTATGGTCCGTGCGTCACACCTATTCCAGAAGATGGAACGAGGACCCCCACATACTCGGGGAATACAATGACCACGCGATCAACTTCGTGATATAAGCGGTGAAAGAGCCTCAGTTTGTGCAACTTCTATGACGTGTTTGGTAGAGACAAAGAGAAATATGAACTCAGAAACTTGACACGACTTACTATAGTCTTCGGACGAGGCCTTCCATCGACGAACCTCCTGTAACCCTGCGTCGCTCCAAAGTTGAGTCGCAGCTTCGGGTGGATACTTTAAACTTTGTTCGACTTGGATTCGTTCTTCAGCCTTGAATGTGACGTCGTTGAAGACTACGTCCCGTTTCGGAGAATAAAATGCTTGGTGACGACCGCCTTCACCGTCGTAAACGTATTCTCCAATTACTTTCCAGTCATCAAGTCTGAAAACTTCTTCTCCAAGGACCTCGTTTGCTTGAATAAGTCCGTTCAGGATGAATCTATTTGGATTATTAGTGAATGGAGTCCTCGTAATTGAGCATCCGTGAGATGAGCCTTGGGGGGGAGAAAAACGTACTTGTGGGTGATCCCCTCGCGATCTTTGTGTCAAAATGTCAGCTAAAAACCATTCACTTCGACATTCACTTCTCACCGTTATATGCATGACTAGAAAGTTAGTGAAGCCCATTTAAGAGTGACGGATCGGAAAACATACTAGACTTTTTGGGCATCCTCGGTTCCATCTAATCCAACAAGTATTGAATCGGACGGCTGTAATGCATCGGAGAACCTCCGCAAGAACGCAGCAGCGTCGGAACGATGAAAGTTGCCTGGGAAACAAGTTACTACTGCCCCAGATCGACCCACGCTTTGCTACGAACCTATGCTAGATCCGAGAGACATAACACACTTCGGCCTGGAGCTCTGTTCTGGTGTTTTGAGCCAGTCAAGGCCGTCGTCATATGTGCCGTGGAGACCGTGGCATTTGACATGTTCGAATATGGGTACTTGTTCGAGTGTCCGCTTCAGCTCTTTCAAGGAAAGGTCTAACGCATAATAGTCGATCTTTTTACCTGCAGCTTCTAAGGCCCTCAACAAGATACTGACCTTTCGAAGATTACTGTTTTACGTTAGTTCCAGACACTGAGTAAGCCCACTGACAGTCACCAACCCACTACCCAGCTCAACAACCATAGAGCCTGACGGTATGGCATTTGCAATGCTGTCAGCCGAGCGTTTGAGAACATCGATTTCCGCGTTGGTGAGGTAGTATTCCTCCAAATAGGTGATCTATTCGGCGGTTAGTAGAAACATCCGCTTTCCTGGATGTATCCACTGACCTCTTCGAACAATTGCAAACCTCGTTCGTTGTAGAGCAGTAAGGTTGGTAATTGCTTTGGGCCACTCAAAGGCTTTAAAGAGCTTAGAATCTCGTCCTTTAGATTCATCTCCACGGCATCGTGGCGTATGTCAATAATGTCGAAGCTTGCGGTACTCTCGGAAGTACCCAGTGGATACTTTGGAGGTTTGACTGCATGGCTGCTTTTGCCGATCAGAGCAACATCATGCTCGTGTTTTGAGGCGCTTGGAATGGTCATTTTGGAAATGATGAGAGAGAGGGAGAGGGAGAGAGAGAGTGGATGGGGAGGGGGAGGGTCTGGTGGTGATGGTAGACGGCAGATATAAAGTGAGATGTGAATAGAAGGAAGGAAGGCAAGGCACGATGTTGGAAGATGAACCCTAAATATGTAGCGTCTATTCCAGAGGGCCCAAGGGAGGTAGGTTTCCAGAGTGGAGTTTAGGGCCATATTTACGAAGGAGCGTAAATGCTGCTTACCGTATTGAGGTCTAGGCCAATAATGGAATGGAATCAACAGGAACCGCGTGAGCGGTGCATGGAAAGTTGGCGTAGCATGGCATGAAATGTACCTGAATTACTCGAGTACGGACAATGAATAAACGGGTTGGCCCCGCAGTCAGCAATGGGCGTCCTCGGACAATGTGTTAGAGCCCCGCCCCCCACGCTTAGCCCGTGAAGCGTGACCTCATCATTAGTAACTCACTCTAAAATCCCGCCGAATAGGGATCATGATTACAGTATTACTGCTGTGATACTCGGGGTCCCGGGTAAGTTGAATAATACCATGATATTATATTGGATTATTGGTTAGCTTTCGAATTCTCGCCGTTGTTGAGATTAAGTTTCCTGCAGCTAGGTGATCGTGCAAGATCCGGATCTGCTCTGCCATGGAATCATTGGTTGCCATGGTTGGTCACGGGCTGCCTTTGGTGTGACAGTTCATACAATCCATCAGACGGCATGCTGTTTGGCTAACTTATTGTACAAGGCGTCTGTAAGGCACAAAGGTACAGAGTAGTAGTACCTGGACAGGAAACTTTAATCCCGTACGTCTACCTCTTGTTCCGCCGGAATCGCTATGGAGGGCAGGTACCAACTGCTGGGGAGGTCCTAGCTTCTAGATTCGGGTCGCATGCCAAATTGCCCAAAGTGGTTTTCTGCAGTGTTGGCCGTGAAATGCGCATGTTAGTGATGCATAGAGACCCTGCAGTTGCCTGCCTTTGACTGCGGGGATATGCGTGGCGTTGTACAGGCCTGTCCTTTCTCCATTCCGATGACACATTTATTAAGGTCAGAGGTGGGATTCCCCTCCTAACCCCGGAGAACGAAGTACAAATGGCGTGTTATGATATAGCTGATGCAGTATGGGAAAAGAAATACCGTCTCGTTAGAAGCAGTCGAACTATACTGGCAGCTAGAAGAAAAGAGTCAAATGATGCGGAAGACTGAGCAAATAAGAGCCAGGACCTTGTAGAGTCCTACGATAGTAAAACAAGGGACAATAACAAAACGTTCAACGTTGAACAAATTGTTCCCTGCAAGGGGTAGAGACCAAAGTATCACAGATGTGCTTCAGTTGAAGGAACTAACAGTCAGTAATCTCTAAGGTTGCTCAAGCTGATTCAGTTCGGCGTGAAGACATTACGTCCTTCGTGCTAGATCGAAATGAACGTTGTGAAGAGTGCGTCGGCGTCCGTGGAAAGGGGGTAGTGTACCATATAAATACCATTTGAGTAATTTGGAACGCCTGGATTTGACTAAAATAATCTTGCTAGAGAGAGATGAACAAAGATGAAAATTTAAGAAACTTCTAAACCGGAAAGCACAGACGTAACATAGCAAGGCTATCAATTAATCGTCTGGTGGTACTAAATGGGCTTAGCACGCCCCAAGTGGATTAGTGCTAACTCTCTCTAGAAAGTACTTAAGTTAAAGGCCTGGGATCTGTAAACTATCCCCATTAGACCATAAATTAAATCATTTTTTATAAATAGTTATAAAAAAACTAATATTTTAGTAGGGTTTTAATATTTAGTAAACTAGACCTAAGTGGATATAAATGGTCTGCCTATTTAGTACTACCAGACGACTGTCTGATACATTGAGAGCGGTCACGTGGTACAATTTGCTACAAAAGATATAGATACGCATTAGAATAAGTCTTCACTGAACCAATAGCACGCAAAACTGCAATCTCAAAGTTATGAAACATTGGATCAACTCCAGGGCAAAAGACTAGTAGTTGGTATTACACGTGATAACGTACTATTTACTTTCCGTCGCTTAGGGCGGGCGGTTTGTTTACTTTGGAACTTCAGTATTCTGGACGTGTTTTGCGACAACCAACTTCACAAACCTCCCCCACACATCTTGAAAACGCGCCGAGAGGCTCATCGAATATTTCACAATGTCTTACAATCACCGAATGAGTATGGGACCGAATACCCAACAGCAGAATCGAGGCAAGAAGAAGGAAGATGAGAGTGATGCTTTTATGCGCCTGGTAAGATCCTCCAGTATCTACCACAAGAATACGCACTGATGTCTGCAGCCCGAGAAGGAAATAGCAGGATGTATAAGTGATATCGGAGTCCCATTCACTGTCGCAGATCTGCAGAAACCAAATCCAATGCAAATACAGATGATCTTTGAGTTATTCGTCGAGGTACTTATGAACGCAACTCGAGAGACCGTCGACCCATCTATGCGCGCGGCAGCGGAAGATATCTGCGGAGAGTATATGGACTGCATCCCGGCGGAAACGCGAAATCTTATGGGTTTCTACATGAGCTTGCGCAAACTCTTAGTCGAATGCGGTATTGAGGATTTCTCATTCCAAGACTTGTTCAAGCCAACAACAGATCGCTTGATCAAGATATTTTCGTATATTATCAACTTTGTGCGATTCCGGGAGAGCCAAACAGGTGTTATCGACGAGCATCTGAACAAGGTGGAGAATACGAAGGTCAGGATAGAGACTCTGTATATGGAGAATCAGGATATGGAGGCACGTCTGGAAGAGATGCAGCGGAATAAGAAGGCTATGGAGGCAGTTGTTCAGGAGAAAGTGAAGCGGAACGAAGAGCTCAAGCAACGGCTGCTCCAATTACGGCAAAGTCAGGAGAAGGTCACGCGTCGTTTCGAGAACGTTAAGGTCAAGAAGGGCGAAATGACCGCGGTCTTGGAGGATAAGACTGCGACCACCATTGCACTGAGGCAGGAAAGTGCGAAACTGAAACCTTACGTACTCCAGTCGCCAGCTGCACTCCAAGAAAAATTGACCCAACTAAGCAATGATTTGAACGCCGAGAAAGCCCAGATTGACACCTTGGACCGACGCGCCCGTGGCTTGCAAACATCCACAGATACCTTCTCCGTTGTGGCTTCGGACGTAGCATCCTGTATAAAGCTCTTGGACGAGATTTCCGCGGAACTGGCGAAGGAGGAGGAGGAGAACGTAAGGATTGCCAGACAGCGGGATGCATTAGGGGAGCGGGGAAACAACGTTCGAGAGGTAGAGAGAACGGAAGGGTTATTGCAGCGTCAATTATCAAAATGGCTGGAACGGACCGAAAAGTTGAGGGAAGGAAGCAAGGAGAAGGCTATGAGTGCCAAGGAGAGAATGGAAGAGCTACGTGCTGTGCACAGGAGGCTTACTGAAGAGAGAGGTGAAAAAGGGAAGGAGATGGAGCGGAGGAGGGTAAGAATAGAACAGACAGAGAAGAAGGCAAGTTTACACCCATCTCAACTATTGAAGTATTGCTAACTTTTTAACCAGATGGCCGACTTGAAGGAGAACATCGAGAACGAGATTCATAGCTCACACGACGAGTTTCTGAAGATGGACTCGCACATTAAGCTATACATCACTGAGATGGAGCAATCGATTTGAACTTGCGCGCGTGTTTAATGTCTGAATTATGGGCCAGGAAGGGTTGGACGGTAGCACAAGGCGTTTGGGTATACCTACCTGTTGGATATAGCATGATAATGACTTTACAATACAAATGATATTTTCTTCCGAGTCAACACTACACGCGATTGACCCAGCCTATACCTCACCCTCCCAACTCCCTTTCCGAAACCTAAACCACCTCCCCAAAACCCTCCCAACCTCCACAGTCCTACCACTCCACCCAGCATCCTCACTTCCCATCCCCACACGCCTCACACTCCCATTCAGCATCGGCATCCTCTGTCCCCAAACCTTCCGCGCATCCCCCATCTCCAGACCATCTTCTAGATCCAAACCACCCTCACCATCACCCTTCCGCTCCACAACAACAATCTCCAACGCCCCCCTCCACCCCGCTTCCACCAACCCCGCTACACTATTCCCCAGCCCCTGCGCGCTCCACTCACTCGTATCTCGATGCATCTCTACCAGGCCGTACACAACTAACAATGGAAGCGGCGTCTTCTTCTTCGCCTCGCCTAATTGCCCAGAATCATAATCACGCTCTTCCTTTGGGAATACAGATAGGTACGCCCGTAGATGCGAGACGGTAGGTATGAAGACCACTTTCACGTGCCTCGCCGTCGCGATCTGGCGCAGTGTTGGGACGAGCAGTGGATGATGCTCCGCGGGGCTTTCAATTCCATTTCCATTTTCATGGTCTGGGGGGTCTTCTTGGGTGGTGACGGAGTCACGCAGGGAGGAGAGGAATGCAGCGCGTGGCTGGCAGATTATAAGCGTTATTGGCTGAGAGGACTGGGAGAGGATATAAGTGAGGAGCTCGGAAGGCAGAGCTGGTGAGAGGGCGAGGGGCGCTCGAGCCATTGTCTCTGGGTTGAGTTGGGTTGGATGGAGGGGTCGTGTGATGATGTAGAGAGGTTATAAGCCCTGGGATTAGTGCTGCATGGTTAATGAAAGTCAAAACAACATAACAGAGTATATCGTGGTATCCTGTACTATACTAGAAGATGCGACGCGACCTCAATTTCATATTGCTATAATTTTTAGAGATTGTTGAAGTTGTGAGCAAGCCTTGTCCCCTAGCAAATATTGTACGCAATCGCTTACACAGTACTGTACGGTAGGTATAATAGCCCCACTACAATACATACAAGCTTCAACTCCACGATGCGCCTCTGCACCTGCATGAACACCCATGGAGTCAGTATCTAGGATATCCAGCTTGCTGGAGAGTGGTAATAGCCCCGCTGCCCCTCATCACAGCTTTACAACCATAGACTAAACGCTAACCTACACCACAGCACGAGAACTCACCCTCGATGCCGCCCAATCAGCCCGGAGCTCTCGCAGCTCCCTCAAGACCATGTCAACGGCGCAGATCAAGAAGCTCCTCGACAGCCGGAATGACAGAGAGGTGCTGGAAGGGTTACGGAGGGTCATCTCTGTACGTCTATCTACTCTCTCCAACCCCGACCTATATCTCCGCTCCCTGGCATTCAACCCCCTCCCTCTACCCAAAGACCTATTTATACTGACAGGTTACTAACTACAAACCCCAACAGATGATGTACCGTTCCCAACCTTGCCTCCCCTTCTTCTCCTCGGTCGTTAAAAACGTCGCCTCCCCCAACATCGAGATCAAAAAACTCGTCTACATCTACCTCCTCTCGCACGCCGAAGCCGAACCCGACCTCGCGCTGCTCTCCATAAACACGATCCAGAAATCCCTCTCCGACAGCAACGCGCAAGTGCGCGCCCTAGCCCTGAAGACCATGTCCGGCATCCGTGTCCCCGTCATAAGCCAGATCGTATCTTTAGCGATCAAGAAGGGCCTGGGTGACATGAGTCCATATGTGCGGAAAGCCGCGGCGCTGGCGATTCCGAAATGTTATAGGCTGGATCCTGGGACCCTGCCGCAGTTGCTGGAGTATTTGGGCACGCTGCTGGGGGATAAGCAGTATTTCGTTGCGGGGGCTGCCGTCGTGGCGTTCTTGGAGATATGTCCGGAGCGCCTGGATTTGCTGCATAAGCATTATCGGGGGCTGGTGAAGAAGCTGGTGGATATGGACGAGTGGAGTCAGTTGGCTACGTTGAGGCTTATGACGGTCTATTCGAGGAAGTGCTTTCCGAAACGGACGAGGAGGGTGAGGAAGAGTAGGAGGGATGGGACAGAGGGCTTTTATAGGGATGATGATGATGAGCAGGAGGAAGAGGAAGAGGAGACGGGGGAAGTTGTTGAAGTGCTCGATCCTGACCTGGAGCTTCTTCTCAAGAGCATCAAGCCCCTTCTGCAAAGTAGGAATTCTGCAGTCGTGGTTGCTGTTGCTCGATGTTACGTCAATCTCGGGACCCAGGAATACGTTAACAGCTCTATTGGACCTCTAATAGCATTATTACGAGGACCACAGGATGTTCAGCATATCGCACTTTACAACATCGTATCAGTATGTCTCACGCGGCCAGAAGCATTCGTCAAATACGCATCTCATTTTCTAGTTCGAGCTACGGACCCTTCACAAGTTTGGGAACTAAAGTTGGAACTCCTTACATTGATATTCCCTCACTGCGACGCTTACCTTCGGAGCATCATTCTGAATGAGCTCGAGCATTTCTCAGGAGGCTCTGATAAAGAGCTTGTACGAGAAGCTGTGCGAGCTATTGGCCGATGTGCTCAGAGTGACTCGAGAACATCTGCAAGATGTTTGCGGCTGCTCTTGAAACAAATAACCAGTCTGGATGGTAACCTGGCTGCAGAATCATTAACCGTCATAAGGCATCTGATCCAGCAAGACCCCGCTTCCCATACAAATACCGTCATTCGATTAGCAAAGAATCTCGACACGGCAACAAATCCTCGAGCGCGAGCATCGATTATTTGGCTCGTAGGAGAATTCTCGGGTATTGATGGCGAGAACAACATCGCTCCAGATGTACTCCGTATCTTAGCCAAAGGGTTTGCGGATGAAGCAGAACCAGCCAAACTACAGATCATACTTCTGGCAGCGAAAGTCTACCTCCACCATCTCAACCGTTCAGACATTCAACCCGAAGTTCAGAAATCTACGCCTGAATCGCCAGGATATGATGACTTGCCTTCCATGGGAAACGAAGGCTTCAGAGACCTCGACAACCCATTAGACACCACTTACCAAGCACCAGAACCCGAGCCCGAACACCCAATCATCACCCTCTGGAACTACATCCTCATCTTAGCCCGCTACGACACATCATACGACCTCCGTGACCGCACCCGCCTCTACAAAGCGCTCCTCGCTGTCCCCTCATCCACACAACTAGCAAGCCTCATGCTACTCGCGCCCAAACCCGTACCTCACACACCCAGTCCATCAGAAAGCCGCACAGGTTTTACACTTGGCTCAGCGAGTCTGGTGGTCGGGGAAGAGGGCGGCGTGAATGGGCTGCGAGGCTTTGAGAAATTACCGAACTGGGTAAAGCCAGGGTACGAGCCTAACCCGTCTTTGAGAGACGCAGATGTCGGAACCGTGGATTATGACAAGACGCGAATCGTACCTGCTGGCGAAAGATTAGATAGCGCGGTTAGAGATACGAGGACAGCGTCGCCATCGAAGACTAACGGTTTCGGAGCTGCTGGTCTTGGAAAGGAGAAGAAGCTTGAAGATTGGCTGGCAGAGAGTGAGGCCGAAGAAGAAAGTGGAGAGGAATCAAGCGAGGAAGACGCAGAGGAAAGCGAAGAGGAAGAATCCAGCGAAGAGGCAGAAGAGGAAAGCGACGATGATGACAACGAGCGGGACAGTCTTGTAAAATGAACACAGGGCTGTCTTGGGAAGTAAAGCCTGGACTGAGATCTTTTTGTCGCTCGCACGGTTGCATTGAAAATGTTTAGGTGGAAATATTTAGGTCACAAAACAATCAATAAAAGTCATTAGAGAAGCCATCAGCATTACTATCAGCCGGAAGCTGGCTCATCACTATCTGAATTTTGCTCTCCTAGTACAAATTGCGGAATTAGTCTGAAGAGTGATCATGAACTCGGCTTAGCCAAACAACGAATCCGGAAAAGAAGCTAGTACATCCAGGTGCTTGTGCAGACCACATCTAGAAGCGTTTTCTTTATCCCCAAACCCAATCGCGCAGCAGCAGGAATGCAGAAAAACTTGTCTAAACACCAAACCAATCTCGAATGCGCCTGACTGAAATACGGAATAGCCCCGCAGGAAAACGATGAATGCTCCATGAATCTGTCTGTAGAAAGTTCAAGACCGCCGGCGTATAATTTTACAGGTACAGAGTAAATAAATGTGATCATGGACCGACAACTTGAAGGACTGATAGAACGAAAAGGCTCAACTGCAACACTATGTGCAGTCGCCATGCAAGGAAGGCACCGAGACTTAAAAATATCTATCGGAGATGTAATGCGACTAAATAGAAGCCCACTACCAGCGACGGCTATTGGGAAAATTAGCAGATTATACCAGAGCGCTAAGTGCAGAGTTCCGATCATACCTGTAGGCGGCTTCAATCACTGGCGCGGGTCTCTTCAATTTTATCTCGTATGTCCTCCCATTGGCCATCTTTCGGGTGTCAGTGCCCGGAATCAACTTTCCAAGGATTTCGAGTGAATCTGGACTCAAAGACTCTTCACTGTTGTCGTCTCTGCTCAAAGTCTTTTCATTAGACATATTCTTGGATTGGAGACCTCCAGTATCTTGTGAGGGTTGATTCATGCCGTTCTGATATGGTTGCTGGCCCTGGCCCTGGGAATTCTCCTGGTTATTGAATCCATTCGCACTAGGATCATTGCTATACGATCCATGGGCGCTAGCATAACCCGAATCTTGACGTGGAACACCATTAATTTGAGGAGCAGAGCTGTAGGGTTGTGTTTGCTGCTGCTGCTGCTGATGCTGGGCAGGGGCACCATTACCAAATTGAGGGTTGTTCTGAAGTGGACCATACTGCTGTTGTTGCAGAGCATTAGGATACTGAGGATTGCCCTGAGGTGTGGGACCGTATTGTTGTTGCTGAGTGGGGGGCCATTTCCAAACTGGGGATTGCTTTGAGGAGCACCGAATTGCTGCTGTTGAGGCGGAGGCCCATTACCAAATTGAGGATTGCCATGTTGTCCAACCCCGTACTGCTGTTGAGGCGGGGCTTCATTGCCGAACTGGGGATTTCCTTGTGGCGCAGCATTATATTGTTGTTGAATGGGTAGTCCATTGTTGGTTTGATGATTGGCGTGAGGTGGACCGTACTGTTGCTGTTGCTGGGGGGGTGGACCGCTGCCGAACTGAGAGATAGGAGCTTGCTGTTGTGGACCACCATATAGCTGTTGATTTGGTAGTCCAGTAGCAAAATGGGGATTGCCTTGAGGTCCATACAGTTGTTGTGTAGGGAGTCCGTTACCAAATTGAGGATTACTTTGCTGGGCATAAGGACCAGCCGCTCCATTATTATACTGTGGACCTTGGTTATATTGCGGACCGCTAGATGGCGCATTCTGTAGTGGCGCATGGCCGTACTGAGGGGGACCTTGTGGAGCAGCACCATACTGGTCATTGACAGTGGGGCCGTTACCAAGAGCAGGATTCACAGGAGGCCTATATTGTTGATTGCCATTCTGTTGAGGAGCAGGTGGTCCATATTGTTGGCCTCCATTTTGCAGTGGTACGGGTTGTGCATACTGCTGGTTGGGGTACTGGGGAGTATTGAATCCATTGTTGACAGGCGCTCCATTTTGATAATTATTAGGAGGTGGTGCAAACTGCGCTTGAGGTTGCGGGCCATTGGTATATGGTTGATAAGGTTGAGGTCCATGTGGTGTACGATTTTGGTTGTTAGGAAATGGCTGATTTGACGTGGGGCCAGGAAAATTAGACGGGGGTTGAGGATTGCCGTAGTTTGCGCTCATGGGTGGCTGGCTTCCCTGAAAGTTCTGCGTGGGTGCTTGAGGCGTAGATTGGTTGGCGGAAGAGTTTGGAGAAGGACCACTCTTGTATGGAGTGTGTTGAGTCTCCTCACCTTGAGAAAGCGGAATAGAATCTTGTCTCAAAGGCTTTGGGGGCTTGGGTGAGCCGGTAACGCCAAGTGATGCAAGTATTGCTTCTGTAGTAGACATTGGTGGCGCGGCAACTTCACCGGGGTCTGGGGCCCAAGCATCGTCTTCAGTTGTAAGACATGGAGTACCAGCTCTTCCCACATTGACTGGAGAAGTAACAAGAACGGTGGTCGGCGCTGCTAACTTCTCACTTTCTAAAAGCTCTTTCTTGATACGCTTACTTGGCGGGCCTTGAGTTGGGGTTTCGGAGGCTGTCTTGGGAGAAATGTCAACATCCTCCAGCATCTGGGTGTCTTGTTCTTGAGGATCTTGCTCAGTGGAGCGGGAACGCTTCCGAGAAGGTTCGAAAGGCTCCTCAACAACGACTGTTGAGTCATGTCGTGCGATGATCCAGGCAGAAAGGTGACTCAATGGAACTAACTCGTCATCATCTGTATCGGCAAAAGCAGGGTCTTCCTTGAGATAAGACCACTGAGGGGACAGAGTGATAGGCTTAATGAACTCCTTGATATTCTCCTTCCTAGCATATCTGGATACAGAATTCTTGGAGTTGTGGTCAAGAAGTGGAACAGGCGTCGTTTTGAAATTGGTAGATAATGGCTGCGCAAGTGCGACGGTTTCTAGTCCTGGTGGATCCAAAAAAATGGCTTCGTACTCCCAAACGAATACTGCATCCTCACCGGCTTCTTCATCTTCCTCAGGCACTTCGCCATCTTCTTTCTGCTCATCCTGCTCCTTCTTTGGTGTGATTTCCTTTTCTAAATCATCAGCAAGGGGTTCAGGCTTGATTTCCTTGATAACATCATTATCTAGTGCTCCAAGTTTTGCATACGGTGTACTAGAAGTACTGGAGACTTTTGAAAGACTAGGTACCCTGGCTGGCGAGCTTTGGAAAGGCGTCGGGGTCATATGCTGGGGCGCTCCCATATTGAGTGGTGCTGTCTGTTGATAGGTTTGAGATCCAGCTCTCTCTGTCGAGCCCTGATGTGATTGAACTTGAAAGTCAGGCGTTGCTGAATTAAAACTGGAACCCGAGTAATTTCGTTGTGGCCGTTGGTAAGAGGCACGTGATGCTGAGACCGTTGGTGTATTATTCCAACTCTGGGGAGAAGCTTGAATATTCGGAGTTTGGAAAGGTGTCATCGAGGCTAGATTTCCAGGGAAGTTACCATTCTGGGAGTAGGTATTTTGCGGTTGTTGATATGGCTTTGGGGGTTGTGGAGGACCATACTGCTGGGGACCATTCGGATAATTAGGACCAGCAGATTGTGGGGGGCCGTTAGCTTGAGGATGCTGATTGTACTGTGGAGCTTGGTAGCCTGGGCCATATTGAGAAACGGCTGGGGGGGCACGGTATGGTTGTTGTGGTGGTTGCTGGTTGTAGGGGTACTGAGGACCTGGAGCATTGAATTGCTGATTTTGCTGATACGGATTAGGTTGAGGTGGAGCTGGTCCCGTGTATTGCTGATACGGTGCGGCGGGTTGAGGGAACGAGCTACGACTGTTACCAAACTGAGGAAAAAGAGGTAAAACAGAGTATTCAGTCATAAGCGCTTCTTTCTTGATGGGTGAATGACACATTGCAGCATCCTTGTGCTTGTTGATTATGTGTGACGTTTGCAAAGTTTTGCTGTCCTTGGTGGCATTCCTCACGGAGGTGCCTGAGATGAAATCAAGTTGCTGGGGCTGGGGCCGATACAATAGCAGCGACGCCTAGCGAAGCTTATATCTAGACGTGAAAGAATGTTAACTCGAGTAGAAAGGATGTGCTTACGCTGGTGTTTGCTGGGATGAGCTCGGACAGGCTATCACAAAATGACCTTCTTGGCCACATTTGAAGCAAACCGGAGGACGATTCCCACTGTTATTACCCTTCAGGGGTTGTGGAATCTGACCTGGCAAGATCCATCCAGATGCAGACATGGTGAGTGTGCAGTATTACTTTTTGCTCTTAAAAAGCCATGCAGCCGGTGCTAAGATTGCCGTGGGAAAGCGAGAGCAGAAGGCGAAGAATCGAATTGGCGCAAAGTGCAAGTGCACTCCTCGAAGGTTGCGGCACAAAGCAAGGACTTCAAAGGTGCGGTGAAACGTATGTAGTTGGCCGTCAAATGTTACATGAGCAACTTGAACTTTGGCGGCCGCGTAGAGCTCACACCCACAGCAGAAAGCAAGCGAAGCCCCGTGATCAACGGATGGAATGCAAGGCAAGGCAAGGGAAGGAGATTGAATGCAGCGCAATTATTGGCATAGGAAAGAAGGAGGCCAGAGAAGACAGAACTTGAATGAAGATTTGAAAGAAGATTTGAGATGACAGTTGGTGGTTTGATAAAAAGTCCAGAGCGACCGGACGGGCAGGGGAGAGAAAGGGAAGAGCGAATTGAAAGTACGCGACAGGGATTATGCACCCGATACTGTATTAGGACTAGACCAAGAATTAGTACTTTCGGCGATCACTGGGGCTTTTAACTGCAAGCTTGAAGCGCAAGAGAGAACAGCACGCACGCCTCTGCAGCAGTGTTGGTAATCATCGGTATTTCGAAGTATTTCATACTGATGTTGAGGCAAGCTTGTTTCTTCCACACCACCCGTCACTCCTTAAGCCTCTTTGATATGACTTAGACGCAACACTCATCCCGCGACGACGACCATGTTGCTGCGCCAGCACTCATCAACGAAAGATACCGCATGTGCCAGCTGCCCCCCTTCGCCTCCTACTCCTGAGCTCCGTGGCGAGCACCACCATCGATAATCGGTCTACCTTACACTGGCAACATGCCTGGCCTGCCTTGTATGCTCAAGCTTTTCCAGACAGCGCCTGTCCTTCAGCTAACTGTCTAGCTTCTGTCGATTTGGACGAATGTATAGAAAGCCTCTACAAGAAGAATCTGCTTGCAGAATCGGTCATTGAAGCAATATGTGCAAAGACAAAAGAGTTGTTGATGCAAGAAAGTAATGTTGTACATGTGCAAGCACCAGTTACAGTAGTTGGAGATATACATGGTCAATTCTTCGACTTGATAGAGATCTTTAAGATTGGAGGATGGTGCCCAGATACCAATTACCTCTTCCTTGGTATATATATTCATCCCAGGAAGTGGAGATATTCTAACAGCTTCCCAGGCGATTATGTTGATCGCGGCATGTTCAGCGTTGAAACGATTTCCCTTCTTGTTTGTTTGAAGCTTCGATACCCGCACCGAGTCCATTTGATACGAGGAAATCATGAATCGAGGGGAGTTACACAATCATATGGGTTCTATACCGAATGTTCAAGGAAATATGGAAATGCGAATGTCTGGCACTACTTTACGGATATGTTCGACTTTCTGACGCTGAGTGTGGTCATCAATGACCAGATCTTCTGCGTCCATGGAGGTAAAGACAAATCATTCACGAAAAATCTCTTCCACTTGGAAAAATGCATTTTGTCACAAAATAGGGCCCAGCAGCTAATACATACACCCCCAGGTCTCTCCCCCTCCATCCACTCGATCGACCAAATCAAAATCATCGACCGCTTCCGCGAAATCCCTCACGAAGGCCCTATGGCCGACCTAGTCTGGTCAGACCCCGACCCCGAGCGCGACGAATTCTCTCTCTCCCCCCGTGGCGCGGGCTACACTTTCGGCGCGCAAGTCGTTAAGAAATTCCTCGAAGTAAACAACATGTCGCACATCCTGCGCGCACATCAACTGTGCCAAGAAGGCTACCAAGTCCTATATGATGACAGGTTGAGTACGGTGTGGAGCGCGCCGAATTACTGTTATAGGTGTGGGAATATGGCGAGTGTGTTGGAGGTTAGCGATACGGGGGAGAGGTTCTTTAACGTTTTCGCTGCTGCGCCCGAGAATGATGTGCATAAGGATGGGCAGCAGCAGGGTGGACAGGAGAAGACTTCTGATGGGAGCCTGCTTCCTGATTACTTCCTATGAACGAAGAACAGCCAAGCACGATTTCTTGAGGGAGAATTTCAGGCGCTGGATTGTAGAAAGACGGGCAGGATAACGCTGCATGCATATGGAAGTAATTACTTCTTCCTTGTAGACCTTTGAAATAGACGGTGTAAAATACACCCAACATATCAGAAATCAAAGAAGAAAGTAAAAGCATATGCACACTAGGAAAATTGCTGTTTCATTTCGTGAATTCATTTCTCATCTCGCAGAAAGAACTGCCTCCGCATGTATAAACGCATTCTTGCCATGGAAACAATATCACCACCAAGTCTTATTGCTCTGCTTTGCTCAAATCAATCATTTGGTCATCAATCATATCATAACTTTTCCATCCATCATTCCAAGTATCTAACGTTCAGCGACAAATCTACCAGTCCTTCGCAATATCGAAAGCCCACTCGAACTCTAGATGGCGCTTCTTATCGTCGTCTATGAAGGTTGATATGGCAGTGTAGTGGCCTCGTGCTAGCATGCCGGTGGGGGCGTCTTCTTCGGCGACTGTGAAGAAAGTACAGGTTAGTATATTAGGGAGGGGGTGGGGAGAGTTAGGGAAGGGAGGCTGAACGTACAACGCTTGGAGTAAACGGGAGTCTTGTCTGTGTTTGGCGCGTAGGAACCCTAAATGTTCTATTAGCCTCCGGCCTTTGCGCTATGATATGTTTCTTAAGTGAAGACTCACAATCATCTCCTGATCTTTGCTGACTCGAATACCCTTCCTCTTCACAATCTGCACATAATGCAGCCCGCTCAGAATCTCATGCTGTACCTTGAACTTGGCGGTCATGCTGAACTTAGCACCCTCCTTGATCTTGAACGGCTTTTCTTTCAGGGTGGCTTCGGAGCCTTTGGTGGACAGGTCGATGGTGACTGGAGGGCGGCCTTCCGAATCCATGCTTAAGGATAGGATGATACAGTGGCGAGGGTCGTTGGGGTCGCTGAGGTCCTTGCCGCCGCCGCCGAGGCCAAGGGATTGCTTGTAGCGTTGCATGGCTTCATCTTCGGCATCTATAAAGGTAAATAGTCAGTATTTTGTGGGTGAATAGCTGGTGTGGGGAGATAGGAAGATCTCGGTGAGGGGTAGCTCTGGTAGGAAAACATAGCTATAGCTACTCAGCTAGGTTTCTATTGTCCGGCAGAGACAAGGAAGTTTCGTGCCGGTGAGCAATCGGGAAGCTGCAGAAGGTCTCGACGAGGATCGGGATGCTTTGCTCTTCTGCTGTTCTGTTGTTCTCAACCTCCCAGCGACCCACACAATGAGGGGTATGGTCTGCCAACCTAGGTAGGAAATGAATCTCGAAAGCTAGAATTACCAGCAAATAATATACGCTGTAAATCCAAAGGGCAAAGATAACAACATGCTATCAAACTGAATAAATGCCAAATTCAAAAAACATACCCATGTTATGATACTCATCCATCGTCTTCTTCTCTCCCACCTTGAACCCCTCCGTCTGCTCTGGCAAGAGCTCTTGGTCGTTGGTTGTGGAAGCCATTTTGATATTTCTTCTGCTTGAATGTGATTGGGCTGGTGGAAGTTGAAGTTGGAGATTTGGGAAAAGTAGCAGGAATTGCGAACCTTCGAACAACCACGACCGATTCGAGAGTTGATTGTGGTGGGGTTGCTGCGCACCCCTGTCACCGCCGTTCTGTAGGTAAGGTCCCGCCGCGAGAGCACGTGAAAGGAGGGATGGATACAATGATACTGAATCGGAAGTGTGAGTGCAGTTGAGGAATCAAAATATGACGGTTTCATGGCATCTACTAGGAATGTTAAATACAAACACACAAACAAAGAAGAGCACATAGAAGTAGCTGGCTATGTCTGGTAATTGGTCACCTGATTCAGGGGTTACCACTCCTGATACAGAATCTGAAGGGAGGATGAAGGGAGGACCCCTGATGTCGCGAAATGCGTATTGATCAGACAGGTAGAGTGTGAATTTGATTCTACCTAAGCAGTCTCGGAACAACTTCATTCAAACATCCAAAGCAAGCCAAGCCATGTCGTGAGCTCCTTCCTCCTTCGTACAACGCATACTCTTCTCTCCAAGTCCGGATTGGGAAAGGACAAACCTTACTACCCTGACCATCGATTAAAGTAGACAGCGCAAAGCGCAACGCAACCTCTAAAATCTCTCCAGCCCAGGCCAGGGATATCCTTCACTTTACTTGCGCGACAATCCTTGAGACATATCCATTATTCGCATCGTCTACCCATACCCATATTCTTATCGCCGGTCTCCATCGATTCGCGATATCAACTTTCGAGCCTCGCGCGCGCTTGTCGCCGTCCAATCGTGTTGACAACGTTCTGCGCTCCGAGAAAATCGTCGTCGGCACAGCTTATTAAGTCACATCTCGACGTGTCACAACAGGCGCATTCGTGATCTGGTGAGTTAGGATAGATGCGCATTGCTTCCATGCGATGCGCCGCATATTCTACACTGTTAGGTCCTGTATCTAACTTGCGAAGGAATCATAGGTGTACATCCTACGCGTCCGTCATATTTCCATCTCGGACAGCATCGTCGAACTTGAACATACTCTTCACTACATAACACATTGTAATAATTCATACAATGGCGCATTCTCGACACCTTCCCGAACGCGTCAACCCTCTTATGACGGAAGAAATACCAGCATGTAAGACGACGCGCCTATCAGCGCAACCGGCTTCATACTAACAATTGTAGATGAGACTCTCGTGGAGCGTCGTCGTCTGGGCCAGACCGATCTCGCTGTGAAGGCTGGCCAGGTCGGAACGTCAAACTCTACGAAGCCAAAGAATCTAGGCACTTTCGACTATGCGCATCTGCGCGCTCCGTTGCCGAAAGGGATTGTGTCTGGGATCTTCAAGCCTTCGCCCGCGTCCTACTTCCTTATGCGACGTAGCAATGACGGATACATAAGCGCCACAGGAATGTTCAAGGCGACTTTCCCTTATGCCGAGGCTTCCGAGGAAGATGATGAGCGCAAATATGTGAAGAGTCTCGAAACAACAAGTACAGACGAGACAGCTGGTAATGTTTGGATTCCTCCGCAAAGTGCGCTCAAGCTCGCCGAAGAATATCGAATTCTACCATGGGTCAAGGCACTGTTGGACAACACACCTATTGAAGTCAATCCTACCAAAGACGGTGCAGCAAAGCCAGTTTCCTCGCCTCCTGCATTCTTCCTCATGCCTCAAGAATCGCTTGCCGCCCCTACGCCAAGCCGTGGCCGACCACGTCGATCCGCATCTCCCAGTAAAATCGCCTCGCCAAAGAAGCATGGTACCGCGTCTACAAGATCACGGAAGACGAAGAAGGAAGATTCAGCTGAGCCAAGTCCTAAATTTGCTAGCAAAAACCTCCAACAGGCTTTGAAGGCTGCCGGTGAGGAGGCTGAAAAGACTATTGAGGTTGAGACGATTACCGAAGAAGTTAAAGAAGAGCTGAAAGTTAAGGAAGAGCCAGTGGTTCGCGTCAATGTTGATACGGATGTAGAGGTCAAGGGCGATGTTGAGACGACTCATACGCATGTCGAAGTTGAGATGCCAGCCGGATTCGCCGACCTACCATTACCTGAAGATACTGAGGCCATGATTGCTAAAGCAAAGGAAATGGTAGATGCCGCAGTGAAGGCCCAAGAAGAAACTGGCCAAGCCGTTGCTTCTAGTAGCGCACCAAAGAAATCCAAGCGAAAGGCTGAGGAGCTTGAGGATGAGGAGAATGATGAAGGGGCTTCGGAACCTGCTCCAGCAGCAAAGAAGGCAAAGGTGGAGACAGAGCTCAAGAAGGAACGCGTCAAGACGAGAGCTTTGATTGGTATTAGTGCTACGTTGGTGGTTGGGTAAGTACAATCTTTGGAAAATCCTAGTCGATCTACGAGGCTAACTCATATAGTGCTGCCGTACAATATGCCTTCACCACACTAATGTGAAGTTCCTTTAAAGAGCTCTTTCTCGTTTATAATCCTCTTTGCTGTTTTGGGGGCGTTGTTAAGTGATGGGCTGCACATACATACTCTCGCTTTGGAAGCCACACTGGATACCCCGTCTGGATTGACCCCATTCAAGTCGCAAGATTAATTGCGTACTTGTAAAAATTCGCCCTTTTCAGGCCCCATTTTTGTAGGATTTTTAATTTCAGAATGCAAGACAACTAAAACAATGCTGGTGCTCAAGGGGTATCGGATCTCATCGCGCCTCCCGATTTTGGATGGGCACTTCATCGTGATTTAAGCGAATTTGGCATCTCGTTCTTTCTCCATACTTCAAACGAGCAGTCCAAACCCTGACATTTTACCATCATTCTCGCATCGATGCTATAAGCGAAAGAGGTGATCACTACATGCTCAGCCTTGAGAGAGCATTCGATGTGAAGTTTCCAGCTAGAAGTGCCACAATGGCGCCATCACGTCCACACAAACCTCTGAGCGAAACGACGAAGGCGATACTGGCCACCAAGATTTCTGCTCGTGCGAGTGACCATGCGCAAACTCCTTCAAGGACTACTCCTGGAGTCCCAAGCAGATGCCGGCGAGGAGAATCTCGGCAACAGCAATTAAGGTTGCAGGTGAATAAGAATGTTGGTCGAGCCAGCAGCAGCTCGGATTCTGAAGGCTCCCTGTCTAAGCCTCTGGTCAACCCTTTCCCGCAGAAATGGGATGCCAATGCTTCGGAGCCGTTCAAGCATGGTGAGCATTCAGGCCAACAGGGACGTGCTGGGCACAACGCTCCTCATGTTGATTATCAGACGGTGGTAAATGCAAGGCCTGCGGAGCAGTCCAAGAACTCTATGTGTGCTGGAAGCTCTAAGCAGCCTCCAAATAGCACACCGGTAGTCAATGGGAATGGATCTCGCCAAGTCGAGGAACGGCGTGACCTCTACGATCTTGACGAGTTCCAAGTTTACCAAGAGACACCACAGGCTCCAAGGAACCCTCTTCAAAAACACACCCACAACAAACAGCATATCTCCATTAGCGACCTTAACCAAGAGCAGGAAGAGCAAGGAGGCGAGACTGATGGTTGCCATGTCTCACCATCCAGCCAAGAGAGTCAAGCATTTACACTGCGCGTTAATCAACTTCGACGAGATTCGAAAACACCTATGAAGACATACTCCCAGAATCGAACAATTGCGGCTACTCAAGGTCGCATTTCAGTAGGTAAGCAAGTAGCTGACGAAGATAGTGATGTCCAACATAATCAGTAAGCCATCTTCCCGTCAATCAATGATCAAGTTGCTCCGGCGACCTTCACTCGTCTAAAACCTAGAGCTGACTAGTACTTTTCTATAGAGAAGTTGAAGAGGAACTCGATCTAATTGACATCGAGATCTTGCATATTGGAGAGGACGATCATGATTTGCTATTTGACAGCCCTCCAAGCCCTCCTACCCCCCCAATTGCATCGTCATCGCTCAGTCCTAAACGCCCCAGAGAAGACACCGAATGCAATCAAGCTGGGAACTGGGAGGAAGAGGACTTCGAGGAGCCAACACCTAAGAAACAGCGACAAGCAAGCCGTCAGATTCCCAATGTGATAGCTAAAAAGGCTGCTCTACAGGATATCAGCCGTCGAAGAGCATCTAAATCATCACGAGAAGCTACAACTGTTCAGAAGAATGCGGCCGGTAAAAATCCGAAGTCGAAGTCCTCAAAGGTGACGCAGAAGGAGACTCCCCGCAGATTGCCAGTCAACGAACTTGTTACTGCGCCAGAAAGATTTGATGGCCCAGACAAAGAAGATGATATTGGTGAGATCTTAGTACACAAAACTATCAGATCTCAACTCATAGTTTGCTTAGTTATACCCTCAGAGTTGCCGGAAGATCCAATCCTGATTTCCTCCGAAGAATCCGAAGCCCCCAAGAGTCGTCGTCGAAAGACTACTACCAAAGTATCTATCAAACTGCGTAGCAAAGGCATTGGTCCGATCAATCTTTCCGAATTTCGTATACCACAAGCTCAAGGAGCTTCTCGGAATACAGAACAGCCTACATATTCAGACGGTTTCGTCGGCAACGAAGCTGAACCCATCGGACGAACGATGCCTATGCGCCAGCAAAATCGTCGCCAGGGCCCTACGCAGAAGCTGACGCTCCACATCGGCGAATTAACTCTTGTAGCGGAGACATATTCTGAAGACGACTTTCGGGAAGAGCAGGCTCGTCAGAAGCCACGACGCAGAGCCAATAAATTGGTCCCCTTCCCCCAAAATGCGAATGGTGCGGATGGAGAAGATCCCATGATGATTGATAGTGTCGAACATCATCATGCCAAACACAATTGTGAGCGTTATCATGACGAAGACGCTTTTCAACAAGCCCAAGAGCAACAAAATACTCATCATAGCCACGAAAGTGGCCTTCATCGCGAACACTTTGGGCAAGAGACACCAGTCGAATCTTCCGGGTGTGACTTCATGGACGGGAAAGATACCAATGAACAAATAGCGATCGCCAAGGCAGAGCAAAAGGGTATTGAGCCTGCTCACGAAAAGCTTGTTCAGTCAGAAGATCAGGACATACCGCCTGGGCATCCTCATGAACCCCAAATTCGACAGTCGCAACTAACGTTGTCCAATTCCCAACAAGAGACCCCTATTGCAGTCAAATATGAAGCAATTGTTCAAACGCCAAGCAATCTCAAATCTTGCCTAAAAAGACAAGAATCAACAATGGGCCGTGTCAGCTTTCTCGAAGAAGCAAGAAGCCCAAAAGTCTCTCGATGTCTCATTCAAAAAGGAAGCTTTAGACTCAACGAGCCAGACAAAGCAAATCTCTCACAAAGCTCAAAGACAGTCTCGACGTCAAGACAATATTTGCAGAAGCTCGAGCAAGAAGATCTAGAGGCGTTGCAGCAACTAGATATGGTCACTACTCCCAGACCATCAAGTCGCACGGGTGATAGCGATGATGCGAGTGAGAGCTATTGTGACGCGGATATTGAAGAAGAAACATCTGATGAAGAGGCGGAACGTACCCCGGGTACTCGTTCTCAAGAGCATGACACCGAGCCGAAAAAAAGGACCATAGATATTGCGGCCATCGAAGAAGAACCGATGCTTGTCTATGTTGAGGTGCGAGAGAAAAACGCCGAGAATGTAGTACCCCTGAAAAACAATGGAAGAATGCGACTTGAGAAATTCACCCCAGAGTTTTTGTTGCCCCAGGAGACTACCAAACCCATTCTTGGGCAAAAGGCTCCACAAATAGTCATTGATGCTTGGAAGCCCGAGCGGATCGCTATACCAGCAGACAACTCACGTTCCCAGGTAACACGCCTACCGCAGATAGCCAGATATGCTCTTGATGCCGAGACACAGAACTCACTTGAAGGCCGGAACAGTATTGTCCCTCAGCATATCGAGGAAGTTAGCTTTGATAGTTCTTGGAAGCCAAGTCAATCAAGTCCAGGCGAGCTGCCGCCTGAAAACATAATAAATCTACCGGAGCTCTGCAGCAATTTGGGCCTGAAGACTGGTGGACAGGTAGATGCGGGGGTTGGTAGTACCACGTCCAGACCAAGCGAGGTTAAAAGAGACGAAAACACCACGCTATTGTCAGAGAATGCCGATGATTCCTACCAACCCACCCAGCCCATCTCCAGTGGGAGACTTATTGAAGTTGCCGAGGATATCGACAAAAGTCCAACTCCCTTGCCCTTTCGTCAAAGAGTATTAAACCAACGTCGCAGCCAGTCACAACGCATGGTGCAACAACGTCGGCAAAGTCAGTCGTTAAGGCTCACTCACTCCAGACAGAGCCCAGAATTAGACGGCAATGCAGCTGGTCATGGCCTCGAATTTCAAGGGTCTATTGAACTAGGCGGCAGTCAGACTCTACTCCGGCACGGAAGCATTGTCAATAACAATGAGAGCCAAGGTTCGACTATACTTGGAGCAACCCGACCCCTCGTGGGTCACCTCGGGGTTTCTTTGGCTCGTAATGCGTCCGAAAAGAGACCAATTAGACTACCCAACATTCAGTCCAGTGCAGAAATTCCCGAAACCCAATTTGATAGCGAACACGAGCATGAAATCGAGTCTGAAGTGCACCAATCTCAATTATCCTATGTTCCCGAAAGCATCAGTTACTTTGCACGAGCTTCGCAACAGCTTCAGGATCCAATTCGCTCCACAAGATTTTCTCGTACGAAGTCCACGCCAGCAAGACCGGCTTTCTTTGGTCCTCCAAACGACAACCCGGGCTTAATGGCTGGTGGAATCTCCATGGACGAGGCCTTTGCATACTCGCCTAACCAAATATCCCCTACCAAAATCTCTCCTCTCAATAGGACTCCTAGACTTCCTACACTCCTAGAAGCAGGGTCTAGTCAACGCAAAAGCTTGAAGACACTTGCGAGGCAGGCTAGTTTAGGAATGGGAACGACCCCCGGTATGGCGAGGAAGAGGATGAAATCTTTGCCGTTCATTCCGCCATTCAAACGGACACCTGTTGGTGGAAATGATGGACGAAAGGCGTCGACGGCGTAGGTGATTGTTGGGGTGGGATTTGAAGAGGATGTGGCATTCCTATACATGGGTATGGGGCGTGTATTGCTACGTTGCTATCTTACGGATACGAGAATTTTGGAAGGATATGACTAGCTTGAGCATATTAGCGAGAGTTTAGAAAGGGGTTTAACGGTTTCACATTTGTTTTTAAGATATTGCAGGAAAGAATTATATGGGACAACGGGTAGATTATTAGCATTTTGCTGGGTTGGGTGGCTGTATGTCAAGGTAGATACCCTTAGCTTTTAACAATCAAAACAAATCATATCACCCGACTGACCCAAGGCCTTTGTAGTCTGTATATTAATTTACAATGTCTAATTTCCTAAACATCCGTTCTCCAACGGGTATCTTGGTGTTATGCCAAACGCCACAAAGTGTCTAACTCGTACACATATACATTCATCATCTACTCCTCAAATCCACAAGATCATCATCATCACTATCCCCACTCCCCAAATCCCCCAAGTGCACAATATCCTCATCCTTCCTCCCCTCTGCCCCTTCCTCCTCCTCCTCCAACTCCAGCGCCTCACCACCCGCAACCAACAAAGCGCCCTCCTCCTCCTCCCTCTCACCAGCCTCCAAATCCCCATCCTTATCCTCCCCCTCGTCCCTGCGCCCAATAATCACATTCCCAGCAACCAGCAACGCAGCGCCCAGGAACCACAGCGGCGGCAGGGACTCGCTGAATATGAGGAAGCCCAGGATGGCGGTTAGCATGAAGTTCGCGGACGTGTTGAGGATCGAGACGCGGGTTGTGGAGGTGCCGCGCGCGAGGGCTTTGGTGAAGAGCGTCCACATTATGGCGTTGAAGAGGAGGTTTAGGAGGAAGAAGAGCTGTGGAGTGGGAAAAGAAGGGTGTGTTAGTTGGTACTCATGAATAGTCCTGGTTGTAGTTTAGGGGAGAGGTGGATGGAGGGGTAGGGGGTTATGGGAAAATTACCCCTCGCACAACAACTTCGACTACTTTCTCGCCATCACCCAGCCCCAGGAGGTTCGCGATAGATGTCGCAAATGAGGTGGTGAGTTCGGTCGTTGTTCTGTTGAGATGGGCAAGTGTCAGCTAAAGTAGAGCCGATCCGATTAAGCCGTGAGACCATTGACATGAAGCCGGTGCGTCCGTCACTACGTACGGGATCTCCCGTTCCTGGTAGAGCTGAGGAGAGTATATAAATAAAATCCGAATCCATATTTCCTTTCTTCCCGTACAACATAACTATGAGATATAATATCAAAGGAAGTGGAAGTAGAGTGAGTAAGTAGGCTTCACATACAACTTAGCAAAAACGCCATTGAAAGCCGCACAAGCACCACTCATAATCGCCAGCGCAATCCACTGCGACTTGCGGCTTAGATCTTTAAACTCCATCTCGTCTTTCTCTACCCCTCTTGTCTCTTTCTCTTGCTCTCCCACTAACTTGGTACGAAGAGTGGTGGAGGGGTTGGAGGGGTTGGAGGGTGGTTGTCGTTGCGATAGAGATGTGCCAAGCAATGGCTCGCGCGGGAACGTGTCCAAGGCTGTGCTTGTGCTTGTGCTTGTGCTTGTGCTTGCGGGAGTGGTAGGGATGTGAGTGTGCTTGTGCTTGGCGGAGGAGCGCGTACGAGGAGGCATGTCGATTCGTAAGGGGCTAGAAATAGATGGGTGTATGGCAGACCGGTGGAGGTCGAAGGAGCGGAATGCGCCGGAAGAGGTATACAGCGCGGAGCGGATTCTGGCGATGAATGCCGTGTTGGTGGTGTGACGCGTGGGCGTGTGAGGTGAACTTCATGTTGTGGTTTACTTCCGTAAACTTGTGGGCCGAGTGTGATGCCAAGATATCGATCGATCGGATGGGAAATGGAAATGGCCGGCCGAAGATTCCGTTTGGATAAAGTTTAGCAACTTCGTGAGGTCTATTTTGGTTTCAATGTTACATTTGCTAGAGGGACATGCTCCGTAAGTCTCGATGGCTAATTTGAATGTGCCTCATCCCTACACTACATTGAGGCTATATGCAAATTAGCTACTCTAGAACAAGATGTGAAACCTAGCTGATCTGCAACAGACAGGAGGTAGTAACCACGTTTGATACTGTAGAAACCTGCGGACAGCCTCTTCTTTGGTTTCAAACAACTATTTCTCAATATGTATCTAGTAATTAAGATATTATACAGTAAGAATAGAAATTCGTAACTTGTAACTTATTTGCTCCAACCAGACGCCCAAAATGCTGACCATAACTCCGTTCTCGATTCGAACTCCTTCATGTACAAATTCCGTTTCCTGCTCATGAACCAACCGTGTGACAACTTCGAACAGAAAATTGTAGACCACTTCTGGCTTCCCATCCATGCATGGTGAAGCACCCAGTCTACCCTCTTCGTCAGTTGTCCAGTGGACCATCGTACCCACATATAACAGTATATCTGACCAAACTGATCTGACTCCCCTCCAATTCCTGGGCCGCGAATTTCTTATCCGGTGTCTCGAACGTTCCCGTAGACAGTGCCGGAGAACCTTCGTAAATTGAAGAAGATGGCCTTCTAGACTGTTCCCAAGGTGACAGTGCCCTAGACGTCGGCGGCGCTGGAGACAGTGGCATAGATGAAGGAGTTCCGGGATATAGCCCAGGAGATCGTGCCCCATAATAAGACGGTGCTCCAAAAGTTTGTGTCCCTGGAGACGGTGGCCAAAATGGTGATCTGGGACCAGGTGCTTCAAAAGTCCGGGCTGCTGGAGACAGTGCCCTTGGGGGTGGTGCTCTAGAGCTAGGGGCCTTAGGAAGTGGCTTTCCTAATATAGACAAGACAGAAAAGCGTGCAGCTTTCTCGTCCGTCAACTCCGGCCAATCCTCCTCCAGAAGCTTCTCCTCGCGTGGTTTTCTGTACCTGCGACGCATGAAGAGGACGATGATGATGGTCAAGATGATGAGCACAAGGGCTGCGATGATTGGAATGACAATCCCGAGGACGTGAGATGGTGAATTTTCTGGTTTAGGTATCGTGGACACACTGGCGGGCTTTGAGGTTTCTGTCGGTACACTAAGGCTTGATGTGTCGATTATTATGGCAGAAGGGAAAGATGTTGCTTCTGCTATTGGGATTGTAGCTAAGGCGGTTTCTTGTGTGTTCGAGGGAATTCCAGCTGGTGTTGCTGCAGCATTTATAGGATCCAGATATGAAGCTTGTCGTCGTCCTAATGACAAAGTCTGAACTGCTGATAAAGTAGATGTGACATGCGTAATAGGCAAGCAAAGTGTGTCGGCATTTGGAGACCCATCTTGGCAAGCTGCTGAAGCTGTTGGAAGCCACAAAACGGAAAAAATTATGAAATACAGTTTATTGTTCATGGCTGTCCAAGGAAAGGTAAGTCATGATGATCGATTCAAAAGAGAGGGAATCGCCAATTTTGATAAAGAACCTGAGGAAGATGTGGAGATTTGTGTCTTGCTGAAGGAACACCGAGGGATGATACTGCAGCACATCTTGAATCCTGGCGATATTAGTCAGATCTGAGACGCGAGACCCATTGGCCCCCCTGCCACCTAAGTGGGTAAATAATCCTTCTGTGGGAATCAGCCGCTCGCTTCCCCATCGAAAACGTGAAAGAAGGATACGACGCACCTAAATACAACGTCACCTTACTTTACAGCGAGGCGTGACTATTATGCTCTAATTCTGGGAAGCGGCGCAAGGCCAGACTAGTTGAAACATATGAAAATGATATAGAATGGCTCAACTAGAGCCAATAACCAATCGGACAGGTATACCTTAGTATCGCTGATATAACCTACTCCCTTGGAGTGAGGCGGTACTCGTAAGATACGAAGGTTCGCTAAGCAGCTCCTACGCCGTTCACACGAGGTCCCCGGATAGGGTAAGAGTGACTGCCTGATATGCATGTCAGAGGGCAACCACCCATTTCACCTACTTGCATAGAGTATGGCGCAAATATTTGCCATTCTCTGTTCTATGTCTTAAAGGACATTTCGTCTCGTACCAGACCATGCCTGAATAAACGCCGCCTCCCTATATCCGATGAACGCCTGCATGTGCTCCCCTGTGACAAAGTATCCGCCCGCTCGGTATCGATCTGGTGGGGTCAACCGTGGAGGTTTCGTGAGATGAGACGCATTTAAAAAGAAAAGTACCCGGTAAATCGCAGCATCGCAAACGAAAGCGTGTAAATGTATGAGCTCATTGTGGGTCTCCAGGTCGTTTGCTGTTGCAGCTCACGATTCTGACCTTCTCCGCCTGGACTGTCTGACTGGAGTTCTCCATCTTAAAGGTGACATCCTTTATCAGAAACGTCCAAACTTCGTCGCAGAAACGGTAGGTGTCGAGATGTCCCTACAGCGGCATCAGCAGCTGCCCCTCACCATAAACCATCCTCAGGGTCAAATACCTTAAAAGATAATCGTGCCTTGACCTTCTCTGCCAACACCTCGGTGATACTCCGATCAAAGTTCGCCAGAATCTTCATCGCCAACTGGGGCTCAATGCGACGCTCGCTGATCAGGTCGTCGAGGGTGTCCGTGAGCGCCATGCCGATGCTAGAGGGGCACAATATTAGTTTCATGATAGATAGCAAGAAAGGCCACATAGTAAAGCAGAGGCACAGTACCTGCTACGGCGATAGAGCTCGTAAAAGGACTGTCCGTTGGCGGCCATGATTATTTTATTTCGCGGAACGGCGTTGTAGAGGGAGAGTTCGCTTTGTTGGCTTGAAATGATTGATACCTTGCGGGACGGGAGCCGCAATGACGCTAGAGCATTAGCGGATTTGTACGGCAGCCCAAATGCCCATTCTGACGAGGAACTTCGAGATGGATTGCAACCTGAATAGCTTCGACAACAACGGTTCACCTCTGGTCTAGTCTTCACGCCCAATTGTGCCAGCAACATGAGTCTCAAATATGGATTCGGTGGTGCTACCACCGCTTTGACAGTGGTTGGAGCTTGTAAGTTGCGGAGAAAACTGGAATGAAGGCCGGAAAGAACTGACAGCTCCTAGATATGCTGTTTACCGGTGATGGAGAAGCCTTCAACGTACGTTGGGAACCTGTAGACTCCCACTAGACCTGCGACTGATAATGGATAGGTCGGACAATTCCTCGAGGATGTATCGCCGTACGCTTGGGCTGATATGGGCATTGGCTTGTGCATAGGATTGTCTGTCGTGGGAGCAGCATGGTAAAGCTTCTAGCTACCCCTCATACATCTGCCATCTCTAACGGCTTTCAAAGGGGTATCTTTATTACGGGTTCCTCGATCATTGGTGGAGGAGTAAGGGCCCCTCGTATTCGAACGAAAAACTTGATCTCGATTATTTTCTGCGAAGTCGTGGCCATCTACGGCGTCATCATGTCGATCGTATTCTCCTCGAAACTCCAGGTTGTAACAGGAGAAGCCCTGTACTCTGGACAAAACTATTATACTGGATACGCTCTATTCTGGGCTGGGTTGACTGTGGGCTTGTGTAATTTGATCTGTGGTGTGTCTGTTGGAATCAACGGTAGTGGTGCTGCTTTGGCAGATGCTGCTGATCCGAGTTTGTTAGTACATTGTTTCATTGCCACAGAACTACCACTAATAAAAATGCTACAGGTTCGTCAAGATCCTGGTTATCGAAATCTTCAGCTCCGTTCTCGGGCTTTTTGGATTGATCATCGGTTTACTAGTCTCATCAAAGGCAGACGAATTCAGCGATGGAAGCAGATAGGAGATATATTACGAATTAAGGGGAACAAACTGGAGAATGGTGCACTTGTGTATACCAGCGAAGCGATGAGAGAGGGGGGCGTTCAGGTAGACATGCGGATAGCCCGTATTGATACGAGGATTGCATCACTATGCGGAGTAGGTGCTAGCTTGTATGTATCATATGTTTTCTCTACAAAATGCAAGACGAATATTTACATTGTTTTGTAAATACAATGGTACTTTTGAGTTTCCATGACGAGGGTTGAGTCTTCCTGAAGAGAAACGGAAGGAACCAGGGGCTGCTGTCACCTCCAGCATTCACTTTATCAGCAAAGGAAGTCGCCTTTCAGTGCAACTTGCCGCCATTATCTTTCAAAACCAAGATTGCCTTTCTCTCAGCAACCTCTTATCGCAACTTTCATCTGATATCAACCACCGTCGCGTACAGGAATAATAACAATGTCTCCTCACCACCAATGAGAGAATACATGTCGACAGATGACCTTCCTCTAATGTACCTCCAAGCTGTCCCCTATATCGCAGGAAAAGTCTACGGATCTTCGTCCTGCATACCTTCTCCATCCACAAGCAATCTGCTATTACAGCCACCCTCTCACCACCACCACCATCACCATCACCATGACGAGTCAAGGAACCGGGGACGAGAGCTCGGCTTATCTCGTCAATATGCAGAAAAAGGCGGCCACAAAGACGACTGTGTTACAGGAATTCCTGACGCAGCCAACTGACAAAGGTTGCTCGCTCCCTTACTACTTGGCAGTTCATAAGCTGACGAATTGAGATCAACTCTGCAAAAAGTATGCTTTGTATCAGAGAAGAGAGTTCCTCTTGGAAGAAGAGGTGGAGCGCTTGCAAACAGTCTTCAATCACTTTGCCGTTGAAGATCGAGGAAGCAAACGTATGCAAGCTCCTTATCCCAACTTCCGTGAGACGTTATTGGCACTTCGCGACTTCAGCTTTGTTAGATGTCGAAAATCACCCCGGCGTTATAGAATATACCTCGTTCAACGGCGTGCAGTAGGAGTCGTAATGACACGCCTCGTTACAATTTCAGAATCTGGTTGTACCAGCGTAGATTTGCTGACTTGTGAATTAGTTTGGACTGAATACAGTTTCACTAGCTTTCTAGCTTTCGTCCTTCCCATAACGACCACATGGCGATTAGATGCAACCCCTATGTTGTACAGGCTATTCCGCCAGCTTGGGTCATACCCTTATCACACACAGCCTACAAGCGATACCCTCACTTTCGACCAGATGGTCATGGCAATTCAGATATTGCATCGTCGTCTCGCCTCCTTCAAGGCCTGCCACGACAAAGGTGAGAGGGTGATAAAAAGGGCCACACCTATGAAAGACATGGAATTTTGCAGATTACTGTTCCAAAGTCTCACTGCGTCTGGAACAATCAAATCTGACCCAGACCCTCGGTTGTTTCCAGATGACGACGAGGACCTTCTTGATGTCCGCAGAACGTTGTGCATGTTCAGCGAACGAGGTATAATCAACCCTGATTCTCGTGGTGAAATGATTTACGGTGCTGGCGTACCCGAAATCTATCATTTCCCCTCTTCATTGTCGAATGATTTGAGCGGGAGACTATTGGTGAGTGAGCTTACCGTAGTATTTCGTTTGCTAGTTGCAAATAGGCCGGGGAATCCTGTGGACCATGATGTCGATGCAGAAGCAGACAGTATTGTGATGTATTTCGTGGAGAGTGAGTTTCAGAAACAGGAAAGTCTGTCGGATGGGAAAATCGGATGGAACACTTTCTCGCACGTATTGGCCGGAAAGAATTATTTACTGGTGGGTTACAAACTTTCTTTCTGTCTTTCGCGAGACAGAATCTAACCTTTGTACAGACGCATTACTTCCCGGCGTTTAAGCGGATTTTTAGCCCTTGTCTAAAAAAGGACTGTAAGGCAAATTCCCATTTAAAATCTTATAATTCGGTGTGAACTCTGGACCTGAGAGCTATGTCAGGAGCTAGAGAAACGTATTCCGCAATATGTGGAATCCCGGCTCCTGAGACAGCTCCCAAGATCTTTGCCTCCTTACTCTGATTCAGTTTACCATACTAATTCGTCAGCAGGGGTGATTACAATGAAGTGGCTTGATTCGCTGCCATTTAAAAGGGAAAGGTCCCCCTGACCGGGTTGAAGTCGTACGTGTTCAAGCAAGCAATTTGCGGAAGCCGGTGTTATGCTGCAGATCCCACGCGAAATATCTCGGAAGTCATGTTTCCTTGATGCTTCAGTAGACGATTCCGTAGATTCATTATTCAGTTTTCAGGCATGGCCGAATCGCTCATGATCTGCCGGTGACGAGAACGACATTCTTGCTTTGATACATGTTCCCGGTATATGTTCTTCTCTGTGACAGAGCCACCTCGGTGGCATGGCTGAAATCCATTATTTCCTGCAACAAGTCGGTCTTGCTTTTCCTTGAAACAATCCATTGTTTACACTATTCGTCGTCTTACAAATCTCCTTTCCTAAGCTCAAACTCACTCTTCCAACCCTGCAGCCGCAAGGAAAGCTTGGACATCAGGCCTCCACGAGTATATAGCTGGCTCCTCATTGCAGCCACACCTCAACTCCACATCGTTCCTGCTACTCTTCTTACAATGCAGTCACACATCACGAATCTCCCACAATATGCCTGTCTACGTCTTTGTTAGCTATATACGTTGGCTACTTTTTATTAGTTCGCCCACCGCAGAACGGTAGAAACTCATTTCCATCTGCATGAAGGCCAAGATTGAATGAATGAACGGGATGGAAGTTTGATAGCAAATCTGGATTTAACAGCCATTTCCCCCACTCCTTTGTCAATTGTTGAGGACCGAAGTTCGCGAAAGGTAGCAGTGAGTACGAGGAGAGATGCTCAGGATTTGAGTGAAGAAAGTAGCATATCGAGGGTTGCTTTCCGTATCCCGCCTCCAACTCCAAGCCCCCCTAGACAACCTTGTATTTTACTGCATGCTTTTTTCCTGGTCATAGTCATGAGCTTTTGAAAGGTTTGAAATACATACGTGATCTGATGCTCGGCTAGTTGGTCTGGGTATTATATTTGAGAGTATAGTTAGTAGTGGAGTAGGCGCCATTTCCGAGTTTTGTTACGTTAATTGAAATTATTTACCGAGAGTTTGTTAATATCACTTCTCATTCTGCACCTATAGATCTTGCAACTGAAGTGATCTTACTACTAAGGCCTGGAATCGGATTGCTTGGAACCTAGGAGGAAGAGAATGCATACTACGAGGAATATCTAGCGAACTAGAGCAAAGAGTTAACTGACTATGCTTGTCCTCCAGTAGAGGAGGTATTCTAGCAGACGCCATGGGACTTGGCAAGACCATATTCTATTTCGATGCTGGAGCGAGTGATTTGAATGAATGAATGGAAAACATAACAGCAATCTTGAACTTAATAGCATATGTATTCGCTACAATTCACTACAATCTACTACCTACACCTTACTTCGCTTTATATCCAAATTACATATTAAAGGCCAAAAGAAACCAAGTGGAAATGCCCTCACATCTTTATTGGACCGCTATACGGATTAGCAAGGTGTCGAACTTCGCCCTCGTGCTGGGCCTTGGACGGGCAGATGTGCCACCGCATCCGCCAAAGACAACCCTTGATGTTTCAAATCTCACGTCCTATTATTCGCGGTATATAAATACTAGATGCGAATGGTTAGAAGGCCTTGTGACTTCTTAAGGTGAAAGTGACTCGCCTATCATCATACGATTTGCATTTTCCTTACTATTGCTAATCATATTATCCTCTTAAAACTTATTAATACCAACAATATTGAAAAGAAACCATCAACTCCAAGCACTATGGCGCAACCCAGACAGATTTCCAGAGGATGCAACACATCTCTCAAGCTGGTGAACCATTCCCATCTCTTCTAAGAGTGTGTCGTCGACTGCTTCGCTATCTGGGGTAAGCCTCATAGAAGCCCACGTACATACTTCATTCACTGCACCAAATAATTTGCTGTCAAGATCAGGATCATCCAGCCATTCATTCATTCATTCATTCATTCATTTAAACAGCCAAAAAAATTTTTTTTTTTGAAATAACAAATCCCATAAAGTAAAAACCGGCGTTTTGAAGATCCGGTATCAAAGAGGCTCGGAAATCAAGCCCTCGAAGTTTCTCGCATGATGCTAGAATTAGGGATTCTCCAACACTCATATTAAGCTGTAGATATACCAGGCCAATCTGTAAATAACGTTTAGTAATAGTCGCCGAAAACCAATCAAAATCGGAAGAGGGGGAGGGGGCTTACAAAAAACAGTTCTCTCATCATTCTTCCTCGACACCAAAACCTCATCCCCAACACTTAGCACTCTCCCCTCCGATTCCCTGCTAGCAAAGCCATACCTCCCAAAGACCGGGCTGTACTTAGTACCCGGATCAACCCTACGATCCTTCTGCAGCAGCTTTATGATCTCGCCGTCCTTGCCCTTTCCAGCTTCGCCAGTATTGTAATCCACGTTCAGGGAGTTGCATCGCGCACAATTTCCTGTCAGAATAATCTTAGAATCATCCCCAAAAGACAACTCGCCCCAGAAATCCTCTTCAAAAGCTTTGCTCGAGCCTTTAACCACGATGTTGGCTCTGAACTTCGTGTGGTCCATCTCCATGTCCTCTGGTAAGCGCGTCGAGACGTCGGCAACTGATTTCTCGTTGATGACCAAATATGGAGCGCAGTCGTTGAACGCAATAATTCCATCATCATCGTCATCAACCAGAGACCTAAGCACTGGTATCCGACTTACGGTTTCCACAACTATGTTCTTCTTCTTCCGGCCTTGATTTGCTGGCTGACCGGGCAGGTTTCCGAGGACGGGGCGTGGATTTCCTCCCCAGTATGCCAAGACGACTTTGAAGCCGAATCTGTCCGAGAACCACTTGCTGCATTCTGTGCCCAAATCATAAGCCGTGGTATGGCTGCCGTGCATATTAATAGGCAACCTTTCCAGCGATTCCAGGTTTGAAGGCTCGAGTGGAACTTCAAGGGTCTCGCCGGTGGGATCAGCCGTTCCAGGACTTCGATAGCTGACAATGAGCGTCTCGCCTCTGATTTCCGTATGGAAGAGACTCATGTTTGGGAAGGCAGGCACGTGCATATTTTGAAGCTTGCGAGGGGTTTCCTCGAGGTCTTTTAGGAGCATGAATCTTCGATCCAAATAAAATCCTTCCCTGGTCAACACCGCCTGAGAAACAGGGCATCCTCTGATGGATTTAATAGGATATATCCAGAGCTATCAAAAATTAGATTATGAAAACAGGTTGTTTGGAATACACTCACTTTGCTAATTTGCATTGTATTCGACGGAGCCACCTTAAGCTTTGAAATAACAGTCAATATAGCTTCCTTTCGTACATCACCAGGTCACCCACCTTGCTTGTCTCTACATTCTTAGGTGCTATAGTTTGGTTCTCGATAGCCTTGAATGCTTGCTTCATAACCTTGGCCCGCTGGGCCTTGCTTGAAGAAGACTGGAGTATAGGACTGGCGAAGAATAGGTATGAAATGATAGATGAGGAGACGGCGATAAGACTCCATGTCGCAGGTGAGCTCTGAAAAAAGGCATATAAGGCATATAACGGCATTGAAGCTCCCAGGGTGGTTTCCGTGTTGCTGGATGTATTCATGGTTCAATGAGTATCTCACGTGCAGTGCAATGCAGTGTTAAAACCGGTTATTAAGGGTAGCTCGGGAAACGGGCAAGCTGGAAAGCCTCTCCCGTCGATAATTTGAATGCAAGTATCAGTACGTTATGTAGTGGGGGTATGCTCGTGAATTCAATGGCATGTATATATATATATATATGTGTGTGCTCGAAAATATTGTGTTCTGAGGAAGAACAGTGAGTGAGTCACGGAAAACCGGGCGGGGATAACATAACCCCCCATCTTCGGCTAGATGTAGAATGTCCTAAAGAGGAAATAGTTCCCTACCTTACCTACCTTAGGTTTTATCAGAAACGCAATATTTACATTTACACTATTAGTAATAATTTCTATACCATTATAGCTAATCAGACCTATATTAAATTCTATGAATAATAAGTCCTAAATTACGTTCAGGTTTCGTAAAGTGACGTTTAGCTAGTTATTATAAGTTAAGAATTATCAGTATAGTAACCAGTCTATAATCAACATTCAAGAGGCATAATATAGATAACTAATTTAATTCTCTACTCTAGATAGTAGTTTCCAGGTAAACATAGTAACTATCTAGAAATGATAGACCTAGGAATAGTCCTAAGCAGCATACTAGTACTTGAAGGCCCACGCATGTATCTATCAGACGACATATCCATAATAGCGCAATCGTAACCCGATGGTAAAGCCATGTACCACACAGGTCAACAGTACGTGGAGAAATGATCATGCGCTTCATCCAGCCGCCAGTTCTTTCGCCAGTTGAATCCTTGCAATAGCTAATCTCTTCTATGAGTTCTGCCACCTGGGAAATCTGCTGCACGATCTCAGCTAAAGTATCCTTTTCCACGATAATTGGGGTTCAAGGTTGTAAAAGTTTGAAAGAAGACGCGTTGGCGGAGATATGAAGATATATATACGGTAAACGAGGGTCTGGTTTTCTCACCTAGGAAATGTGAATCCCAACTTCGCCGCAAAGAGGGCGCTTAAGGCCAACGATTTGTCATTCATTCACAGACAGTATGGCTGCATGGCAATAAAGATTGATGACTGAATATTGAATTCCCTCCAGATCATGCTGATGAATGGCGTCTTTGCCTCGTCGGGGTTGAAGACTGATATTTTGCGTTAAGTATTTTCGAAAAGACCTCTAGCAGAATCCACTTTCCTGTGGAGATGAATATCACACCTTTTTCGATCAATGACGCACTAGTATAAGAGCCTGAACATGGCTTCCATACATTATCAAAAGGCTCAAAGTAGCTTTCAGCTTGTGACTCGGTGTTGGCATTTGGTCTAGGCAGACTTAGCTAGTAGCTTTGAAACCATATCTCCCTCCAGCTGCGTCAAAAATGATCTCAAATGCTCTAAAGAAATGCCTTCCGGTATTGACAAAGGGCTTCTTAGTTGAAGACCTAGTCACAATCACCTGTGGTGGTGTCACCCCTGTCTCTACTGAATCCATATCCCCGACTTTGAAACTGTACCCCGCGGGATTTCTACCAGGTTGCCCATACTGCACTTCGACTACCTGCCCAGCGTCAAGGACACTGACATTCGCGCCAGTGCTCCGACTTTGCTCAATGTGTGTTTCAACCGGCATCCAAGGTGGTACGGTCAAATACATTTGGTCAATCCCAGTATCCATCAGCGCAGTCGTGTTGTCACTCACAAATGGCACCGTTCCAACACGGATAGACGCTGGAACTGGTGCCCAGTCTCGTGGGTCCTCGGTCACACCTTCGTCCAAGTCAATGAATCGGAAGCCGGCAGTATTATTTGCTGTGAGGCCTAGGGTGATTCCTTCCTTGGAGATCTTGTACCCGGTACGAAAATGACTGGTTGCATTGATGGGAGTACCACGAATGCTGACAACGTTAAGAAATGGGTTTTTGTCCGGGTTGCCTTGCAGCTGCCCATCGAATTGGCGACCGAACCCGACGCCGAGGAGAGAGATCTTTGTAGGCATGTCGATAGTCTCCGTTGGCGAGGTGCAATTGGGGCCATCCCTGGTGGAGTTGTAGCCAGAACAGACGTACCGTTTAGATACAACTAGAATGGGAACAGAGGTTGCTACTTCCGCTTGAAGGAATACAATATCGCTTGGAATCCACCTCCCAACGTAGAGTTTTTTGCTGCTTGATAAGTATTCGAAGCCGACAGGATGTTTTTCGGCGAGCTCTGGGGTCCAGTTGGGGAATTCAGCAGCCGAAACGATCAAACCACAAGTTCCTGTGTCGATAACTGGATTGTAGGTTTGTGTATCCACCTGGAATGTCACACGTGGACCATCAGTGAAAGGGGCAACTTCAAGATCGGGATGTCAGCTCCTCTTCAAAATGTAGTTGTGGAAATCCAGGCAGCAAACTCCACATATAGATTGAAACATAGGTCTGAACTCACGATCAGGGTCAAACCCCCAAGGAAGCTCTTAGAAAGGTACATACCCGCTGATGGGTGGTTCCAGAATGGAATGAGGACATCCAACGTGTACTGAGAGTAATCGATCGTACTTTGTGCAAACATGTTGATAGCTAACAAGCTAGGAACAGTAAACTGTTGCAGAAATGAGAACATTCTCGATATCGAATATTGAAGAGAAGTTGAAGTAGTTGAAGGGTTTTCAGAAGTTGTTTGCTGGCTCGGCTAGGTAACTTACATGGTTTCTAACACGTGGCGGGTCGCTTTCTGATTGGAGCTGTGTCAAACTCAAAATGTTGTCCAGATGCCAAACGGGTAGTCCGGGCGAGAAGAAAAAGAGCTTATTGAACTCGCAGAAGAGAGAATTAAAAGTTGTTAATTAAAGGTTCTGTCAGGAACTCTCCGGTTACAAGCCTGGCTCAAACAAAATCCGAAGTATTGCGAGTTACTCCGAGTACAATCTTGTCTCAACATACCGCCCCTTCATAAAATTCCCCATGCGCTGACTAGGACATTCTGCTTTAATACTATACTAATTCCATATACAATCTCAAAATGATATCCCCCGTGTACCGATGACTTGACTGTACATCTTGAATGACAACATAATGGCATGTTTGTTGTTTGTAGTACTGTAAGATCTCGTGTATCCTTACAGCGACTCTCACCGACTCTCAGTCCTTCCTCTTCGTGAAAACCAATTCCATAGGTGCCAGCTCCATCGTGAATGTATCCTTCGATTCTTCCATCAACGCGCGTCCATCTTCACCCGGGGCAAATTTGGTATCAAATTCCGTTACTATACGTGCCACTACACTTCGAAGTTCCATGAGCGCCAAGTTCTTCCCAACACAACCGTACGGCCCTAGACACGAAGTTTAGTCTTATACTTACTACTGAATGATAACAGCAGGGAACTTACCAGAGGAGAAAGGTACAAACACGGACTTGTTAAGAATCAACTCTGAGTTTTCCTCCCATCGCTCGGGTAGAAATTCTTCGGCATTTTTGTAGCATGATTCAACTGCTAAGCGTCAATATTGATGAAGCCAAAATTGAGTTGCGGGCGAGGCTTACGTCTGCCCATACTCCAGAATGGAGTTGAGATCGTAATATTTCCCGGGATATATGTTGAGCCGATTGTAATACCTTCTGGTGGGGTGTAGCGCTTTAGTCCGCTGGGGACTGGAGGATGCAACCGTAGTGTCTCGTTGATTACGCCGTTAAGATAGGGGGAATCTTGGAGATCCTTGAATTCGGACTCAGATCCAGGCTGGTAGAATGCTTCGAGCTCTTTTCGAAGCGTGGAGTACACTTTTGGTGAGCGTACGAGATGATAGAAGATATGAGTGAGAGTCGTAGCAGTGGTATCACTTCCGGCTACAACGATGAGTGCACTGTCACCCCAGAGCCACCTCGGATCTTTATGAATTGGGTCATTACTCTGTTCCTCGGCTTCGATCAACCAGCTGAATAGGTCTCGTGTTTCAGGAATGTTCTGCATATCGAAGTCAGACAAACAAGGTAAGGTGCGCTGTAGAAACATACCTCTTTCCGGAAAGCAACTCTATTTTTATTGTATTGAATGAAATCTTTGACTCCGCCGCCGAGGCCTGGTATGTCTAGAAGAACTGGCATCACCCAAGCTACCGGCGTGAGAACCCCAATTGGTTTCATTCCTTCGTGCAAGATCTTAATTGCAGAATGCTTGAAATAGTTAATTAGGCAGTTTCGAAGAAGTTAGTTGTCTTCCTACCTTTTCGCCACTCTTCATCATATCAAAAGACTGGCCAAAAGCCATGTCACCCATGATATCAAAGGAATAGAAATTGAACCAGAGGCTTGCATTAAGAGATTGCCCCGTCTTCGAACCCAAAACCGATATGAGTTCATTAGTGAAGGTCTTTACACGACTTTCGTACTCCCGGAGAGCTAGCAGTGCCTCGTCAGTACTTGATATCGTCTTCTCGATAGATTCGAATACCATCTCACCCTTCATAGTGAAAGCGCGATCCCATATCTTCCTTCGCTTGTCATGCAGAACTCTTGAGCGAGTCAACTGCAGTGAAACAGTTGGGTAGCTTGTAGTGCATTTGTTAGCTTTCGCGTTATTGACAGAGTAAATTGGAAAAATCAAAGTGCTATTCCGAGAGTATTAACTGAAATCGAGAAAACAACGCATATTAAAGTTGAACGAATGCCACTTAAATGAATAGATATTCTTACCTGACACAGTCATACCATGGGGACTTCGAGCACTTTGAGCCAGTTCCTGAGAGTATTGTCACTGCATCTGGGGATATGGTAGTTAGTTCATTCGGCCCAATGCTGAACCCCACATGTTGTCAGTCATTGACATGCTTGCAATAAGATGATACTTACCGCACAAATTCTCCATATTTCTTGTGCAATCTGTCCGCTTCAATATGATTTCTCGATTCTTTAACGATTCGGAAAAAGTGAGAAAAATTATTGAACTTTGCACTGAAAGGCCCAGGGAAGTTGCGAAGTGGGTGGAAGAAAGCACGGTAGGTCAAGATACTAAGAGTCAAGGTGCTGAGAAAGGATACAGATGCGACTGCTGTGGTTTGGCTGGCTGCCATATAGGAATGGTTGCCATCAAGTCTGATGACTGAAACAAATAAGAAGGTTGTGACTGCAAAGAAAGAGAGTATAATTCGGGTTCCGTCCATGTGATGCTCTCCGTGGATGAAATAGCCCCAGTGAGACGCAACACCCAGCACCGCGCCGACGAGGGCTACAGCTTGCAAAGTAGCAGCGGCCATGATTCGAGTACAAGTTCGTAGTCGTAATCTAGTATTAAAAGCAGTTTTTCAAAAAGTGAATGATTAAGACGTAGAAGTCAACTTTGATGTTTTCTCTTATGGACTGGAATGTTCCCCTCACTTTTCATATTTTCTATGTAACCCTGTACGTACAAACGGCAATGTAACTCGTCGGGAACTTGTTTGGGAAGTGCCTTTACCCCGCAATGCGGTTCCGATACACCTGGAATCAGACGAGTATACGTAGAGAATGCGGAGAGAATGCGGAGTATTGAAATTGTTCCGAGAGCCGCGGTCCATATAAGCCTGTTAGAAGTCATATAATCTTTGGATTGCAGATTTGGCCTAGACTTCAAAATTTTGGAGCGGGGGGATTTCCCTCCAGGATCCCCTTCTCAGGCTTCCTACTAAGATTTATACTACATTATGAATGAATATACTGCGGTTTACTTACTTATGCTAGCGCGTATAAAAGTTATCTTATATTAGCAATATACGTTACTCAGTATACTATACTATTCTCTACACTGGTCCGACTCCTAGATTTTCGACACTAAATGAACATGACAACAGAACTGAGACTTGTTCAACAGCAAAAAAGATATAATGCTCCCAAATCTATGAGTGGCATTTCTAAAATGTTATACCCGAAAAGGAATAAATTCGAAAGAGAGGACGAAGGAGGCCGTGCTACATGTGGGCCGGTGTCTGAGCTGGCGATCATGAAAATCTATACTCCCGCGCCACTTAGAGAACTTGGATTTCACAATTACAGGGCTCCTAAAAGGTCTGAACTCACTATATTCTATGGTTTTAAAGATATATACTAGGGCAAAGAGCCAGGGATATCTATAGCATTCTAGCCATCTACGGCTAAGTAGTTGGTTTATAGAAGGGCTGTTAGACTTAAGCGGGAAAAAGGCGAGTACCCAGATGCCCATCTCACTCGAGGCAGATACCTATAACATGCAATCGATATTTGAACCGAGCCAAATCAGAACAGAGAGAAAATCAAAAGACATCGATTTAAGAATGTGCAATACAGTGCCATACCAGGCTTACTTTGACTATAGTAGGGTAAGCACCCATCCACTTTCAATTGGAGATCCTAATTGATTGATTCACGTCGGACCTACTTCGTACCAATACAATCTCCACGTATGTACAGCATTATTGGGCCTAACTCCTCTACTCCCTCGTGTCATGCATGTGCAATGCAGGAACAGGGCATGAGAGCTTATTGCGGGGAAGGTTTGACGGTAGGCTTTCCCCGATCATCTGCTGACTAACCAATCATCGTGAAATGTTATATTGTACAACTTCATCGCGGACTTGTGAAGTTGTGATTGTAAGTTGTAACATATACCTATGTAGGTACTAGAAGTTGGGTACCGGCGCTTTAATGTGGCACAAAGGCTAGAATACCTTAGTTTCCAACCAAGAAGGCGCCAAGACAAAGGGTTACTGAAAGTAGATGGTGATGGGTTTATGTTACATTTGAATGGTACAAAGTCGAGATTCCGACCATAATTTACATCCGGCTCGTAACTATTACTACATATTTTAACCTTCCGTCTCAGAAAGCCCTCCAGCCTTCACCCACAGCGGAATCACAACCCCAGGAGCATCTGGATTCTCAGCAGCTCTCTCTGCAACCATCGGATCTACAACCATCAAACATGCACGAACAGCCTCTGCTACGACACCTCCAAGTTGGACAGGTGGCTTTTCATTCTGCATCTCCGCTGTCCAAGTCCGAAGGACGTTCATACAAGCTTTCTTGTTCTTGGCCTGAGCGACTCTCGAGAACATAAAAGCGTACATGACTGAGGTCCGAGCCTTCCTTTGTCGAGGGGCCATGCTCCATACTTCCCAGAACTCACGCCAGTTTCGTTGTCGCGAATATATATCCATCAGTCTTACCTGTGATTCGTTTTTATAACAGGGTCTGTCGATTGCCATCATAAGCTTGTGAAGGCGATATTGGATGGGGGACATTGGGTAGCTGGGGAGGTCAAAGGTTTCTATGGGGTCGGAATATATTTGCTGTGAAGGTACGTCGAGATTTAGCCCTGGAGAGACAAGAGTTTGTAACTCTAATAGAATGGCTTCGTCGAGAATCGTGAAACCTTGACTATGCATAGTGTTGAGCATATCCATGACCCCTTCGATAGCTTTTTGGGGAGGTCCGTGGTATTGATGATCGGCTGCAGTTGCTTGGAGCACACCGCGGATAAGATGCATGTACGTTTTCTCGGAGATTTTAGCCCCACAGATTTTGAATTCATCAAAGAGTTCGAGAAGTCCAGATCTCGAATACCCTGGATGCCCTAGAGCTCGGGCAAAACAGTGGAGCCAAACCCTAGCTTGTACTTCTGATGGAGTTGGATATCCAGATAATGATTGATAGAAGCAGGTCAAGAAAGGCGTCGATGAATAGTCAGAGGATCCAGTACCAAGGTACTCGAAAGCCTGTTCTTTCTGAACACTTTGAATTTTTGAAAGAAGTTGCTCCAACATGAACGGCCTCCACTGGCCATTCTGGAGCTCTGGGATGTTGGAGCTATTCTGTATAGCAGCCAATGCTTTTTCAAACTGTCCTTCAGAAATGAAATGAATTATGAACTCGCGGAGCATTGTTGGATCCACTTCTTGGAGAGCCTCTTGCTCTGATGGTCGAAAAGCAGTAGTCGTGAAGTCTCGCCTGTATTTCGCAACTGATGTCGGTAACGGCCTCGCAAAAGTGTGAAATCCTCTTGCGCCGCTGAGAGACGCTCTATTGTCGGAGGTCGGTGCTGATCCTGTGGGCTCTAGAAGACTTTGTTGACTGGTTGTCGATTCAACGGCAGAATCCTCATCACCTTCCAATTGTGCCTGGGTGGACCTGTTGAGAATGCCTCCCCAAAGCCTCTCCAACTCAATTTCTTGCCGCTTCTCCTCTGTGAGCATTTGTACAACTACCCTGACACCATCTGTTTTTCGTCCAAATCCAACGAAGTCCTGTGGCTCAGGAACGTCATCTGCTTCACCCTCTGCGCCCTCAACTACGCCCACATCCACACAGACCCAGCCTGTCCGTATTCCATCATCTTCGGTCCCATCAGTAGTGCCCATAAGCTTTGCCCTCTTTGCCTTCCGTCTCAATTTCAATTTCATCTCATTCCTTCCCAAAAGCCCATCCGCACTGGGACGCAATTTGTACGTGCTTCTTAACCATCTGCATAATCGATCCGCAGAGACGTGCAGATGTCTCTCACTGCGGGCAGTGCCAATGATCATGAACAAATTCGCTCCTAGTGCTGGCGGAGGATCGAGTTTTCGGAGGTCGAGGAGGGTGAGATCATCCATACCAAAGTCGATTGATACTTTCTGAAGTAAGGGCTGTAATATAGGGGGAGGAGATTCTGGTAACTCGGGTATACGCTGTCGTTCTGATAATGGTTTCACCTCGCTCTGGGGCGACTGGACTTGGAGGTACCATGGCACCGCTGAGACCTCTGTAGTCTCTCCTGGCTCTTCCTGAGCTTCTAATTCCTCTAATTCCTCTATTTCCTCAATCTCCTCCGCGACCGGTTCTTGTTCGTTGTTTTCAAGTTCATCTTGTTGCCGGTTCTCCAGACTCGAGTAGAAAAGACTTTGTTTCGCTGCAAGACGCAATGGTAATCGTGTGGAGATATATGGAACTCGAAGGGAGGGTCCGGCCACTGAAGTAAAGCCTCTCAATAGAAGTAACCTACAGCTAGCACATCCAGAAGAACGTAAAACCCTACCGACGACCATTATGGAGGGATGGCAAGCTCTTTCTCGTTGCCAAATTCAGATTCAGGTTCATGAATATTTATCTATACGGTGGCCGAGACGACCAGACGGGACCTTTGGGCGCTCCAGCATCCACCCACTACTCACAGCTCCCGTTTCACGTTGTATTTTCATGCGCTGACGTACCTAGACTACAGTAGCACCTCTACTCAGTCAATCGACGGACGCCCCGCTGAATCTCTCAACCCTCAACTCCCCCCCCACCCTCCCACCCCCCTTGCCTATACCGCGGCACGTACTCTACATTGCTTATTGCTGTACGAAGGTCAATCTTTGAATACTATCACAAAACTCACCGCCTGGGGTGTCGCCACGGCGCCGTCAGTGTCAGTCAACGCAAGCATAGGCAACCAGCCGAGCGAGATTGCAACACCAGGCTCTGCACTCCAACAAACCCAAGATGCCCAGTCAGCCCTTCAAGGTCAAGGCGGTTTACGAATACACTTCCCCACACGAAGATGATCTCCATTTTCCCAATGGAACCATAATTACAGTCACGGATGAAGAAGACGACGATTGGTATTCTGGGGAATACGTGGATGCTTCAGGAGTGAAGCAGGAGGGGATCTTCCCCAGGAACTTCGTTGAGAAATACGAACCTACAGCTCCTCCTAGGCCAACCCGTCAAAGCCGACCCAAAAAAGAGGCAGAGCCTGCTCCCGAGCCAGCCCCCGAGCCAGCACAACCATCCGAACCAACACACGTAGAGGAGCAAGAACCCGAGCCAGTACAAGAAGCGCCTGTTGCAAGAGACCCCCCTCCACCGGTTCCAAAGCCTGAAGTAGCAAGCTCCCCTCGAGTTGCAGAGCCGGTGCCCCCACCATCAGCGCTTAAAGCTGTACCATCTTCGAAGCCGCCGGTTTCCGACAAGCCAAGCGGGGGCTCATTTCGAGATCGTATTGCGGCTTTCAATAAGGCAGCTCCTCCCCCAGCGCCATTCAAACCTGGCAGTTTGGGTTCCGGAAGTTCCAGTAACTTCATCAAGAAGCCTTTCGTTGCTCCACCCCCGAGCAAGAATTCCTACGTTCCTCCGCCTCGTGAGCTCGCGCCACAGAAAACATATAGGCGTGATGAGGACCCTGAGATTGCAGCAAAGGAGTCCGAAAATCTAGACCAAGCGGAACGAGCGGGATTGGCACCTGCAACTAATGAAGCTAACACTGAAGAGCAACCAAAGCCGACGAGCTTGAAGGAGAGAATCGCACTTTTGCAGAAACAGCAAATGGAACAGGCGTCTCGCCATGCCGATGCGGCTCAGAAGAAGGAAAAGCCCAAACGTCCTGTCAAGAAACGAACTGAGTCTCATCCTGCCGAAGATGTCGAGGAGGGAGACGGAGCTTCTTTGGAGAGAAAAGATACCGAGGAGACAGTTGGAAAGGCTTCCATAGATTCGGTCCGAGAAGAATCGAGTGTGCCAAGAAGACGTAAATCTTCAAAGGAGGCTGTTACAAGTCCCGGTCTCCATCCCCGAAAGTCGTTCGGCGACGGAAATGATGCCGACATGTCTGGAGCTGGCTATACTACTGAAGAGCCAGAGGAAATTTCCACCGGAAAAGATGACGGCGATGAGAAGGCGAGATCCCGTGCGCCTCAGATTCCTGTTCGAGCACCCACCGCACCTACTCAAGAACCCGATGTTGGAGAACAAGAGGGTGCTGCCGAGGAGCCACAGGGCGAGGAGGAGGAGGAGGAAGAAGAAGAAGAAGAAGAAGATCTCGACCCAGAAGCACGTCGTAAGGAAGAATTGAGAGCACGCATGGCCAAGATGAGTGGTGGTATGGGTATGCACGGCATTTTTGGAGGTGGTATGCCGATGCCCGCTCCTGTAGCGCCCCCTAAGAAGAAGAAGAAGTCTACCAGCAACAGCGAGAAGCATTCGGGAGAGTACGGAGCCGAGGATGTTGATTCGCCTACTACACGTGCACCTCCTGTCCCTATGATCCCAATGCCTGGCCTGTCCAAAGTTCGGAGCCCGGAGGAATTTGAGCAGCACGAGCATGAAGACGAGCATGCCCCTATATCTTCTCGACCATATGATGAGCTCCCAGATGTTGAGGACGTAGTACCTTCACAAGCTAGGGGTGCTCCACCACCAGGTACGAAATGATTGGAAGAAACCCACATCTAAGTATGCTAATATTTATTTAGTCCCCTCTGCCGAGACTTATGGCGCTCCCCCCATACCAGGCGGAAGACCAGCTCCTCCGCCTGTGCCAAAAGAGTGTAAGTCAATCAAATCCATTTTCTACAAGATCACGTCTAATGTGATCAGCGCGACCTTCCATTCCGCCCCAATCGATGCCAATGTCCCCCAGTCTCGGGTCTGAATCCGATGATGAGTTGTCTACTAGTGTTCAAAATCTCTCAATGATAAGTCCTAGGAGTGAAGCCCCTCGCGCTCCACCTAGACCTGCGGAAATTCCTGCATCACCGCGGTCGCCCCAAATGAAGAGAGCATCAACATCCTACTTTGCGGGTGATGAGGCTTTCGCGTCCTCTCCTAGTACCCAAGGATCAGGTAGGCGAGCAAGTAAAGTTCCACCAATCCCTGGTGCTGCTATAGCATCCTCGCCTCAAAGCCGAGCTCCTCCGCCACCACCTCATGGTGCACCTCCACCATTGAGCCGATCATCGACTGGAGATCACCGTGTTCTTCTCCCTCCTCAAGCTCCGCCAAGAGAGCCGAGCGATGAGGAGGTCACCGAATACGAGGGAGACTATGATACTGACATTGCCTCTGCGGCACCTCATAAAGATGCCTTGAAAGCGCATGCAAGGGACTCGAGCTTAGAGGACAACACGCCCCTTCGATCACCCGTTACTGCTCCATCAGCCGTACCACCTCCACTTCCACCAACTTCCGCTCCCCGTGCAGTGCCACCTCCGTTGCCTTCACAAGCGCCTCCTTTACCTTCACAGCCGCCTACACACTCGAGGCAATCTTCAGAGATGCCTAGAGCTGCTCCACCCCCTCCGCCGATAAAATTGGCCGCACCTTGGGAGCCGGAAGATGACGACGAATATGATCCTTACAGGTATACCGCGCCAAAGCAAGGTGTTTCTGTCCCTTCTGTTTCCACTCCTAGAATTGAACGAAACGACGAAGACATATACTCAGCGTCGCCGCCGAGACAGGCACATGCTCCACCACCTCAAGAGAGGGCAGCTCCTCCACCACCACCTCGTGACTTAGGCCCTGGTCCGTCGAACAGAGGACCACGACAGTCTGTGGATGTCCAGCGCTCATCAACCTCTGCCCGAAGATCTGTAGAGTTGAGTAGAATGTCTATGGACCCTGGCTTTGTTGCCAATGATGTAGACCTCGGACAGAGCACGTACTGGTGGGCTCAACCGAAAGGCACACCCCCTGTTTTCTCAGGTAGGAAGGACATCTTGTTCGAGACAGAAGAGTCTACTTCATCAAAGCGAGGTGGCAAGACCACAACGACTAAAGATCTCTACGTTCTGTACCAGGATTATTCACAAACGATCATTACGGCTCAATATGATGCTCAAAACCCAGGGGACTTCAAGCTCGAGCAGCGACACGAACCTCCTCCATCTCGATTGCGACAAGATCAACTAGAGGCGGCACACGAGCAGTTTGGACGCCGTATTTTCGAAGGAGTATCATCCAAAAAGGATACCGTTGTTGGAGATGGAACACCACAAGCCCTCATCAAAGAACTTCTTAAGCCCTTTGCCAATGCTTTACTCCCCGTCGGAACACGTTCATACGGTGCACTCGTCTATGGTAATCTCGCTAATGCCTCTACAACCCAAAATGACGAGATACGCCCCGGCGACATCATCACTCTCCGTAATACCAAATTTCAAGGCAAGCATGGACCAATGCACGGCAAGTATAGCATGGAAGTCGGTAAGCCGGACCACGTTGGCGTGGTAGCTGAGTGGGATGGCACGAAGAAGAAGGTTAGGGCTTGGGAGCAGGGTCGAGAGAGCAAGAAGGTGAAGCTGGAGAGCTTCAAGTTGGATGATCTGCGAAGTGGGGAAGTGAAGATCTGGAGAGTCATGCCGCGGAGTTGGGTGGGGTGGCAGGGGCAGAATTAGAGGGGCGGTGTCTTTTGGAGATTGATAATTGTGGTTCGGTCCAGGATGGGCAGCGAGGCTCGGTCATAGGATTCTGCGAGTGAAGTGTACACGAGAGTTACAATTTATGCATAGCATCGTTGCGCAGCCGAAATCAGTGTTTCTATTGCCCCTACCTTCTTCAGCCACGATCAACTGTTTCTTCGTAGTTTCAAACGACAGCATCGACAGAATTACGCTTCACTGAACACAATTTCCCCCTTCACTAGGAAAGGGGGTCCAGACCTACTACGCTTGATTGAAGAGACGATAGTAACTAAGTCTTTGGACAGTCGAAATCTATAGGAAGGAGCTCATATGTAACGTGATGTTCAAAAATGCCTAAAGGGATAGTCGTTGCCGAGAAATCCGAGAAGTTTCACATGCTAGCGAAAGTCTATTATGAGTGACTTTAGGTAAGATTCTTCAATTCTTCTTTTTCGTTTGATTCAGCTCGCCGTATTATTCTAGGGAAATAATATTCTCAACTGCAGGTGAAGAAGCTGCAGATAGACCTAGGGAGAAAGAATGTGGCTTGGCATAATACTTTGACTAACGCAAGCAGATGTGTCCTACTTTTCTTTCCACGCCGATGGAAGCGGGTATTTCGACGCTCATACGGGTATCCCGCGGAATGAAAATTGTTTCTCGCGTGGGAAGGAGAGAGAACATATATATATACCTCCGAGATGGTCGCGGGGTAGGGGGAGTTTCTTCATAGGGGTAGATTGGGAGACTCAGCTGGAAGCGAGGACGTGTATTGGGAAGAGGGGGAAATACTGTAAAGACGTCGCAAGAACATATTTAAGACCTCAATCCTGGATCTACAGATTTGCTGCCTAGGAAAGTAGTCGGAGGTTTCACGTTCTATGATGTAGTGGCCGGAAAACTTGAATTTGATTCCAATAGGAAATTGTTGGGAAGCTGTGGAAGGAATGGGTTGTATTGGAGAAGGTTCGTCTAGAGATTAATAGGAGAGAGAGGTTCAATAAATACGAAAGATGGCCAATAATTTCGGCGCTTGTTTAATTATGGGGTTGCACTCAGACATACACCTACCTGAAGTAAAGATGCGATAAGGCAAAGTCTACATGCACACAATATCTAAGTTAAGAATCTTGGTTCCACTTTTCCTCTAATGCCAAAATTGAGATAGCTGGATCATAATAAGACTCAAGTTTGGGGAAACACCTTCTACTGCTACATACTATGTTTCTATCTTCTTGCTGAGCTCTTGAATTTCCTCGATGCGTCTCCGGAGCAGGAGACTTTAGCTGTTTATCTAGGCTATGACCATATAAACCTCCTGTGCACTTCTAGTAACCATAAAAGCTAGGTCGTCTGAGAAGGGGAGCGAAGGGGTAAAGTGGGGGTGCTTCTAAGTAACACTTCAAAGTATTTGTACGAAACTATTGTAATTGAAGCGAAGCATTCTGGTTGATTAAACTACTACTGTGATCACATGTATTGCGATATGCGTAAGACCCGTTTGACAAAGTATTGGCCTTTGATTCCGGGAGCAGATACCCCCCTTTTTACCCGCCAAATTTTACGCGAGATTCCGTCGCGAGGCACCAGCCTAGCCCCCTCATGTTGACCCGACCCTGCAAAGATGACACTGCTTACCTGAATACCAAACTGTACTTCAGCCGTATTCTCCAATAACATCGCTAGCTCACAAGCGGGGTCAAGTATTTAAACATCCCTGACCCTTCTTTCTTTAACCCTCCCTCCTTCCTCACCAAACTTCCCATCTCGATCTTCCATCAAATATCCTTCACCCACCACCCTTCATATCGCTATCATACACCAGCAAAGACATCCCAGATACTCAACATGTCAGCTAACACAATTTACCTCATCACAGGAGGAAATCGAGGTTGGCCCCCACTTTTACCCCTATCCTACTGCGTGCCTTCCTTACCCCTATCCCCCTCGCTAACGCAAAGCGAACCAGGAATCGGATTCGGCCTAACCGCAACGCTCCTCCTCCGTCCCCGCACCACAGTAATTGCCACAATCCGGTCTGAAGCCACGGCCCAGGATGATCTGCACGCGCTGCCTGTGGGCGAAAACAGCAGACTGATCATAACGTATCTGGATCTCTCGTCGTACAGCCCCGAAACGGAAACGGAAATGGAAACGAAGCAAGCACACCTCCCCCTCCACACCCCGCAAAACCTCTATCGCGTCCTAACATCAACCCACCACATCACCCACCTACACACCATCATCGCCTCCGCGGGCCACGGAACATCTTTCCACGCCCTCGTCTCCACAAGCCCCTCCTCCCTGCTCCAGCATTTTCAAATCAACACCCTGGGCCCCATACGCCTCTTCCAAGCTCTGTATCCGTTGCTAGAGGGCGTCGAGAGCAAATTCGTCCTCGTTAGTAGCAGTCTGGGTAGTATAGCCGCGATGGACACGCAGGCAGGCACGGAACCGACGCTGGCGTATGGGGCGAGTAAGGCAGCGGCGAATTACTTTTGCAGGAAGGTGCATTTTGAATGCGGGGGCATTACGGCGCTGGCTGTGCATCCGGGGTGTAAGTCCTGTCCTCCAAGTCCCTTCTCGCCACAGCAAGTCCCGAGATTTTTTGTTTTGCGAGCAACAAGTATTTTGGGGGGTTGTTTTATTCTTGTTTTTGTTTTTGTTTTGGGGGTGCTGTATAAGACCAGAGTAGAAAGTGGAAATAAAGCACTCGCGAAAACGATCCAAACTAATCAACTAACTAAAGAATTCCCAGGGGTAAAAACAGGCAATGGTCAAGCATTCGCAGATGCAGTTGGGGTTAAAGAGCCGCCCATGAGTTTAAATGATAGTGTAAAAGGGGTTTTGAAGCAGGTGAGCTTCTTTTTCTTCATCAGGTCGGATGGAATGGAGGTCGAGGCTAGGTTCACCTTTCTCCAGAGTGTTAGATGGGAGGCAGGAGATGGCTGGGCTGGACAGGGCTAAGGCTGACAAAAGGGGATTTAGATTGATGTAGCGAGCAAGACGACGACGTCGGGGACGTTCGTGTCGTATGATGGGAGTGTTATACCTTGGTGAGGGAGGGAGCACTTGGCGGGCGTGTGTTGAACAAGAGAGAGGTGATGGGAAGGGATTTGACGGACGGGACGGATTTGGTAGGTGATGGGATGGGATGGGGGAAGGGAAGTATAGACTGTTGGCAATAGAATTGCTCGCTATTGCTTCTTCACGTGACTGGCTGACCACGATGTGTATCCAAGCCACTTACTTTATGAGACTTCACTCGGCGATTCTGCCTCTTGGGACAGGACGTGTGAAGTTTTTCTAATTAGTAAAATGTAGCATATGCTGTCATCATTTGTATTCAGCTACTTGCGAATCCAAGACAGCTGAGAAGGTCAGGACTCGAAAACTCCCCAATCCAAAATTTCCCCCTAAAGCAGAACAACAGACTACTACTCCAACTTCTCCGACGTAGACGATGTAGAGCCCTCATGCGACAACATATCTTCATGCAACAAGGCCTGAGGTCCAACATATCTTCCACCTTTAATAAACCACCAAACAGTAGCGAAAATCGACATGCCACCCGTAATCAAACAAGCGTAGTTCATATTAACCCGCGTAACCGGCAACGAATACGGGAAACAGTAGATGACCACGAACACGATGATGTAGAGGCAGGACACGATGTTAACGGCGTAGCCGACCTTGTGGCCCATCTTGTAGGGCCCGGGTCGCATGCTGTTGATGAAGGGGCCTGGGGCTTCGGAGGCGCGGGAGAAACGCTTGGTGAAGATGAAGGGTAGGATTGCGGCGAGGTAGGAGAGTGTTGAGAGGACAACAAAGGAGCCGACGAAGGCGGAGAATGCGGTGGTAGAACCAACCTAAAAGGATTTGAGGGTTAGTATTGCTTGTCCTTAGCAATAATAAATCCGTTAAAGGGATACTTAAGGGCCAAAACTTACATAAATAGCACCCAAAATAGTACAGAATACACCACAGACTACAGTAGCATTGAACGGGTTCTTGAAACGTGGAGATATGACTCCAAGTGTACCAGGAAAAGGAACAGCTTCATCGCGAGCAAGAGTCCACAAACAGCGCCCAGCAGTGATAAAAGTGCCAATACAGGTACAGAATATTGGTACAAAGATCATGAACAAGAGTCCCATAGTAGCTGGAACACTGCCTCCAGTAGCCTGAATGTAAATTTGCGCAAGAGGGAAGTACGAAGCGCCCAAAACATCATCCAAGTTCGTGATGGCGTAGAATATGGCAATCATGTAAAAGAAAGCAGTGAAAAATCCGATGACCATCTGAGCTGCGATAGCAAGCGGGATGTTTCGTCTGGGATTAGGGATTTCCTCCGCAAGGTGAGAGACACAGTCTGGAGTTCCAACAGCATAAGCACCATTCAACATACCAGCCAAGAAAACGAAGCCGTTGCTATCATATCCGGTCTGGTTAGACCAATCGGCCCAAACGAAGGAAGCAGAGGCATAGCCCGAACCGCTCGTATGAGGGAGGACAGCACAAACGACAATGGTGATGAATACTCCAGCCAAGATGAAGAACAAGCCAATGTTGTTCACCATTGGCAAGGCCCGGTTGGCAAACAGGACTATGCAACAGCAGATCCAGGTAACGAGCAGATGAGCAATGAAGATGTGCCATCTCTCCGGGACAAAGCCTGGGTGGTAGAGTGCGTACATAGCGGTTGCGATTTGGGCAGAGATACTAGCCATCGAAGCTATACACGGTTAGGTTCCTCTTCTACAAAGGCAGAAAGTTCGATTCGTCTCACCAGTTGCACAAACCCTAGTCATAAGTTAGCATTTAATATCATCTTAAGAAGCGGGTGTCCATACCAAGCAAACGTATTCCACCATCCAGCAAACCATCCACAAATGCGTCCATACTTTGGACCTGGAGTGATAGAAGCCCAGTGATAGACTCCGGCACTACTTGGCATCGACGATGAAAGCTCCTAATGATTTGGTTAGAAGTAGTAGGCTGATGCGATACTCTGTTGAACCCACGGCAAGGGAAGCAGCAACAAGCCAGTAGAATACGGAGACTGCGATAAACTCGTACAAGACTCCAGGTGGACCACCATTGCTAACTGACTGTCAGTATTATATTTCAAGCATTCTAATGAAAAGCTTACTAGATTGCGACGGCGATGCTACCACCCAGAGCAGCCCATGTGTTTCCCGTAACGATACCAACAGAGCAGACAGAGAGCAAAGAAAAGTTGCGCTCCAGCTCCTGTACATGGCCAGTCTCATTCACGACCCCCACGTCTCGCGGGGTAAGTCCAGATACCATTGTACCTTGCTCAGAATCCGAGTAATTGCCAGTTGGCTTGCCTGTTGGAGGTGGAGATGCCATGTTGAGAGGGTGTATCCAGGCAAAAAAAAAAAAAGGGTTTGAAGAAGAGTTTTGAGGAAGGAGCAGAGAGGAGGCCGAAGATTTATTGTGTGAATTCAAGAGTAGTGGTGTACTAGGAGGTTGTGAATCGGCAGTGGTCTCGCCCCTTGCCTCATGTCTCATGAAACTTGGGAGGAGCTTTGAACTTTCATACTTTTAGGGATATCTAGGACGAGAGCCGTGCGTATGTTGAATGCAAATAATTACTTGAGAGGAGCTATAAGGTAATCTTGCGGGGTCTGATAAGGGTGGCATACTATGCCGTGAGGGTGTATGGTGGGCAAGCATACTTGTATGCAGCCGTCGGCAATTGATTCCTCGTATTGGTACAAGTAGGTACAGTAGTGACAGCACGGTCAAGGCCCAAAGTTTAATAAATTACAGCAACAACAATAATAATAATCATGGCATGCTTGCTTCTTTCAGGTGGTACCCTACTACCTACCTACCTACAGTACAGCCGGAGAAGAATAGCGTGTCAACATGGTACAGAGATACTGCGTCGCCCCGCGTTGGGAGGACAATGCCCGGCCCGTACGAGTAAGCCATGCGGCAAACCCGCAGACCACATGCACCACACGGGTCTTCTAAACCAGATGCGGAAATTACAAGAGATGACGACTCGATAAGCTACTCCGTATGTGCAAGCAGAGATGTGTTTTGTCGGAATCTGGAGAACAGTCAGGGGTAGCTTAAATATAACAGGTCGACGGCCAAGATCTTCATGCGGGGTTGAAACTCCATCGGGACAGCTCCACCTGGGAATTGATAACGACCCGCGTGGTATGATAGATAGTCTTACATAAATCGTACTACAATGTACAATCTGACATAGTTCTGTATGCTTCCAAGTTCCCACCAAGTTTCTATTACATCTTCTGTCTCATTCCCATATTGCCGCAAGCGCAGCAACCATTGTCTTGTGCAACATACACCTCGTGGAACTTCGACCATCCCGTCGGGATCCTGCAGATTCATGACCTTTTTTCCATGCGAGGTTTGGCAAGATGTACCGAATTGGTTTGACGAAAGCCGATTCCGATGTCGATTCCCGTCACCTTCCACATGTCACCCCTGACCCGATGAAAAGTTCAGCTTCCATGCTGGTGAGCGCGTGTGGCACTCGCTGGGGAGTCCCGGTGGGCGTTACGCCCAACTGGAAAGTCTCTCAATCCAGAAACTGGTCTATATTTGTTTGTTTCAGGAATAGAGCCAAGCCTGCTGTTTTGTGCTTTTGATTTTCGCTCTCAAATGTTGAATCAAGGCGTTCGCTAGGCGTTCGTGTTTTTTGGGTTTAGCTGAAAAGCTTCGTGCGAATATTGATGGACACGCAGAGCAAAGTCTTGCATTTCGAAGATCTGATCGATCCATCAAAGGGTTTTCATCATCACACACCTGCTCGCCTGGTCGAGCCCTTGTTTTCCTTCTTGTACCATAATGTCCAGATATTTTCTTCCCATAGCCTGAGCATACACCTCCACGAATCCCATCTTTGCGTACCAGTAGCCGTTCCATGGAACGTCGCGATAGGTCGTCAACGTAATAGTTTTGTATCCCTCTTTTCGAACCTGCTCCATCATGTTGCTCACTAATGCTTTCCCCACGCCTCTGCCTTGGAAATCCCGTGCGACCGAGACCTCTACGAGATGAAAGTTGCCTTCGAAGTTCTCTCCTCCCAGAAATCCAATCGGTTGATCCCAATCATTGACAGCAATCCACAGGTGATTCGACTTTGCCATTCCAGTTAAGACGGCAGGATCAAGGGTTGGACCGTCTGCCAAGAACCCAAGGTTGACTGTTCGGAAGAGTTGTGCAGCGGACCGTTCGACGCTTTCCAGTAAAGAGATATCCGATGATCTCGCTCTACGAATGGCGAATCTGGGGACTTCCTCGATGGATTCGGCTTGTTGTACGTATGCGGCGGCCATAGCCAAGATGGCGAGGCCGTTGTTCGACATTGGAGCTACAGTAGTGGTGAGTAAGAAGAAGGGCTTCACTGTGTTGGTAGCTGAATTGTGGTTCGAGGTGAGTCGGATGGGTTAGGTTCTTGAGGGAGAGGAGTTGGAAGAGAAGAGAAAGAAAGTTGGAGGAGAGAAAGAAGGGAAAGCTGGATAATAAGTGCGGACGAAAGCGTTTGAGTGAGTGAGTAATACTGGGTAATACTGCATAAAAGTATGAAAATACCCTTGCAGCAAATTTCAAAACAAAGCAAAAGCTCGATGATCGATCCCTGCAGACTTGGTAATTCCTGCAACCTTAAATTTAGTGGCGCCTCACCTTTCCTTGTCCGTATGACGTTGACTCGTGAGTCGTGAACTTTGATTTGCATTGCCCCTCCAGAAGATCGACGATACTTGAGTAAGTGCTAGATACAGTACATACAAGACAAGTAGACGGCAAAGACAAACCTCTCGCCCTCAATACTCATCCTCCTCGCCCTCCTCGTCCTCCTCGTCTTCCTTCTCCTCCCTCTCCCTGCCACGATGGTCAAGAAAGTCAGCAAAGATGCCCCTGCTGCAGAACCAAGCAGCATCTCACCCCCCTCGTCATTCGAAGAAGGCGCCCTCCCAAAGCTCATAGTATTCGATCTGGACTATACATTATGGCCCTTCTGGGTCGATACACACGTAACACCTCCCCTCAAAGCTTCTGCCGACCACAGCTCGGCCAAAGACCGAACCGGTGAGACCTTTGCCTTCTACTACGAAGTGCCCTCCATCCTCTACTCTCTACGCGAACGGGGCATCAAAGTCGGGGCAGCGTCGAGGACAAGCGCTCCGGATTTGGGGCGGGAGATGTTACGCTTACTGCATATTGCGGATGTGGAGGGCAAGAAGAGGAAATCGATTGAGTATTTTGATTATCTAGAGATATATCCGGGGAGTAAGATTACGCATTTTACGAAACTGCAGAAGGCTTCGGGGTTAGCGTACGAGGATATGCTTTTTTTTGACGATGAGGCTAGGAATCGGAATGTGGAGACTTTGGGAGTTACTAGTAAGTTGGATCTCTATGTAGGTACAGTACGGATGACTGACTTTGATAGTGCACTTGGTTAGAGATGGAGTCAACAAAGCGGAGATCAATAATGGGATTAAGGCATGGCGCAAGAGACATGGACATGAATAATCGTGGTAGGACTGAGAGAACGATTCAAGAGATACCCAAGTAGAGCGAGGGAGGCACAAACAAACCATAGAAGCATCTTATAGAGGAAGAAATAACGAAATGATCAATGATAAGATTTACAAGAGATTTTGATGCATCTTTCCTCCGTACATGGACTGTACTTGTACCTACCTGATATTGCTCGGTGCAGGTAATCAGATCAAATACCCCTGAAGCTACAGTATAGTACCTCCGCAATCCATCTGGTGACGCACATGATAGCCCGCGCATCTCCTGATAACTTTCCACTCAACGCGTCCCACCCTCACCCTCACCACGTCCGCGAATCCACCGTGTTTTCCAGTCCCCCAAGTACCTATCACACCCTGGCTATGCATCAAGATGCCCCCATTCCTGCCGCGCAAACGTCTGCGTTCAACCTCTCCCGAAGCAGGGCCCTCTCAGCCAGCCACGACAGGCGAGGCGAAATCCGCATCCACGACCCCGCGAAAGCCCACACTCTTCGACGACCTAGATGCTGGGACCGGAAGCAAGCGTACAGCCGAGCATAACAAAGCCCTGTTAGAAAAACTCACTGCGACCGACGACGAAAGCACCCTTTCCTCGCTCTCCGACGACGATGAATTCGAAGATGTGCCCAGCGCAAAGCGGCAGAAGGTGGACGAAGAGTCAGAGGACGAGGATGAGGACATGGAATTCGAGGATGTCGAGACAAATGCTGCGCCTGCTCCTTATGGACCCATACCCTCGGGTGATTTAGAGTTGACGCTCAGGAAAGATGAGCGGGTTTCTATATCCAATCCCCTGGGAATGAAGAAGGGACCGAGCAAGATTGAGAGGCAGATTCGGGTTGCTACACACCAGATTCATGTGCAGATGCTTATGTTCCATAATGCGGTTCGGAATGCGTGGTTATGCGATCAGGAGTTGCAGCAGATATTGGTCAAGCAGTTGTCTCCGGGGGTTGTGCAAGAGATTGAGAGGTGGAAGAGGAACAGTGGGTTGGAGGTGAAAGAAGAGACTCCGAAAGCCAAGGGGAAGGGGAAGGCTAAGAATGCGAAAGGCAAGAAGCCGGATGTTAGGAGTCAACGGGATTGGGGTCAACCTGCAGAAAGATTGGCATCCGGTGAAGTTAATATGAGCCGTGGAGATCCTCTCTTCAGGCTTCTTCAGGTTTTGATGAATTATTGGAGGCAACGATTCAGGATCACGGCTCCTGGCTTACGAAAGCTAGGTTATATGTCTCTTGAGAGATTAGACCAAGAAACGAAGAGTTTCGAAAAAGAAGACCACGACCCGGAACGGCACGGCGAAAGAATTCGAGATTTAAAGGAATTCAAAGAATGTGCAAAGTCTATGGAGGGAAGTCGAGATGTTGGTGCACAGCTTTTTACCGGTTTATTGCGTGGACTGGGGCTGGAAGCAAGACTCGTGGCGAATCTACAACCTGTTGGATTTGGATGGAGTCAAGCTGAAGAAGCCTTGGAGAAGAATCCTCGAAAGTTGAAGAAGCCGAAGGACGTGAACATATCTGATAGCTCCAGCGACGATAGCGCCAGCGAAGAAGAGAAGCCTACACCTAAGTCTACCATCAAGAAGAAGGGGAAAGCTCCGGTGATACCTAAGAAGGCCTCAAAAACTACCCCTAAATCTGCGCAGCGGAATTTACGAGGCGATGGCCAAAAAGGTGCCCCTATAGATTTGTCAGAATCAGAAGGACCTATCGAAAGTGACAATGAATCTGTCATCGATGTTACGCCAGCCAAGAAACGCACGCAGGCCTCATTACCCTATGATAAAGATCTTGTTACTCCATCATACTGGACGGAGGTATTATCACCTATTACAAACACTTACACTGCAATCGACGTAGTTGTTGCCCACATTCTAGCAACGAAAGAAGAGCTCCTCGAGAAGTTCTTACCTCCTACCAAGTCCGAAAAGGCTAAACATATCACATCATATGTCATTGGACATTCTCTAGATGGAACGGCGAAGGATGTCACCACACGGTATCTGAAAGGTCATATGTGGCCTGGCCGTACGAAAGGAAATCGGCTGCCAGTCGAGAAAGTACCTATTCATGACCGACGAGGAAAGATCAAGCATTATGAACAATACGATTGGTTCAAAACAGTCATGAGTGGCTATGTTCGAGGCAGCCAGAAATGTCCTCGCACCGAAATCGACGATCATGAAGAAGCCACCGTCTTGAAGCCGGTAAAGCGCGAGAAGAAAGTAGTGGAAGATGGGAAGGAGTCTCTTCAGTACTACAAGACGTCTTCGGAATTCGTCCTCGAGAGACATTTGAAGCGAGAAGAAGCTCTTGTGCCAACCGCCATCCACGCCAAGATGTTCACGGTCAAAGCAAAAGGCGACAACTCTACCGAAGAGAAAGTTTTTCTCCGCAAAGATGTTGTGGCATGTAAGAGCATGGAAACATGGCATAAAGAAGGCCGAGCCCCTACCCCGGGCGAAGAGCCTTTGAAACGAGTACCATATCGAGCTGCCACGACGAACCGCAGACGGGAACTTGCAGAGGCAGAGCAAGCGAGTGGAGCAAAAGTCCTGCAGGGATTGTATAGTCGCGCTCAAACTGATTGGATTATTCCGCCTCCGATTCAGAATGGGATTATACCGAAGAACTCGTTTGGAAATATCGATTTATATGTTGATAGCATGCTTCCAGAAGGTGCAGTTCATATCCCCTACAGAGGAACGATGAAGATCTGCAAGCGGCTTGGGATTGACTATGCAGAAGCTGTCACGGGGTTTGAGTTTGGACATCGGATGGCGGTGCCTATTATCACGGGAGTTGTGGTCGCTGAAGAGCACTACGATACTATGATAGCAGAGTTTGAGAAAGATGAAGTGGAGAGAGTGAGGAAAGAGGATGAGAAGAGAAGGAAGCTTGTGGTTAATACATGGAGGAAGTATTTGATGGGATTGAGGATTGTTGAGAGAATGAGAGAGGAGTACGGTAATGATGATGGTGGAGACGAAGTTGATGTTTTAAATCCATGGACGAACAAGAAGAGGGAGAAAAAAGCTGACGAAGAGACGGAGGCTGAACGTCGAATTATGGAGCAGAGAGATGAAGACAATGCTGGTGGTTTCTTTCCTGAAGGCCATGAGGAAGAGGAGCTGGATTCGCATCGTTCGTCTGGCTTCTTCCCTGTGGCACATGGTGATGACGACGACGATGATGATGCTGGTGGTGGCTTCATAGTGGAAGGTCATGATGAGGAGTCAACTACGCCAGCAATCAGCCAGGCATATGCTACACCTCAATCGCTGCTGTCCAACGGAAACCCCGCAGCTAATCAGAAGTCTGAGGATGAAGAGCTGGAGGATGAAGAAATAGAAGATATAAAACCCCAAGTCAAAGCTCCAGCTCCCAAAAAGCGCGGCAGACCTAAGAAAACCCCAACACCTAAATCTACCTCGAAAGCTCTTCCCAAGGCTAAAACTCCCACCAAGCAAAAACCCTTCACTGCTTCACGAAGCATGGGAAAGCGCAAGCGACTCATCGAGGACAGCGAGGGTGAGGGTGATGGTGAGGGTGAAGAAAACGAAACCTCACTATCCCCACTCGAACCAGACTCGGAAAGTGAAACACCGCAAAAGCCGGCCCCCAAAAAAGGAGTGCGCAAAGCGATGTCTGCTAAGACGCCAGCAGCTCCGCGCAAGACACCGAAGAGAAAGGCTGCGCGCAAGAGTCAGACGGCGTTGAAGTCGCATTATTTTGAACACGAGGAAGATGAGGAAGATGATGAATAAATGGTATATTACTGGATGGATGAAGTAAGTGAAACTACTGTGTATTATTTATCATACTATACTGCTTGTAAGATTACATGTATGCATAGGCATAGCGGGAGTATGGAGGCAAGCCAACAAACAGCATCAGAGGAGCTGGAAAGAAGAAATGTTCCACGAGTCGTCCGTCCGTTCGTTGATTCTCTAGAGATAGATAGATACATCGATGGATGAATGAATAGAATAGGATAAACACTATCCGTGTTTTGGCCACACGGGACACGCGCGTAGTCAATGAATTAAACGAAAACTTACTTGAATTTCGGGTTGGTTTTAAATGCGTGTGTAGTCAGATTTAGATTTAGATTTAGTAGATGTACATGATCGGGTTTGAATTAGGTAGGTAGGATCGAATTGTTGAGTTTGATATATAGGTAAGTAAGATTACCTACCTAGGTATGCATTAGAAATTCAAAACCTCCATCTGTCTCGCTAACTAGAGAGAGGTTTCAATATCTACCTACCTACTCATTAGAGTAAGTAGCATGGAGTGAGTATCGGAAGATTAACTTGCAGGTATGGATGCATGGAGTGTTTGTTTAATGGAATGGATATGTAGATACTGTAGGTAGGTAAACATGTTTATATAAAACGTACTCCTAACACCCGCTAACAAGTTCAGCCTACCGAGACTAAGACCAAGACCAAGCAAGACCAAGATTTAAACCAAACGCCACCACCCAATGCACCATACCATGCCTTTCTCCGCCATGCCATTCCATTCCATTCTGAAACCCTTGGATGCATACCTAGATATATATATATGTATATAACACAACTCCCGGCACCCTTCTCCTCGACCCCCCTCTACTTCCCCACCCCCATCCCCAGTACCCCCCCATCACCAAAACCATTCCCACCCTCCCTCGCGTAAACGCCCGCAAAATCCAACTGTCCCAACATGCCATTAACAGCATCAATCTCCCTGCCCAAATCCCCCAGGTTGCCCTGCAGACTAGCCGCCTCGTCAAACTTGCGCCTCTTATGCGCATCCGCGACCATCTCGGCCACGAAGAACTTCTGCTCCTCCAGCACGATCAAGCGTTCCTTCAACTCCTTTTCCTCGGCCTCCATGGCCGACACGGCACTGCTGGAGCTGATCTGCGACGCGCTGTCCATGTCGTTGTATTTTATGGCTGCGAGCGCGCTGCGTCCGTTGGGGGGGAGGCCGTGGGGGGATGGGGAGGCGTGTTTGAGGATCCGCGGGAGCGATTTTAGGGGTAGCATGTGGAGGTTTAGGAAGGCCGCGCTTTGGCTGTAGATTGCTTTTTGGAGCTTTAGCTGGGTAGGGCTCTTGCTTGGTAAATCTCGTATCCGCTTCGCGGCCAGATCGTATTTTCCAAAACTGTCAATTAGTCGTTTGCGGACCTTTGATGCTTCGGTGAGTTGGATGTGTGATGGTGGCTTCTCGGGATCTTGGAGAGCCATGAGGAGACGTTGGAAGTTGGGCAGGAGGAGTCGGATGCCTTTTTCGAATTGTAGTAGGTTTTCGTAGGCGCGTTGGTCTGGTGGTTTGTGGGAGACTTCGGCAGCGAAGTCTTTTTTGCTGAATACTGTCGTGTTGCAATCTCTACACATGCGAATGTCGAGACTTAGGTCTCCGGCTTTCTCTGACATAACGTCAGTCACTGTCTTCTGTCAATGGATGACGAGTAAATGCGTTAAAAGGTAACCTACTGGCTGTTACGTTTAGGCCGATCTCTGATGAGCAGCCTGTTCGTGGGTCGGCGCAGACGACTCGTCCGCATAGTCGACAATGATGCCGCCGAAATGACCATGATCCGAATTCTTGCTGACAAAAAGGGCATTTCAACACCTTTGCATCTTCTTCCCATGTCACCACTGATTGTTCTAGGTTTTTTCGTTGGTTCTTCTGGCCTGCCAGAGACAGTATTCCTCCATTGCTTCCTGATAAGTCTTCTGGTGGGTTTGCTAGTAATTGGGTAAGCTTCGTGAGGCGTTTCTCTAGCCGTGATACTTCCAGATATGCCTTGTCTACCGTCTTCCTCCGCATAGCCAGAAAGTCATTGGTATGGTCCCTCAAAAGCCCGTTATGGTCATTATAGCCTTCCCTCGACTTGAAACAAGTCTCACAAACTCTGCACCAGAACCCTCTCACAGGTTCATGCTGGGCAGACCTCGAGAGCTTCATCTGGTACATCGTATGGTCCTCGCAAAATAGCCGCCCGCACTTCCTACAGTTGACATTCCCATTTACTGGCCCCAGCCTCTTCCCACATGCTGGTTCCGTACACAAGTCATTATATCCAGCTCTCTGCCAATGGGCCCTCGTAACGACTTCATCGGGATCTGGTCTGTATTGTTCTGGAGTCGATATTCGATTGCTAGGGACGTTGCTGGGAAATGGAGTAGGGGCATGAGGGTCGTTTGACTCAAATACATCCAATCCTTTGAGTTTTTGGTTTATAACAGCCAGTGGTTGAAATTTCTTCGCCTTTACAACCTGCTTATTGAACCAATTCTTGACTTCGTCCTGCTCGACTTCTGGTAATTCCTGGTGGTTATCATCCAAATGTCTGCAACCAATTAGTTCTCGGCCATTCATATCCAATCATGGTATATACCTATTAAGCTGCAGTAAAGTCATCTATAAACCTGTCAGTCAATCCCACAATTTCCAGTATGCAGCCTAGAAGAACCAACCATTTCCTCATTGCAAATCGGGCAAACAAGCTTGGAGCTCGCAGCTGTAACCGTAGACGGGCCCCCATTTTCCAAAGAAGCCCTCGATATCAAGTCCTGCCCAACATCCGGCAAAGGCGACGTAGCCAGCGGCGAAATGGTAGATTCCCTCGAGCTGAAAGAGACGGTGCTCCCCGCGGGCGAGATCACCTCTGAAGGTCTTCGCTGGTGTTGCGCTGGAGGGGCGGGAGGTGCCAACGACTTCCCACTTCCAAGAATCCTCCCGCCTCCCAGCTTTCGACCAGACATAGCGGCAGTATATCGACAATGTTTTGTGAGCCTGGGAGCTTTGCCAGCTCGCTCGAGGTGTTTGCGTACCGTAGACTAGGTATCTACCTCTACCCTACCTTACCGGGTAGTTGGACGGCCCGTAGGCTGAAGTTGCTCCATGGAACCACGCCGCTTTTACTGTAGCGTGGAATTCAATCCTTACGAGTACCTTATCGTGGCGTGGGGTACAAATTTAGAGTGCCTGACATATATGTACAAGGATCTCCAGGAAAATATATACAGCCTCACAACTTGATCAAAAATGGGCCAAGACGAGTTTCCCGAAGTCCAAGGAGGAGGCTCATTAATTCTGGCATGGCAGATTAGGAATAAAAGAGTATTGGTAGTAGGAGGTGGAGAGGCAAGTAATTTCTCATAACTCGATGCTTAATTGCCACTGACTTATCCAATAGGTCGCTGCAGGACGAATATTGAACGTCTTGAACGCAGATGCAAAGGTCACAGTCGTTTCTCCCCGCGAAGGTTTAAATAAAGAAGTTGCCTTCCGAATTGAAAAGGGGCAGGTCGACTACGTGGACCGGAAATTCGAACCTTCAGATCTCGATGATGTAGATATGGTCCTGACGGCAGTGGATGACATTGAAGCCTCGACGCAAATATGGAAGCTGTGCAAGGAGAGGAAGATAGCGGCGAATATTGCAGACGTGCCACCAGAGTGTGATTTCTACTTTGGGAGTGTGCATCGAGATGGGCCTTTGCAGATCATGGTCAGCACGAATGGAAAGGGACCTCGACTGGCGAATATTGTCAGGAGGTCGATAGCAGAGAAATTACCGGAAAATATTGGAGAGGCGATAATGAAGGTGGGGAAATTAAGGCAAATGTTGAGGAAAATCGCGCCGAAGCCTGAAGAGGGACCTAAGAGGATGTCTTGGTAAGTCCACACTGCTGAATTGCTGCTAGGACGTGCTGATATGGATCAGGATGATCAAGGTCAGCGACGCCTATAGCCTGGAGGATCTATGCGAGATGAGTGACGAAGATATGGAAACACTATTGAGATTCTATGCTCCGGACAAGGTTCCTAGGCTGGGATGTTTGAAAGCTATGGAAGGAGAGCTGGATGCGTTTGATGGTTCATTTGGCTTCTGCGTTGGGTGGGGTTAAGGGCGTATAAACGGTATATGTACACAAGGGGCTAGTTGGCGTCAATGGTTAACAAGGTATTGGGAAACATGATACCTACAAATAACGCGCGAGGGTCTGTACGAGTTGGAAATCAAGATACAGAGATGTTCCATTTTAATCACATGATTGAGTGAGCAGTTCTTGAAGGGCTCCCATTGAAAGCTGTGATATCTTGTGTGGAAACTAATAAACTTACATCTATGCTATATATTGATTTGAGTCGGTCTTGATGGGCCTTGGACCCATTTGCTGTGGCTTTTATGCCAGCGTTCCTCTTGGATCCTTCATAGAAGGGGAAGTCTTGAGCGGGTCTTGACTCGAGACTTTACAGCCTTGGGTTCCTCTCTCGAAGTCTACTGGCAATTTTATCATCATCTCTCCGGAGGTGGCGATTTTAGTTGCATGGACAGATCCTTCAAGATTGTCATTTGCGCCACCGGAATCATCACAAGAGATGATGACCTTTCAATCCTCTGGCAACAAGTTCTCTGCTTTCAGACCCATCTCCTCACCAACCCTTCTGACAACAGACTTCAATGCGGTACATGCTGGACTATCCGGCCACGAATCAAAGAAGCTCTCGCCGTAATCCGCAGCCATGCAAATCCGTGGGTCCAGAGGAACAGCACCCAGAAACGGAACGTTCATCTCCTTGGCCAAAGCCCTTCCACCACCAGTAGTTGCTTGGAAAATTTGGCTTTCATGTGTGCAATTCGGACACACGAATCCTGACATATTCTCCACAATGCCCAAAACTTTGATGCCAGCTTTCCGACAAAAGTCGATTTCTTTTCGGACATCAAGGAGCGCGACTTCTTGTGGTGTTGTAACAACAACCGCTCCATCAACCCCACTTTCCTTCAAGAAAGAATTGACACTCAAATGTTCGTCACTCGTCCCTGGTGGGGTATCCACGAGCAAGAAATCCATCTCACCCCATTCCACGTCCTTCAAAAACTGCTTTATCAACCCATTCTTCTTCGGTCCTCTCCAGATAACAGCATCATCCCTATTCGGCAGCATGAATTGCACACTCATGACTGCCAAATTCTCCAATACCCAGACCGGACTCCATCCTGCGCCACTGACATGTATCGTCTCAGTCTCTACCCCCATCATCTTCGGTATACTCGGCCCACAAATATCCGTATCCATAATTCCCACAGTATTATTATCATTCGTAGCAAACGCGTGTGCTAATAGAGACGTGAATGTGCTTTTCCCAACGCCACCCTTGCCCGATAAAATCAAGACTTTATGTTTGATGGCTGAAAGTCGTGCCGTTATGATTGGGATATCTGGATCTGGCCCTTTTGGTGCCGAGGCACAGATTGCTTGATTTGGACACCCGGCGCAAGAATCTGCTTGTCCGGCCGTTTCGGATTCAGGACCAGGACAATGTTCTGGTTCGGGGGCAACGAGTTTTGGGGCGGCTTTGAGGGGATTCGATAAAACATCTTGTACGTTGTCTGGTACTTCAAGTGAAGGCGCCATTTTACGATACTGCTGATGGGAGGTGAAGGTTCCGTTTGGTTGGATCAGAAGCCACTCCAAGGAAGAAGAAGAAGATTGAAAAGCAGTTCACCAGTTCAGTCTTGGTGTTTACAAAGCACGGATGGCATGGCATGGCAGAAAATAGAGGGGTCACATGCAAGTGTCCGGAATGGGACAGCGGTGAGTGAAAGTCTTGCTTGTTCCGATGATCGGGGAATATCACGAGCTTCCACCGTAAAATTACTTTCTCTCATGTCAGGTGTGAGAAGTGAGAAGGGAAGGAAGAAGTATCAAGGGCAGGTCGGCGTATTGTACCATACGGCCAGTCTATGAGGATATATTAGATGTTTATATTGGTAGCAAAGATTAGCATCCACCGTTTGACTGGATAATGCCGTCCTTTGTTGCTTTCCACGACAGGTGAGGCTTTACGCAGCCTGATCTGTCGCCTGTGACGAGCTTCAAACCACATGCCGACTTCCATTCCAAAGTACAATTTACTAGATACAGATGCAGATGCAGCTTCTCGACAGTCGTATATTCGTATTGACGCTTCTATTTGATTCTATTCGCCAATGTTTTGCGTTCCACCCTGTCTCCTCACTTCACCCCACGCCAAATTCTGCCCGTCACCACAAACAAACCACCTGCATTCAAAGACTCAACCCTGAACCCTCACCTCAACCCGGGCATATGGCGCAATCCCGACAGAACCCCCTCTTCTTCAAGCTATATAACTAACAGTGCCGAAACTCTCAGTCTGCTAGTCTGCTTACCTACAAGCAAGACTAACATACCCCTCAAAGCTTGGGTAAGGTGCCTTTGAAAAACGAAGCTCCCAACAGCATTGAAAGCGGGACACAACTCCGCCTACTTGGCTCAACATGAGTACACAAAACAGCCCAGCCCCAGAGATGGACGGCCTTCGAGAACGAAATGTAAGCGCCTTACGAGACGAAGCTGCCTCTGGATCTGGATGCAGCAGTGGTCAAGATACCCCACAGACAGAGAACGGTGTAGAGAAGCAGAAAAAGACCTTTGGCAGAACCCCTGATGGAACGGGTATGTTCCACCTATCCAGGCCCATCCAGGCCCATCCTGATGCCATAAACTGCCCAAGCTGATGGTTGGTAGTCTTCATCGTTCCTCATACCCATGATATGGTTTCTCAATTGCTCGACCCGCGACAACCCAAGAACCTTTCGGATGTCATAGTCTTAGCTGTACTTTGCATACACGTACTTGCCCTATACTTACTACCGAGCCCTCTGAAGAAGCCCGTATTTGCCCTCATATTCTTGTTCTGGAGAGGATGCTACAATGTTGGGATTGGATGGCTCCTTCACATACAGTCTCATCACCGACGTTTGATAGGATGGGCGAAAAAAGCCAAGGTGTTTGAGAATCCAACTTCCGGGAAGAACCCAAGGCCATGGCTATACAAACTCCTCAAGCGAGAGCTAGAGACTAAGATCCCAGAGGACTATAAATTTGAAGAAGCGCCACTGGAGTACAACACTTGGCTTGTCTTTCGAAGAGTGGTCGACCTGATTCTCATGTGCGATTTCACGTCCTATTGTCTATTTGCCGTTGCTTGTGGAGGACAACCAGTGGGAGAGAGTCTTATGATGACCATAGCTCGATGGGCTACTGGTAGTATTCTCGTTGGATTTAACTTATGGGTCAAGCTAGATGCACACCGGGTGGTCAAGGACTATGCATGGTATTGGGGAGACTTTTTCTACTTGATCGATCAAGAATTAACTTTCGATGGGGTGTTTGAAATGGCTCCTCATCCCATGTATTCTGTTGGGTATGCCGGCTACTATGGTATCTCAATGATGGCAGCGAGCTACAACGTATTGTTCATTTCGATTATTGCACATGCTGCTCAATTCGTCTTCCTCGTATACGTCGAAAATCCTCACATTGAGAAAACCTATAATCCACCAGCTCCACGAAAGCGAGAAGACAACCCAAGCCCAAGCGACATTGAGCATGCCAACGCTTCGGCCGCTCGTAGAGAAGGCATCGATTACCAAGAAATGTCTGAACACATAGCCCGCTCAGCAACATCGAAGAAGCCCCTTGCGACACATAACCTGATGGGATTTGGCAATATTGACCTCTTTCGGATCACTGACCTATCTGTTTTTCTGCTTCAGGGTTACATACTCCTCCTCACTGTATCGACCCCATCAACACCAATTTTCCAGACTCTTTTCGTCTTAAATGCGATTGGATGGCGTTTATGGTACACCCTCGGTCTAGGAATCATCCTTGACCGCCAAAGCAACTATAAGATGTGGACTCGCCATTTCGTCAAATACGGCGAAAGCACTGAAGAGGCCTGGAGACAATGGAAGGGCATGTATCACCTGAGCTTGACTATGTGCTATGCGAGTTTTATTGCCGCGACTTGGAAGATGTATTCTGTGCCACCGGACTGGGGCTACGGCCTCGTGCTTCTGAAACATGTGATCGGAGCTGGACTTGTCGCTCTTCAAGTGTGGACTGCAGTCAGTATCTACGAGTCTCTAGGCGAGTTCGGATGGTTCTTTGGAGATTTCTTCTTCGACCAAGCTCCAAAACTGAACTATGGCGGTATCTATCGGTACCTCAATAACCCAGAACGCATCATTGGATTGGCCGGTATCTGGGGTGCTGTGTTCATTTCAAGAAGCGTGGCAATCTTCTTCATTGCTCTTCTCAGTCATGTTCTTACCTTGGGATTCATACAGCTTGTGGAGAAGCCGCACATGCAGAGGCTGTACGGACGAGCACTGAGATCCGAAGCTGGACTCACCAAGAGCATCCGGAGATCTTTACCTCCTCCATTGAAAAAGTGGCAAGGCAGCGTTGACAAGGTCTTGGAAGATAGCAGTCACTTCGTCGAGGAGTTTCTAGATACAGCTCGCCCGAAATTCGCATCTGGAGTCTCAACCATCATCCGCGACACCTCAGCCCTCTTCAGCCAATACCCAGCCCGCATAACTCTCACCCGCCTAGCCCCTGACCTCGCCGGCTTCGACCCACGAGACTACTCCCTCACAATCGAAGGCACGCCCTCCTCAGCCCTCACAGCCAGCGACCGTGCAACTGGCAAAGAAGGCCAAACTGCCCGCTTCCCACGCGAGCGAACCGACGAATTCCAACCCCTGATGTTTGAATACGGCGCGCCCATAAAAGTCAAATGGACTGCCCCCGTCCAGCACAGCAAACGCGACTGGGTCGGCCTCTACATGGTCGCCGACAACGCCTCGCGAGAAGTAACACGCGTCTCGTCCGCGGGCCGCTGGGTCGCCTGCTCGCCCAACGAATACGAATCCACGCCGGCCGACAAAGGAATCCTGGTCTCCGAGCAACTGATCTCGGGCGCTTCACGCGTAGATGGCTCGTCCAAAGATTACATGCAGGGGGAGATGGTCTTCGAAGGCGACAAGCTATGGTGGACGCACGGGAGTTTCGAATTCCGCTTCCACCACGACGGCAAGCACAACGTCATGGCCATCTCCCTGCCCTTTGAGATCCGCATCGGACGCTTCGACGAGGAGGATGTCGAGGTTGATTCCAACGGCCTTATTCTCACAGCTGTGCAGAATGCCCTGCTGCCCATCGTGCGCAACTGCTTTGACAGGGACCCGGAAATCGCGCCGGATTCGGTGGAGGGGAGTTTTGGGAGCTTGGTGGAGCGCGATGGCAAGTATGCGAAGAGGGTCGTGTTTGCTGTGCATCAGATGTTTGGCATTGAGTTTGCGCCGGGCGTGGTGCTGGCTGATGGGAACGTGAAGAATCTGGCCTGGAGGATTTGTAATGCGAAGCAGGTTTTGGTATGACGATCTATCTATTTCCCCCAACATTTCATCGCCAGTTTTTCATTCTGCTACCCTGATTGGTCTTGTCCTTATGGACCACGATAATTTTGCATGGTCGGCATGAGTACGGTACACGTTTGCTAATTCTATTCTTTCAAGGCCCCATATAGTATGTCCCATTCGAAAGGCAGGACGACGCCTACGGGGGAGAAGTTCTAGGTGCATACATACATGAATGCACGGTTTACACACGAGGGACGAGGGGGTGAGAGAGTATCAGATTGTGAATAGGATGGAGGAATGAGAGAGAGAAGAGAGGGGTAGGGATTGTAGATTTTTGGTGATACCCGTGCGGAAATACAGAAGTTGTTCATATTGCATTGCATTGCTTAGGGAGAAGGAGGCTTTTCTATGGCATGGCATGGCATGGCATGGTATGGTATTTGAGCGGAAAGTGAAAAGTGAAAAGTGAAAAGGGAAAAGGAAAAGGAAAAGAAAGGAAAGGAAAGGGTGTATGTAGTGGTTTACTTCATTCTCAATAATAAAAAAATGTTTGTTTTTCATAGGTTTTATGTGATTGTGCTAGTCTCGTCCAAGATAAGGGTTTATTTTCAGCCTCAACTTGAGCTAAAGTCAGGGTCCCGATGTTGCATAGATAGACGCCGAGCCGATCATCATGTGTCAAAAGCTGCAATATCAGAAGCAAGATTTTTGATTGCAGAGCATCCGGTGGTCAATTGTACAGTTTACATGGGGAATCTCTCTCTATCTCCTATCTCAATACAACCTTCCACTGCATGCACGCATCCCCTTATTATGCATTCCCTCACAACAACAGCTCCAGCGGGTTCTCAACCACCTTCTTAAATTCGCGAATCCATTCACCACCAACAGCACCATCCACGACCTTGTGATCAAAGCTGCCGGTAACGACTATTTGGTCATCCCATTCTAGAGATGTGCCTTCTTCCGTCTCGACTGGGATGGCGACCTTCTTGGTGGTGCCAACGGCGAGGATACCGGCTTGAGGTGGGTTGATGACGGCGGTAAATCGGTCGATCGCTGCGTTCATGCCCATGTTGCTGATAGTGAAGGTTCCGCCTTGGTATTCTTCGGGCTTGAGCTTGCCGTCTCGGGCGCGCTTTCCGAGGTCTTTGACTTGGGCGGAGATGGATTCGAGTCCGAGACCCTCAACGTTCTTGACAATAGGTGTCATGAGACCAACGGGGGTGGAGACAGCGACCTGGGGGAGAATAATTAGAGGCTGAATCATTATAGATGTTAAGATTTGGACTTACTGAAACATCTACATTGTTAAATTGGCGGATGAATCCGTCTCTCCAGCTAGAGTTGACAGTAGGAACCTTTTTGCAAGCAATAGCGCAAGCCTTGATGAGGAAGTCGTTCACTGAAAGCTTGTATTTTCCATCTGATGAGGCATTGAGAGCTTGACGGAGCTTCAGGAGCTTGGAGACAGAAAGCGTTGCTGCAACGAAGTAGTGGGGGTTCTGGTTTACGGACTCGGTGAGGCGGTTGGCGATTGTTTTACGCATCGAGCTTGTAGGAGTATCGACATATGAGGCAGAAGGAGCAGCTCCTGGGGCCGAATCTCCACCTGATGAAGCCTTCTTGACATCGGCTTCAGTAATTTGTCCGCCAGTTCCAGTACCCTTGAGACCTGAGATCTTGACACCAGTCTCGGCAGCCAATCTAAAAGCAGTTGCGCTTGCGTTTGGAAGTCGGTCTAAAGCTGATTGTAATCTGCCACCACTTGACTCGGTTTCCTCGGGCACGGGCTTCGATTCAGTCTTAGAAGGTGGTGCTGTATTAGAACCAGTATCTGGTGCCTCGGAAGACTCGCTGGCTTCCTCCTTGGGTGGTGCTGGTGCCTCCTTTGCTCCTCCAGCATCCTCGAGTGTGAAAGATTCGAAAGCCGAAGCATCTTCGCCCTCCTCGATCATGACGGCGATAGGCTGTAAAAGAAGATTAGCAGGTTTGAACCTTATAGACCCAATTGATTCTCACGTTGCCAACTGCCACATCTTTGGATCCAGATTCCTTGAGAATCTTCGCAAGAACTCCCTCTTCTTGAAATTCGAAGTCCATTTGCGCTTTATCCGTCTCAATCTCAACCAGGACATCACCCGGAGATATCGCATCACCGGGTTTCTTCTGCCACACCCCAACATTGCCTGCTGTCATTGTCGGAGACAGGGCAGGCATAGTAACCACCGTATGAGGCGGGAACGACTTTGCGGCGTAACATCTTGCGAATTGGTAGGAGTAGGAGAGAGCGGGCCTCGATTGAAGGGCACGCCTTCTCAGCACCGCGGCGAACATTCCGACGGATTCCCGGGGAGGAAGGCAATTAAAATAAAAAAGGCGGAAGAAGGGTGAGGAGGAGACCCAGACAAAGGAAGTCTTGGAATCGCGGTCGCAACACCGAAGAAGTTGGTGGAGGGGTGGAAGGAGGGAGAGAGAAAAAGGAATTGACCGGTAGAATGCAAGTGTTGAATCAAATTTCAACGTTGGGAGCTTTCCGCTTTCCGCGGCGCTTGAAGCTCTTACCCTACACCTACTACAGCCTGAACGGGTCTAATCGGCCCGCCAGCTATCATTGGCCGATTAGGCGCAATTTATCATTTGAGTCCGTGCATCCATCCGATTTGGTGCGCTTAGAGAGAGAGAGTTACGTGGTAGCAGTCAGTGCTCGAGTAGCTGACAATAAGGAGATAATTAATATTTCCGTCAATTTACAATCAACGAACGAACGAGTCGGCGCAACCACCCCAACTGCGATTGCAGGAAGAAGCGTCGGTCACGAATGGAAACCGCTGAACTCGAAAAACCACCATGAGCTCTCTCGTCTTTGTGGTATCGGCCTTGGAGGCTATAGCAGCTTCGAAGGAAGCATCGAAGAAGCCGCAATTGGGCGAATCTGTCCGCAAGGCCTTGAAGGATATCAAAGAGCACGAACCCCAATTACCAGATCCCGAAATCATATTTGCACCCTTGCAGAACGCCACGAAATCCGGAAGCATCCCTCTCACTACGACTGCCTTGGACTGCATAGGCAAGCTTATAAGCTATTCGTACTTTTCCGTCCCATCGTCTCCAAACGCCGACAAAGAAGCCTCACGAGCGCCCTTGATTGAGCGTGCCATCGATACGATATGCGACTGTTTTCAAGGGGAGACTACCCCAGTCGAAATTCAGTTGCAGATTGTTAAGTCTTTACTAGCAGCTGTTCTCAACGATAAAATTGTGGTTCATGGCCCTGGCCTTCTCAAAGCTGTACGACAAGTCTACAATGTCTTCCTCCTTTCAAAGAGCAGCGCGAACCAGCAAGTGGCACAAGGGACGTTGACGCAGATGGTGGGAACCGTCTTTGAACGTGTCAAAACGAGGATACACATGAAAGAGGCCAGGTTTAACTTAGCCAAGCTGGACAAGAACGCTGCAAATGCGAGCTCATATACAGTCGATGCTGAGGCGGCGGAGTCATTAAACGATGCATCTACGAGCAATGAGCCCGAGGAGTCAATAGCGGAGACTGCTTCCGAAGCACCATCAGGGGAAGATGGACATAAACTTACCCTAAAGGATCTCGAACACAGGAAGAGTTTCGATGACTCCCAGATGGGCGAGGGGACAACGATGGTTACACATGTCAAGCCTGCACAGGCTTCTCCACGATCAACATCAGGACAATCCCCTCCCGAGAGTACCGAAGACGATGGGTTGGAATCCGAGGATGTCGAAGACGAAGTATATACAAGAGACGCATATCTGGTCTTCAGATCATTCTGCAATCTCAGTACGAAAGTCCTTCCCCCTGATCAACTATACGATATGAAGGGGCAGGCTATGCGATCCAAACTGATCTCACTTCACCTGATACACACTTTACTCAATAATAATATCCTCGTCTTCACGTCTCCTTTATGTACAATCACCAACAGCAAAAGCAACGAGCCTACGCAGTTTCTTCAAGCCATTAAATTCTACTTATGTCTTAGCATTACTCGGAATGGGGCCAGTTCAGTGGATAAGGTCTTTGAAGTTTGTTGCGAGATTTTCTGGCTCATGCTTAAGTTTATGCGTGCCCCTTTCAAGGTGGGTATCTGTACTTTTGTTCCCTCGAAGATTTGGGACTAACATGGTTACAGAAAGAGATTGAGGTTTTTTTGAATGAGATATACTTGGCTCTTCTGGAAAGACGGACCTCCACTGTTGGTCAGAAGTTATATTTCATGGCAATACTGCAAAGGCTCTGTTCCGATCCGCGCGCTTTAGTAGAAACCTATCTCAACTATGATTGCGACAGAAACCTCGATAACATTTTCCAAACCCTCATCGAGGACTTGTCCAAAGCTTCAAGCGCTGCTGTGATGATAAGTCCACTTCATCAACAGCAGTACGATGAGAAGATGGCCAAAAGCAATAGTAATGGCTTTGATTGGCAGGCTAAAGGGACGCTTCCTCCCCCGCTATCTACCGCGCATATGAGCACCCATCACGATCATAACGAGTCTGAGATCCCCAAAGAGTACATCATCAAGAGACAGTCCTTAGATTGTTTGGTAGAAACTCTACGATCACTGGTCAATTGGTCGCAGCAAGGCATTGCTGATGTTACCGATGGCGCTCAAGACCCCAATATTCGGCAGTCGGAAGATTTTCGCGAGTCTTATGATCCCTCCGGGAATGACAGCTCGTCAAGAATCGGCAACGGAGAGGTCCCAATGACTCCTTCAACTCCAGTGGCTGATGATGACCCGGAACAGCTCGAAAGGGAGAAGCAACGGAAAACAGCAATTGACAATGCGATCAAACAATTCAACTTCAAGCCAAAACGCGGGATTAAGCTTTTGATTTCTGAGAATATCATTCCAAGCGATAGCCCCGAGGATATTGCACATTATCTCCTCACGGAAGAAAGGCTGGATAAAGCTCAGATCGGAGAGTTCCTGGGCGAAGGCAATGAAAAGAACATCGCCATCATGCATGCTTTTGTAGACGGCATGGACTTCACCAAACGCCGTTTTGTGGACGCTCTACGACACTTTTTGCAGGCTTTCCGTTTACCTGGAGAATCCCAAAAGATCGATAGGTTCATGCTGAAATTTGCAAACCGATATGTTACCGGAAACCCAAATGCATTCGCCAACGCAGATACTGCTTACGTTCTGTCTTATTCCGTTATTATGTTGAATGTCGACCAACACAGTGGCAAAGTAGTGAAGCGAATGACGAAGCAAGATTTCATCAAGAATAACAGAGGTATCAACGACAATGCTGATCTTCCGGATGAGTATCTCAACAGCATTTTCGATGAGATAGCCCTTGATGAGATCGTGTTGAAGAGTGAGCGTGAATTGGCTGCTCTTAATGGCCTGCCTACAGCGCCCAGTAGCGGTATTGCAGCAGGCCTCGGAAATGCACTGGCAACCGTCGGGCGAGACATGCAGCGAGAGGCGTACACCAAGCACGCCGAAGAAATATCGATAAGATCTGAGCAGCTTTTCAAAAGTTTGTATAAGAAGGAAAGGAAAAATGCTTCGAAGTCTGATGTCAGCAAATTCATCCCAGCGACATCTTTCAAGCATGTAGGCCCAATGTTCGACGTGACGTGGATGTCTTTCTTCTCTGGTCTCTCGGGACAGATGCAAAATGCCCATAATATCGAAACCATAAAATTGTGTATGGAGGGCATGAAGCTTGCAATTCGTATCGCATGTCTGTTCGATTTGGAGACAGCACGAGAAGCATTTGTGTCTGCTTTGAAGAACGCTACAAATCTGAACAATCCCACGGAGATGGTGTCCAAGAACGTAGAGGCTCTGAAGATTCTTCTTGAGGTTGCACAAGCTGAAGGCAACCTGTTGAAGGAATCATGGCGAGACATTCTGATGTGTGTCAGTCAGCTTGACCGACTACAGCTGATATCTGAAGGAGTTGACGAGGGTTCGATACCCGATGTATCAAAGGCACGCATTCAACCTCCAAGCCGACCGGACACTGGTTCTTCCAGAAAGTCAACCCAGTCTATTAGACCTCCACCACGACCGCGCCCTCGGCAAAGCAGTACCGGCACAAGCTATTCAATGGAAATAGCAATGGAGAGCCGGTCGGATGAAGTCATCAAGGCTGTCGACCGGATATTTACCAACACTGCAAATCTTTCTGGGGATGCCATTGTGCATTTTGTACGAGCTCTGACGGAAGTGAGCTGGGAAGAAATCAAAATCTCGGGATCTAATGAGTCTCCGCGAACGTACAGTCTCCAAAAGCTTGTCGAGATAAGTTACTATAATATGACTCGTGTCAGGTTCGAATGGACCAATATCTGGGTCGTTCTAGGGGAACATTTCAACCGGGTTGGCTGCCATAATAATACCGCGGTTGTCTTCTTCGCACTCGACTCTTTACGGCAATTATCAATGCGCTTTATGGAGATTGAAGAACTTCCCGGATTCAAGTTCCAGAAAGACTTCCTCAAGCCATTTGAGCATGTCATGTCCAATAGCAACGTTGTTGCTGTGAAAGATATGACTTTACGATGTCTGATCCAGATGATCCAAGCTCGTGGTGAGAACATCCGTTCTGGATGGAGCACAATGTTTGGCGTATTCACCGTCGCTGCCCGAGAGCCATACGAGAGTATTGTCAATCTTGCCTTCGATAATGTCAACCAGGTCTATAAGACACGATTTGGAGTTGTCATCTCCCAGGGTGCATTCGCTGATCTTATTGTGTGTTTGACGGAATTCTCGAAGAATATGAGATTTCAAAAGAAGGGTTTGCAAGCAATGGAAACATTGAAGTCGATTATTCCGACAATGCTCAAGACACCCGAGTGTCCATTGTCAAACCGTTCCAACGCCAATTCAGATGGCTCTCTCAAAACTTTAGAACCGACGTCGAAGCAACCAAGCCGAACAACACAAGAGGAAGCGTTCTGGTTTCCTGTTCTCTTCGCATTTCACGATGTGTTGATGACGGGTGAAGATCTAGAAGTTAGATCTAATGCCCTCAATTACTTGTTTGACTCAATCATCAAGTATGGTGAAAACTTCCCGTCTGATTTCTGGGATATTCTGTGGAGGAATTTACTCTACCCGATATTTATGGTTCTCAAATCCAGTTCCGAGATGTCGAACGTCCTTAACCATGAAGAGCTCTCAGTGTGGCTATCAACCACGATGATCCAAGCTCTCCGAAACATGATCTCACTCTTCACGCATTATTTCGAATCATTGGAATATATGCTTGACAGATTTTTGGATCTCTTAGCCTTGTGTATATGCCAAGAAAATGATACCATTGCTAGGATTGGAAGCAATTGTTTGCAGCAGCTTATTCTACAAAACGTAAAGAAGTTCACACCTGAGCATTGGGCTAAGATTGTGGGTGCATTTGTGGAGCTCTTCGAAAGGACCACTGCCTACCAATTGTTCTCAGCGGCGACATCATCGGGCACCGTTACTGGGGCGGAAAACGCTGGTTCGCCGATGGAAGAGCCAGGGTCCGACGGGGAGTCGCTCAAGATCAACGGGACCAACGGCGCCGTCACTTCAGATGTGGAGAGTATAAATGATGACGAAACAAAGACGCCCACAGCAGGCGCCGGCGACTTAGAAGACTACAAGCCTCAATCGGAACTTCAGCAACAACCAGTAGTTGTCACTGCTGCGCGGAGGAAGTTCTTCAACAAGATCATCACTCGATGTGTACTCCAACTGCTCATGATCGAAACCGTCAACGAACTCTTCTCAAACGATGCTGTCTACGCCCAAATACCCAGTCCAGAACTTCTGCGCCTCATGTCACTCCTTAAAAAGAGCTTCGTCTTCGCCAAGAAATTCAACGAGAATAAAGAGCTCCGTATGCGTCTTTGGCGCGAGGGGTTCATGAAGCAACCCCCCAACCTTCTCAAACAGGAGAGTGGCAGCGCAGCAACATATGTCAGCATCTTACTTCGCATGTACCACGACGAGAGCGAGGAGCGGAAGCGTAACCGTAAAGACACGGAAGCAGCGCTCGTACCTCTCTGCGCCGATATAATTCGCGGCTTCACACTGCTTGAAGAAGATTCCCAGCAACGGAATATCATTGCATGGAGGCCCGTCGTTGTTGATGTAATGGAAGGATATACAAATTTCCCTCGCGAAGGATTCGAGAAGTACATCGATGTCTTCTACCCACTGTGCGTAGATATCCTGAACCGAGATATGGGTGCCGAGATCAGGATGGCATTGCAAGGTATACTGAAGCGGGTTGGGGAATTGAAGCTCGGGTTACCGGAACGGAGGCCAAGTATACCTGGGTCGCCGACGAGTTTACATTCCCCCACAGCGTCCAGGAGTCGGAGGTTGAGTAGAAGAGATTAAGGTTCATCCGTTTCTGGGTCGTGCTACATTATTTTTGAGCGATGCATTTAGTTGGGATGATAGCTGGGAGTTTTGGGGCTAGGGATGGATGTAGTAGATTGCGGGTGATGTTTGTATGATATGGGCTTTTATAGACTTGGGAGGGATATCTTTACTTCTATGCATCCTTCTACATGATGCACAATGATGTTTCTTGGAATCACTCGCTCCTGACCACTTGTGTTCTTGCTTCAAAACTTCTTGCCAACTGGCTGGGCGGGGCCTTTGGTATACTTATTTCACTTGGTTGAAGAAAGTTAAATGCTATACAAATCCTCGGATGTTGAAGCTATCCCCGCCTTGTTTTAGCCGGTGCCACCAGAGCCTTATCCTAGGTACCGGTTGCTAATTCTAGTTTTATGTAAAATAGAACTAGCTCCTCAGCTACAATAAAAATCACAAGCTAATCCGCTACGAAGCTCGATTATCAACAGAGAGTCAGCAGCTAGAAGAAACGTCATTTTTAATGGTATAATGGACCAGCTGACTAATAAATTGACTGACTGCTCGCTCTGGTAGGGCAAAAATAGTCGGGTGGGGAAGATTACAGAAGTCGTTCGTTTGGAAGTGATGAGACCAAATCGTGGAATGGAAATAGCTCGAGCCTGGAATCACGATCCGAAGGCTTCTTTGCTGTATTTAGACATTTAGATCGAAGTTTTATTTTACAGCAAAGGCTGTTGTTGGGAATGGAGTCCAGGGACCTCGTTTAATAAAAGGGGCGAGCTACGGGCCCATTTCGCGTAGTCCATATACTGACGCGGTATTTACCAGAACAGCAACGAAAGAGAATGGGAGAGTCGAACGTGCGTTCCAGAGGCAATGGTCCGCATTGTGAAAATCCATATAGTATCTCCATGTTCCTTTGCTCCTGAGTTAACCTTGAGAAAATAAAGAGCCGAGAAGCTTCGACTTGTAGTGAAAGAGCTTGAAGGCGTACGCATTACGGAAGACATGCATCACGTGAACAGGCGTTGCACTAGTAATATTTGGGGCTACTTGTACACTTGTAGCCTATCCTACCCCACATTTAAACTTATAATAAACGAAAGCTCCCTACTACATAACTTTTTTTTTGAATTGACCACAACCACGGAGGGAAAAGTCAAAATCAACGCAGACAGACATGAAGATTCTTCCAATTCTCGCAACCCTCGATCCCGACCCGCATTTGAATCAAAATGGCTACTCAAGATGTGCGCGTCGAATTCATGTGTGTCAGTGACAACCTCCGGTAAGGAAGCAGTTTATATCCAATCATCCTAGCAGATACTAGTCTGCAAGATTCACGCACAACATCCCCAGTACATGAACATATTCATGACCACGATCAAACCCATCATCAACCAGCACTATAACGCCGTTTTCAACGCCCTACAGTCCGAATGTGCCATCTGCAAAGCTCCCGAGACCCAGGCCATCGTCACGCCCATGTCATGGCTGCACCTGTCCTCCGAGCCCTTTATCAACGTCCTGTGTATGCCCGCATGCGCCAAGCCCGCCTGCGATACGAAGACGAGACAGAATGTCCAGGTTCTCATGGCGGAAATGAATGGCGTGACTGTTCCTGCGAGAGTCGGACAAAATAGTCCAGGTAATATGGATGAGATTAAGCCATGTCGGGTGTGCAACACGACGCAGAAGACTTTCAAGTGTGCTCGCTGCGGAGTCGCCTTTTACTGTGGAAAGGAGCACCAAAAGATGGATTGGGGTTTTCATAAGCTGGCTTGCAAGCCGACTGCGAGAAGTGGTCAGGCATCGATTAGTTCTTCCTAGATCGACGTGTTTTGTTTCTTGAGTTCCTGGTCGTATGCAATTGTCAATCTTGCAGGAGTCTGGGTGAATAGATTTCTTTTTCTTGGTGTTGGGGGCCCTTGTAGAATCTTGGACGGGCATTCTGACTACTATTTTGAAGCCAGGTAGACATCTGGATGATGAGCTCAGGTAATTAATCACTTCTTGTTTGATCAAATGTTTGATATGTCAGCGATGCGTAAGAGTTATTTTTCACAACCTGGGTTTCATTCGAGCAATAACGGGTCCTGAGATGAATGGAGCAATTACCCGTCCTGAATTCTAGTGGAATTTTGTGTTCTTAACTCCTATAGTGTTTCACGGCTTTTCCATGTAAGGTTCGCTGCTACTTAAAGAAGCCTCATGGTGGATAGGAAGAAGTGGCACTAACCTATAATATGCTAAAAGGCATAGGACATTAGAGTTAATGATAGTTAGAGCTACAGTTTCTAACTAGCATAATGAGCATACCTAGCTAGGCAATGAAAGAGCTTGAGGATTGATAATTGACGGGATTTTATAGAGGAGCCCTAGGTAAGCTAGAACTGAGATGATACTAAGGTAGACCTGGATAAATGCACATGACAGGCACGTTCAAGCTACACCTACACCTCGTCACAAGCTACACTTCGTTTTCATCCAGCAGTTGATTTGCGCTAGAACAGAAGTCCTGTAGCCATCAAAAACTCACGAACGCTGCATTTCGACGCTCAGATGTCGTGAAACTACCTTCCACTGCCCTGGGCAACTTCTCAACCCCGCACGACCTGTGCAGCACCCTTGTATCGTTATTGTCGCCCCGGGAGTGCGACTCCTATCTCGAATATCAAGAACGTCTATTCATCACTTTCTTCTTCTCGTTTTGGATAATGTGTCTTCCTTTATTCATCATATTTATGGCATTGTCTGCATGGTGGCAGTGGCGTAGACTTGATAACCTGCTGACGCATCTTGCCAAGGGTAGCCCCGAGGAGAGAGAAGCGAGGCTGAACAAATTGCTGAAGCTCCGTGGGATCAAGATGGATGTGGCTTTGTTGCTTTTACACAGTCCATCGATCGGAAAATCGAAAAGCTGCTGCCTAAATCCCGGGTCCAAGCACCAACACAGTCCGCTTGCTAAACTTTCCAACATGAAAGAAGCAGATACAGGTTCTATATTCTCGAGTCATTTAATTCCTACTCACTTATTTTTCTGTCCTAGAGGTAGGTCCGAACCCGTCCTCTTCTCAATCTTGATATCCGCTCTCTCCCTTTCTAAGAAATGCTCTTCTCTTCTCACATTCCCTAGACGCACAAGTCAAATGAGGTCGAGGCTCCGATTCGGGCGTGCTGCACTATCTGACACTTTAGGCTAAGAGTATTTAGGCTAAGAGTAAGGCTCAGCTCGGAAAGCCCTGAATGCCGGTATATAGGCGGGAAGCATTCTCGTTCCTTTATCCCTTATTTTCTCACTGCCACCCTTTATAAATTGATGGGAATTCCTTCTTTATTGGTACGCTCCATTTGCGCAATCGCGGATTATTACTCCTTGGGAGATTGAGAGCGTGGCAACACAGTATAACAAATGTCAACATTCAAATACCAACCTCTAGAGCAGTCGGATAAAATCCGCCTGCTCGTTCTCCAACCAGGCTCTGGCACTAGTCCAATCGAATGCAGCCTCCTCCACAAAACGCTAGGCACACAACCTTACGAAGCGTTGTCCTACGAATGGAAGGACGCTAGCGATTGCGATCCTATGATTGTTGTAGACGGTTGCGACGTTCGCGTTCGCAAGAACCTGCGCGATGCTTTACTACAAATAAGGCTTGTTGAAGAAAACCGATACTTATGGATCGATGCTTTGTGTATTAATCAGGCCGACGTCTGTGAGAGGAACAAACAGGTTCAGAAGATGGGAAAGATATATAAGGGCGCACGAAGTGTTATTTCCTGGTTGGGACTAGCCTCGAATAACAGCGATCTTGCGATGGAGAAGCTGGAAAGTGTGGGCGAGTTCATGGAGGGACATGATGCCAAGCTATTCAGCTTGGTGGACAGCTTCCAAAACATCCAATGTCAGGCAATCCTCGCATTGTGCCAACGCTCCTATTGGCAGCGAGCCTGGATACTGCAGGAAGTATTTCTGGCTCGAAAACTCGTAGTGCACTGCGGCGACAAATCTTCCTCTATTGTGGCTCTCGATAACTCCCTCTGCTGTCTTGGACGTGTTCGAGAGTATGACAAAGGCATCGTCTCAAGCGCTGCATTTGAGCATGTCCTGGCAAGAAGAGCGCCCCCCCAGATGAATGTGTTGTCTCGATGGGTAAACGTGAGCCTGAGTCAAAACTACGTTGCTACTGAGCCTCGCGATATTATTTATGCGATGCTCGGAATTGCTAGTGACTGCCAGGATGGTGAGCTGCTCCCTGATTATGAGAAGCCGTTGGTCGAGGTATATTTTGATGCACTTGCGATTATGCGATGCGGAAAAAATAATTTTTCTTACAAACTAGCGGAAAGACTCGAACTCCTTCATAATAAAAGAGTCTCAGATTATCTGGGTTTAAATGGCATTTCGGAGTACGATTGACCAAGGTATTATAGATATATAATCGAATCAAAACTAATGCCTTAAAACTCAAAGAAGCTATCGTTGCGAAAAAATGTGTTTCAATTCAGAGGAAAAAATAAATAGGAAGGAAAAGATAAGAAGAAGTTGGAGGAAGGATCGAGGGCCAAACTAGTATGAGACTCTTCGCTCATTACAGAAAAGCAGCGTCATTGCATTGTAATACCAGAAAGTATCATTAAGGACTGCGACTGGTAGTACATTATGAATCGAAACAAAATTATGAAAGGTGAACGCTTACCAGCACCCGGATATTATCTCTGGGATCCCGAGTTATTGAGATAAACATATGAAGTCCACAAAAATGGAAACTTTGATGCTGGAGTAAAGTCGAGAACCTGTGACTGGGCGCTTCGATCCAAGAACAACAAACCTGTGTGCTTCATCTCTTCCTACTTTATAATCTACGAATTCATTTCTTAGAACTCGGAACGTGGAAAGTGCTTGCACAGATGGTGTTTGTGGTTACCCAATTCGCTAAAAATCAAGACTAGATGATACCTGATATCTACAAGTAATTCTCTACTCTTTTGTATTCCAGATCCCCCAATAAACAACTCTCCCCCTGTGAATGTGTGCTATTAGCACTGATCTCCCTCCTCACTATCCTATCTTCTCAATATTTTACAGCTCTGGATTGAGTTCCCCAGGAACCTTTGCGTATGTGGACCGACAAATATGTGATAAGAGGGTAATAGAGGAGCTTGGCGATAAAAAAAAGCCTCTTCGTGGCAGTTGGTTGTTGCTGTGAGAGTCTGATCAGGTGCTGTAGTTGCCCGAGTACGACAACGGATCATGCACCAATAGGTGGACAATTCGACGTGCTCGTAAACATGCCCATAATCAAGTTCAGATGCTCCTGTGGGTAATTAGCAAGTAAATCCAGGAGAAATAGAGGAGAGAATCAAGAAGTTACCTGTACGTTTTGAGCATTGCAACCAGCGTAGGGAAACTCCGACCCATCCACACCAAAAACCATCCATCCCGATTCATCCAAGACTTTTTCAGGATTCCCCCACTCAATCCATTCAGATCAATCCCCGGTTCCTTCAGCCTTCAAGATCGACCTCCCCATTTGCATCGACGGGTGACTCTTCTTGTCGCCCTTCACGTCGGCGGCGAGCTCCCAGGATAAAATAGAAGACGGCAAGAAAGTAGAGGGCAGACGGCGAACTTGAACCACCGTCTTCCTTGTTATGGTCGTCGGTAGAAGAGTCTACCGGCTGCTTTCCTTGGTCCTCTTCAGAGCCTAACTTCTTGTGCACCACCCGAGCTTGAATGTCTGGGTATCGTGCTTTCGCGGGAGATAATCTTATACGTGGTGAAGGAAGGAAGGTGGGAGGAGCGAAGTGGTGACGGGGGAAGCAGCGGATGACAGGCGCCGTACAGCCTTTAACGAGGGGTCGTATAATTGAAGATTGTAGCATGATTAGGCGTCAGATGCTAATAAATTGTTTCAATGAAGGATACGTGACAGATAATCGATAAGGGACGATGGGATGATTGCTATAGAGATATAGAAACTCGAAAATCTTGCATAGTATTAGAATGTGAGAACCAAGCAGTGGAAGTAAAGAGGGCATAGATTGATCAAGGAGAGAAAGGGATAGAGGAGAGAGAAAGCTCTGCTTATAGGGCAGGGCACCGTATGCTTATATCTGTCCCTTATCCAATTAGCTCCTTTAGCACTAGAACTATTCCCCACCGCCCGCAGTAGCAAGCGGCAGTACTATATATAAATATAATTTAACACATAGGACATCTAGTAGGTATCTGGTCTTTGGGAAGTGACTCAATAAGGACGCATAGTAGGTAGATAGCCTGCCCAAACAAGACACGTGGGTCTCTTGAAGGTCGAGGCCACTAAGAATTGTGTTTCCAAGACGAAAACATATCAAAATAAAAGAGTTAGTCAAATAATAAAGATAAGCCTTAGTAGTTCATGAAGGGTGATTGAAATAATATATTGTGCGGCTGAAAATTTAGTGGGGGGTGGGCTTCAGCGGGGTTGAAACGCGAAGTATAAATACCTAGGGCAGACGAAGGTATAAGACCTGCGGGCATATGCGCCTTGATTTTCCCTGTGTCTAGAATCGTCAAGAATATATGTTAGACAAATCAAAATAATAAATCATCTAATCCGTCAGCTCGAATGCTCCTACTTCGTTAACCAAAATCGATATACACGTTGCATATTAGTGACTATCGGGCGTAGGCGCGCGACACAGAATTCTTTTTGCCGATGCCGTCACCCTTTACCTTACGGCAAATAGAATCCCCTGCCTTCCTATCACGTGAAAGTGTTCACCCCCTACTAGGAAAGTTCTCTCAACTATAGAGAGTTGAAGTTGAAGTTGATGATAGCCGTTGCAAGCCCCTCGCTGAGCCTATGTATTTACATCAAGCACAGAGCCGTGTGCGTCCTGTGTCTCTAGAAGAGACTCTAAAGTCAGTCGTAGCTGCGCTATATGCTCTGCTGAGAGGCCTGGAGAGCTCTCATTACCGCGCTGCTCAAAGGGTTCAAAGAACCATGTAAAGACGCCGCAGTCCAAGTCGAAAGCTCCGGCGCTTGATCTGAGCTCATTCCCTTGTATAGGAGCTGCCAGGGCATTATTTCTCATTTTAGTGCCTCGATTCTTTGTTCTCGTCGGTTTATTATGTAGCACGCCCCAACGACCTCGGCATGATCGTGTAGGTTCTTTTTCTTTGTCACGGTACTCCATTGTCTAGCGGACGATTCTGGAGATCGCATTTGTGTGTTTAATTCCTTTGCTGGCAATACCTCCTTTCCAGGTAGTCGCTTTGTGGGACTCGGCTTGCTATGTACGCGGGGTGTCTCTATATTCGGAGTCGCCTCATCCATAATCCAGGTCGCAAGTGCTGGCACGTCATAGCCGACTCCCGCCTCCCTCATAGCACGGGATACTGGGTTGGCCTCAAAGCCAGCCTCCATAAGGGCGTCAACAGCCTTGCACCGGGAGCACTGATTTGTTTTTGAAGCGGAAACCGGATCATATAGACGCGACTTCATGAGGTTTGTTTGCTTCGAATTCCCTAGAATCTAAGTCTGACGGCCTTGAAAAGAATGCGATAGCGCATGCATGTCCGTTCTCAGTGAAGATGAGCGTGCAATGGTACTACCACCGCTTGATATGCACGCTCTGTTACTGGCTGCGGGGCAAGCTCTGGAGTTTTTTGTTGAGACGTCTTTCAATACCTTCCGAATGCACGCCACCACATTGTCTTTTGGCGCACCTCGTTTTATTCCCCACATCGACTCAAGTTGGACTTGAAGGTCAGCGCCAAACTTGATGAAGAGCTGCAGAAGTCGAACCCAGACTCCAACCCTCTCGTCGAGAGCTGATTTTTCGTTGACTGGCTCCATTGTGTCACCAAGGAATGGGGCCAACAATGCCATATCATAACTCAGAAGACTAGATGGCGCAAGATACAACAACTTTCCCCATGGCGTACGTCCCAGTATAGTGGCAGACCCTATGCTATCAGCGTTGACGTCGAATCCTGCCTCGAGAAAGTGCTCAACCATTCTCATGTGTTGCGTTCTCAGCACACCATGCTGTATAGCCCAGTTGCACAACCCTAACACTAGATTCTGTATACCGATGCCTGAAATATTGGAGTCGGAAGAGGTGGGTGAAGACGCTAAACTTGCATGTACATATGTGTATAGTCCATAACGAGCCGCAAGAGATAACATTGAATGGCCATCAGAAGTATGGTTGATTTTCAAGCCGGCCTCGCTGAGCAAAGATTCGGCCCAATGACGCTCACTGCCGAACATAAGTGCACCCTCAGAGGCCCGTGTCGTGCGGAGCCGCTCGAGCACCCTGTTTAATTCATCCAGATATCCAATTTGCCTAGATCCCAGATGCGATTCGCAGCGCTGACAGTAGACTAGAAATATCTTGATTTCTTCGACATACTTCTGCCATTGGACGGATGTCCTGAGGCGGAAGAAACCCCACACTTTAAGGCGCGATAAAATAGATCCTAATAATTTCTCGTAGATCTCGGTCGATTCCATGAGGCATTCTTTTTCCAACCTGTCTCGAATGTCTTGTTGCTTCAAGAAGTCCGACACCGTTCGATGTAAAAATGCAACTCGGCCCTCCACTAGAAGCGAGTCTGATCGTGAAGTAGTTGTCCTGTCGTAGTGCATTTCGAGCAGTCCACAGCATCGACTCCTCAGGCGGCTTTGAAATACAGACAGTCGACTTCGTAGCTCTTCTATCGGAATATTAGTGAGCGGTCTTTGGATAGACTCCGTCACCTCGTCCCTATCAAAAAGGGACAGTCTCAGACCAGAGGGTATGGCTGACTCGACATTCTGAACAAGAAACACGGCTTGCAATAACCGGAATGCCTCGAGGCGATGCATAGGGTTCATTCTTTCAAACATGTCCTCATAAAAGTCGTGCAGTTCTGATGGGTAATCTTCTATAAAGCCCTCCAGTTCCTCGGGGTAGCTTCCGTCGGTAAGACACTTCTGAAGCGCCTGGACGACAAGAACGACCCAGAGAAAGACGCCTGAGGCTTTTGATATGATACTGTGATTCAAGCGCTCCGCAAGCTCCGGGTCGTGCTCCGCGTGGCTCTTGAGCTGAGAATGGCTGAGGAGTTTCTCATTCACGTAGTGTTTGATGTCACCGGCAGTAAGGTCTTCAACTAACAATTTGGGAGCATTGATAAATGCCTCGACAAATGTTGACTCTGGGCGAGAGGATATGATGGCCTTGATAGACGGATGCTTTGTGACAGTCCTGAACAATTCGATAACTTCTCGCTGGTCTCCTACAAATTCATCTAATCCATCGATGAACAGGCAGATTTTTAAATCGTTTTTGAAATCTTGCTGTGCAAGGGTGAGAAGAGCTCGCTTCAGCTCGGTGACGGTCAGGCTTCCGCAGTCATCTCCAGTGCTCCTGCGAGGTCTCCGAGTATGCCTAGTACAATATTAGGAAGCCAATATGGTAGAACTTATCTAAATTAGTACTTACTGCTCTTGCTGATGATCTACGAGTTGCCTTGGTTTCTCAAAAGAACTTGAGCATCCGGGAACGTCGCACAAGAAGAAAATTTCCGGATCCGAATTATCCGCAAAGATCCTAAAAAGAGGAATTAGAAATAGCTCTACACATCATATCAGGATGCAGAATGTACTTTGCCATCATAGCATCGTATTGTCGAGGGAATACCCGCGAAATCAAATCACGTCTTTGCCACAGTATTGTATGCAGTAAAGAGCGTAGTAGGCCCTCCTGGTTCTTTTGCAGTGGTGTTCCCGCCATCCAGAAGTAGCAAGACGCAGTGACTAAGGAGGCCGGCTGATTCCATTTCTCGAGGCTTTCACGAGCCCTGGGGTGGGAATTTAAAAACTTCATTAGAGTAGATTTACCGCACCCGGCCTTGCCGCCAACCCAATAGCACCCTCTGCCAATTTCTAACCATTCGCTAAAGTTGCTCCATGGCTTGTCATGATCTTCGGGCTTCTCAAATATCCATTCAAAGGTCTTACTGTGAGCGTCCTGAACCTGAGCTTCTCGGTCCTCCATTTTGCGGAAATACAAGGCCGCGAGAATGGCATTTTCAATGGTTTCGTAGCCATTAAGAGCAGCAGATTTGAGAGAAGGGTCAATTCGAGTAAGGACTGACGGAAGGCCTGGAAATAGAATTTTGCTTTGCAAGACCTCAGTGAAAGCGTTGATAGTTTGTATGATAATGTCATGCCTCCTTTGTTCAGAGTCGTTCAACTGGAGGATCTGATCTGACTGGGCCTGTAAGGCGAACTCTACGGCCTGGCGGCTTTCCTGAAACGACTGCGTTGACGTATCTCGGTACTTTATGGCGGATTCGTTAATTTCCCCAAGTAGCTGGTTGGAATGGTTTGACCTTTCCTGAATTGTGTTGACTGAGTTTTGGATGTTCAACATGACTTCAGAGTAAAGCATATTTCGCATACGGTCGAGCTTATGCGCCAAGTCCGTGATCTTCGATTTGTTCCATTCTAATTGGACTGCTTTAGCCAAAGTATTGGCTGCTCTTAGAATATTGGATGTCTCAAGCGCCTTTTGGTTCGCCGCTTCGAGACGGTTCTTCACCGTTCTCCATTTGCTCTTTTCTCGTTGCTGAATCGTTCTGAGCTCCTCTTTTTCGGTTGGTTTCGGGCGTTTTAATTTTTCCAGCCTCTCTTCATCTGGGTGTTTCGGCCTTGATTTGGGCACAATTTGAACATCTGGCTCTTTATACTGTTTCACCTTAAACTTGGAAACAAAGCTCACAATCTCATCGGCAATCTCTATGCATTCCTTTGCCAGCTGCTCGAGGGTCTTCAACCAAAGGTCAGCATGCGCCTGTAGAGCCAAGAGAAACTTTTCTTTACCTGGCTAGCAGCGGTAGACCCCGCAGTTGTCCCGCATTGAAATCAAATCCTAGTGACCTGGTGCTTCAACAACGTTGCTGATCGTTCGAGGTCGGAGTTGAAGTCACTTATACCCTGTCGGCGGAGCTGGCTTCCTATATTCAGTAAATGTGAAACATAGTCAACGAATTGCAATATATTGGCTGCAAATCCGACGGCCACCAGAGCCTCCATAATGGAGAGTCGTTGACCGGCTGCGATAATTTTGATGGAGGTGGAGGGAAAGGGTGGGCATAGCGGTCAAGTCCAAATATATCTACATTTCACATCATGGCGCAGGTCTTGAATACGGGTTGGGCAAGCTGTGCAGCGATTGCGGCCTAACTACTGTAGACTGCATTCTGGGGCAGATTGAAAGTATGGGGTTGCGAGGTAAGGCTGACACCAGCTAGTCAGCCCTACTCGTACACAGCCTCAAGGCCCCAGTAAATCACTACATATAGTCACGTGATATCTTACAAGAGGGATCCCAAATCTGCCCCGGGAAGGAAAGCAGAAACAGATTCCCGGGCAAAGTTCGTAAGGAAACTGCAGCCGAGGCACACAGGAGGCCAAAATGGGATTCACATTATAGTGCGCAGGCTGATTCAGGGCGTGCGATGAGAAGATGCCTAATTCATTAAGAAGCATGGTTCGGTCTCTGCTTTTACATAGATAACTTTACTATAGCATTCTCTATGACGTTTTCAATGTGCCCTTGGGTTTGAAACGTGAGAAATCACTACTGCTTTTTCTGTCCAGGACAAGGTGAGGTTGAAATGAGTAAGCGAGTAGTGCGACTGTAGTATTATCTGGTCTCACATTATTATACACACACCTCAAGCTCCACCTCAAGCTTCGGGGATTATTACTTTAATCTACCCATAACCCACCAATCGAGCTAGAATCGTCGGTAGAGCCCTGACTACCAGGGTAAAATAAGACCAAGATGGCTGGGTGGTCAGTACAGAAATTAGAGCTCGATGCTCCCTCCCTCGAAGATCTTATCTCACCAATATCCACGGGCCTCTCCTCCAACTTCCAGGACTCATCCGTAGCCGTTGTTTCGTGCCCTGACCTCCGCCAAGCACCCTACAACCTCGCAGCTCCTGGCCTATGTGGAAAGCCACGGATCGCAGACGTTGGCGGGCCCGCAAACCTCGCCCCAAGCCCGAAACTTGATCGCAAATACTCGTTCATCGATATGGTGCGCTTGATGGAGATGGGGCATAGTGGGGCTGTAATTGGGGCATCTGCGGGGCCCTTCCACATTGTCGGGGTCAATTCCGAGCTCATGCCAAATTGGAGTTACGAGGAGGATGCAGTTGTTAATCGGACGCATTATGCGAAGATCGATGAGGAGGGAGGATGTCTTTGTGAAAGACTGAATTCCGAGGATTTTGGTTTGATGGCCAATTTATTTGGAAGTGAAGGGAGTCCGGGGAGGGTGCTCAAGATTACGGCCAAGATACGGACTGGGGATGACAATTTCACGAGTACGATACAAAAGGCATTGAAAGCTAGGTTTGGTGATCGCGTTGTCAGTCTCGGCGGGGTCTTCGTGATCAAGAAGGGCAAGGCGAATCTTCATGTCATGCCTGACTTCAGTCGCACTCCTCTGAAGTCCAGAGATGAAGTAGAGAAATGGCTACGATACTTTGACATGTCAGCACCTCTTGTCTGTCTTTCAGTTTTCCATTCCCATGATCCAGGACTGGACCTTCGGATGGAACATACACATTGCTTCTCTGATCACAATGAAGGGGGGCATTATCATGATGATATCACTCCTGCCGATGTAGAATATGAAGCTTACTTCAACGTGGCGGATGTCTTATATCGAATTGACAGACCAGAGAATTGAAAAGTTCCCTGCTCTAAGCTGGAATGCGGATGTTCGAGTGACACTTACTATTTCGCGCATGAGCAGGATGAATTAGTGTATTCATCAATCTGTCTCTAGATTATTTGCGCCCGAATTACCACAGAAAAAGTGATGTAATCTCATGGATGTGTACTTGCATCATTCGTCGAACCTGCTCGGAAGTTTCCGCGGGGCAATATACCCCAGCAGATCGTCACTCTGGACTTAAAAACTCGAATCTACGCGAACGATCAAGTCAACGTTTTGGGCAAATAACTCACTAAGAATTCTGCTTCTGGTTGGTAGCTTTGGGAGGCTTAGAATATTGCTACGAACGAGCTGTATAGCTATGATTAATACTATACGCTAGGGTGTTTGGTTATGCTATCGCGGGTGCGGTGGAAAATAGAGATGTCAAGATGACGGCAGATACATGTTTTTGGTAGGTATAATTGGGACAACTCTAATAGATCTGCAAGGGGCTGATTATGTTCAGTCATGAGGATATCGGGAAGTTGCACAAGTATGGGTTAGCGAGGGAGTATACTGTCAGGGGAAATGACGGTGTAGTTAGTTATCAAGTGAAAAATTATTTGTATTATGTTTGGTCTGCAAAATATCTTACATGTCTCACAAATTGAAGTAAACATCCATTTCACCTAATATGTCTCAAGATCATACCCAAACTCAATCAAAAAGGTCCCCAAATTCAGAGCCATACTTTGCAATGAATGCCGCCGCATCGGCATTTCTACGACCGCCTATTTCCTTTGGCCTGCACCGAAATTTGCTAGCTCGCAATCCCAATGCCTCATCGCGAAGAATGAGAATGCTCACCAGTCGCCAAAACCACCACCACCACCATCTAGGGCATACTCCTTTTTCTCTGCTTTTGACATCTTTGTGATGTCATAATTTCTCCCACCAGCATGATTCCGCTTGAAACTTGGCCACTATTCTGTCGTTAGCTTTCCCTGTCCGTCCATTCAACCCTCACTTCCAACTCGCCTCTTTTTTCCAATCCACTTTCTTTGTCCTTGAGTTACATTCTCCCCTCAACGCTTTGATATCCTCCTCACTGACACCAAGTTCTTTCCTGAAATCCCAAACCACGCCCGCTTCGTCAGCAGCCTGGACAATTTTCTCAACGTTGTTGATATCGAAGTCGGCGGCATCTTTTTGGAGGAATTTGATCATAATTAAAGTGCAGATGTTGACGTTCGGGATGGAGGAGGTAGGGTTAATGAGGGGGTGTTCGTTGAGCATTTCAAGAGACGTGACCATGAGGGTGATGAAGAAGTTGAAGATATCTTTTACGTTATCGCTGTCGTCGTTCACTGAGTTGGTGTTAGTTTGAAATGATACTGAGGGCAGTGGGAAGAAAGAGAAGAGTTTTTACTCATTAGGCTCATGAGATCACCATAATAGAGCCAGACCACAAGTCCTTCAATGTATGACCATTTCTTGAGAGGCGAAACATTCTTCTTGAAGAGGATCTTGTTGAAATCGATAAGCTATACCAGGTTTCAAGTATTAGTAAAGTCCCAACACAGTTGTAGGTAGTAAGACACACCAGGTTCTCCAACATCTCCGTCATACCGTATCCGGCATGATCGTTGCAGATGTACATAGCATGACAATCCGGGTCTCTCTTCTCCTGCTCAATAACGATGTGCTTGAACATTTCCAACCCAGCTAATCTGATAAATTAGCATTGATTTATTTAGGCTTCAAATTGAGAATTGAGATAATGTCTCGGCGTGTGCCCTTTAAGACATATTTTTGTAGAAAGCAAACCCGAAACGTTGGCTAAGAGATGCTGACCTCGAGTGATTGGGAAACCCTTATCGGTTACCTCTTTTGAGCGCATCTTTTCGTCATCATTGCCATTGTTTTTGTCCTTTTCTGTGTCCTCGTCGCCACTTTCGTCTTCGTCTTCATCTTCATCTTCATCTTCATCTTCATCTTCATCTTCATCTTCATCTTCATCTTCATCTTCATCTTCA